>NC_050517.1:34293802-34316097 GCF_002922805.2 Oryzias melastigma | reverse complement strand
ATTTGCAGTTGTTCACAGATGTGTGGAGCATAGAAGCTGAATGCAGCTTTAGTTCTGACTCTAGGAACTGATAAAAGACCAGATCCAGATGGTCTGGCTGGTCAACCATCATGTATTTTGGTGCTAAACCATTCAACGCTTTATAAACCAGTAACAGAACTTTAAAGTCTATCCTCTGACAGACAGGTAACCAGTGTAAAGACCTCAGAACTGGACTGATGTGGTCTACTTTCTTGGTCCTTGTGAGAACCCGAGCAGCAGAGTTCTGAATAAGCTGCAGTTTCCTGATGGATTTTTTTGGTAGTCCTGTAAAAACACTGTTACAGTAATCAAGTCGACTAAAGATGAAAGCATGCGCTAGTTTCTCCAGGTCCTGCTTAGACTTCAGATCTTTCATCCTTGAGGTATTTTTGAGATGATAATAGGCTGATTTTGTGACTGCCTTAATGTGTTTATCAAAATTTAGGTCTGTGTCTATCACTACACCCAAGTTTCTGGCCTGGTTGGTAGTTTTTAGTTGAATAGATTGAAGCTCTGTAGTGACGTCCAACCTTTTTTCTTTAGCCCCAAAGACAATAACCTCAGTTTTGTTTTTGTTTAATTGAAGTAAGTTGTGACACATCCAGTCATTAATGTCCTCAATGCATTTACCAAGAGCCTGTACAGGGCCTCGGTCTCCTGGTGTCAGTCTAATATATATCTGTGTGTCATCTGCATAGCTATGGTAACTAATGTTGTTGTTCTTTATAACCTGGGCCAGTGGGAGCATGTAGATGTTAAATAGAAGTGGTCCCAGGATGGAGCCTTGGGGCACTCCACATGTAATTTCTATTGGCTCAGAAGAGGTTTGATATCGGTCTGTAGTTGTTCATTTGTGTTTTGTCTAGACTGTTCTTTTTTAGGAGAGGTTTGATTACAGCTGTTTTCAGTGGTTCTGGAAGAACACCAGATGTTAGCATGATGTAGATGTTAAATAGAAGTGGTCCCAGGATGGAGCCTTGGGGGACTCCACATGTAATTTCTGTTTGTTCAGATGTGAAGTTATCAGTTGATACAAAATAAGAATAGAGAAAGCAGATCACAGTGATATTTGAAACTGGAAACAAATGTTTTCGTTTTCACTGTAAAGGATGTGTGTCTTGAAACACATCCTTTAAATAAATGAATCTGTGCTTCAGAGCGTTATTCAGTCTGAATTCCATCAGTGATGAAACTGACCAAACTTCTTTAAATCACCTTTCTCAGAACCAAAGAATAAGAGTTTCTATCACTCTAAACCCTCTGATCCATTTTATTCCCAACATTTCCATAACCGACAACATTGCAGTGAGAAAACACGAGTCCAGCTCCTCCCGTTCACAGGACAGAGATCCAACCTAAAGGTTTTAGGGAAAAGCGAGAAATATCTGCAAATGAATCTCCAGTTCATTCATTTACGGTCTGACACCAGAGTTATTGGTGCCTACACCCCCAAAGCCAAGAAGATGGTAGATTTGCTCCCTGTTTGTCAGGGATTCCAGAAGATCGTAATTATTTTTTTTAAATTAATAATATCTTTGAGAATAAATCTGATCTGCAAACGTCTTTGAATTCAGAATCTTCATCCTTAAACTTGAACTGAAGAGGCTTTAAAACATTTCTGCAGAGAACTTTAGGCCTCAAGCTTCATCTGGACTTCTTCCAGAAGAACTGAAACATGTTCAGATGTGTCCGTAAACAGTAAAATCGATGAAGTCATGGAATCCGTCAGGATGAACGCTCTGGAGGTCAGCATGTTAAACTTCCTAAAGTTACCATTTTTAATGATAAATACATGAAGATGGAGGTGATTTCAGCAACAAGGAGAACGTCTGTGTTCATGTGAAGAAAGAAAATCAGAGTCACAACGAAAAGATCCAAACTTCACGGAGTTGAAATGGTTCAGCAGCTTTTTGTTGTCCTGCTGGTCTGAAGATCCAATCACTGCTGGATTAAAAAAAAGACCTTCATTTGATAAAATACATACATTACTGATTTAATAACAAAATTCTTCTCTTTTAAAGACTTTTTGGGATATTTTTTGGGCTAAAAACACATTTTTAATGTAAAAATTCATAATTCCACTATTGGAGGTTTTTGTGATTTTGTTTTATGAAGAAACAGATCTTTGTGTTGAAGGAGCGACTCAGAACAGGTGGTTCTGGATTGAGGCTAAATTTGCAGATTCTTTACGGTTGATCAGGAATTAAAAGATAAAAACTGAAGGTTTCAGAGTTAACATGTGATCCATAATTATTCAGTCCTCCAGCAGAGGTTCTTGCTGCAGCATCTTCCACAGCAGCCTGACAGACACTCAGTCAATGCCTTCAAGATGCAGGGACTCCTCACTCCACCGCTGTGCATGGTGGTGGGGATGACAGAAACTCTGAAGAACCAGCAATTCTGAAATGTAAGATCCACGACTCCGGTGACCAACCAGAAGCTGAGACTGGAGGAAATGTTATCCTGAACGTCGTTTGAGGAAAAATCACAACAACATGTTTATTTGGGCCTCCATAAACAAAATAAATGAGAAAATAGTCATACAATTATGAGGTTTTTCTTTAAAATGGCCAAATTATGATATTAACATTTGTCATTTAAAAAATAAGTCACACTTTTTCCAAAATAAAGTTGCAATTTTATACAAATAAAGTTGTAAATCGTCCTTGAACAGTAAATCAGATAAAGTGAGTGTCCATTCCTATGAATTATCTGCTACAATAATGAAAAAAAAGTTGTTTGATTTTTTTTTTTAAACATTTAAAAGGCTCAACGTAACATTTTATTTTCGAAAAAGGACTTTTTCTTGTAGGATTGTCACTTTTTAAAACTGAATTTTACAAGTTTATTCTCATAATTTTATGACTTTTTTCCTCATAATTGTTAACTTTATTTCTCATAATTTTATTACTTTATTCTCATAACTTTATTAACTTTTTATCAGTATTTTGTGATTATTTCTCATAATTTTAGACTTTTTCCTTATAACTTTATAACTTTATTTTCTCATAATTTTAGACTTTTTCCTTATAACTTTATAACTTTATTTTCTCATAATTTTATGACTTTTCTCATAAAATTGTAACATTTTTCTCATAATTTTATAACTCTATTTCTTATAATATTATTGTTTTTTTCTCATAACCTAATGACTTTTTTATAAATTATGAATTTTTTCTCATAAATTCATGTTATTTTCCTGTTAGTTTTATGAATTTTCTCATAAAATTGTGACATTTCTTCTCATAATTTATGACATTTTTCTCATAATTTTATAATTCTGTTTCTTATCATTTTATTACTTTTTTCTCATAATTTTATGACCTTTTTTCTTATAATTTATTACTTTTTTTCTCATAATTTTATGCCTTTTTCCTCATAAAACTGATTTTTTCCTGATAATTTATATGTTTATTATCACAAAATGGTGACATTTTTTCCTCATAATTTTCCAACTTATTCTTATGCATATTTTTTCTTCATTGTGGCCTTTATATTCCATCACACGTTTCTCCTCCTTTTCCGTTTGTGTTTATGAACAGATTACATGAGTTTAAATAGTTGCGTTTAAAACTCCAAAAATCACAGAAAGATGAATTTCTGCTTATGAATAGCCTGAAAATGGCACAAACACGTCCAATTTTGAATCCCATTTGAATAAAAAATAAATGAAGTGACTGCTGAATAATTGAAGAGCTTGTTCAGATGAGTTCACAGTTGGACCGCAATCTGCTGAGTCGTGGGAAACTATTAATTTGTTTAAAAGGAGATTTTTTTAGAGGCTCAAAGACGTTTGTGATCCCTGCAGTGAGATCTCTGAAAAATTAAATATACAAGTTTGAAGTATTAATAAGAACATGATGGAATATCAGAAACAGCCTGGAGTTCACTGAGACGTCCTGCAGGATCCTATAGTGTCGTAGTGGAGCTGCCAGACGGAAGGTGAGGAAGAGGAGGAGCCGATGGTTCACTCGCTCCTGATGATTCTGATTCTGATGAGACTCCTGCAGCTGGGAACTGAACTTTAGCTGCTTCTGTGTTGATGTTTGGGAGGGTTGCTGCCCTTTTAGCTTGTTTTTTTGGTAAATTGAAGTCATATTTTGAGGTTTTCTGCTTCTTCCAGTCTCATCACAGCACAGTCAGTTTTAATCATCCACATTTTTCCTGTTTCAAGGATTTTTGTCTCTCGTGTTTCAGGTTTTTGTTTGATCATAAAGTTTTCAATTTGATGTTTTACTTCATTTTCTAACTTTGGGGTTTCTGTAATTCGGGTTTCAGTTCTTCTGGATCTGGTTCATCCTGAATGAGTTGAGCTGTAAAGTTTGGTGAAATCTGTTTGATCAGAGTTTGGCGATTACAAAAAATCATAAACTTTGTTTTCTCCCAATTCAAAAATAACTTATTTTCAGAAAACCAATTTTTCACTTTAGCTATTTCTTGGTAAATGGTGTATACACGTATAGCGCTTTTCTACCTTCCCTGAAGCCCCAAAGCGCTTCAGAGTCTCAGTCACACACTGGTGGTGGCTCCGCTACCAAACACTGGCGCCAGCGTTCCACCAGAGGCAATCTGGGTTTCATTGTCTTGCCCAAAGACACTTAGACACATGGGCGGGAATCGAACCTTCTGAGTCGACCGCTCTACCGCTGCGCCACGGCCGCCCCTTTTAACTCCCCTTTTTCTTCTTTTAGCATCACCATCAGTTTTTATAAATTTGTTCCAGAGCGGAAAAGCGATGTATCATCTGCAAACAACAAAACCAGAATTCTTTTGGAAACTTTGCAGACATCATTTATGAACAAATAAAAAAGTAGGGGACCTAAGACAGATCCTTGTGGAACTCTGGTCGTTACCTTTTGATGGTTTGAATTTACTTGCACATACTGTTGTCGATTAGTTAAATAACTGTTAGGGCACTGGAATGACAGGCCTCTAATCCCATGTATAGATCATTTAGATAACAGTAGATCATGATTAATTGTGTCAAATGCTTTTTGTAAATCAATGAAGACGCCAACTGTAAATTGTTTATTTAAAGCAGTTTTAATCTTTTGAGTTAGCTCAATTAGAGCCAGTGCTTTAGATCTTTATGACCCAAATCCGTTTTGTTTTTCACTAATTCGTTCGTCAGGTGGGAAGTTTGGGGTTTTCATCAAAGGAGGAACATTTTTTTACAGTTCTGGTCTCAGGTGTAAAATCGCAGCTTCCACCGCCGTGACACCTCAGCAGCAGCAGCTTTTTGCAGGGCTGGTTTCTGTCAAAGGTCCTTTGTTGCGGGCTGGTCTGCGGCGTGTGAAGTGGGGGGGTCCGGTGCACATGTGATGAGCGGAGGGCAGCGGCTGTACCACTCCGTATCTGGGGGGGACCGTGTGGCCCGGCAGCAAAGCTGGGAGAAGTTTTCAAGTTCAGGAGAAACGCTGATGAGAAGCAGCATCAGAGAGGGAGGGGAGGGGAGGGGGGCGGGGTCACAAGAGAAGGAGACAATCAGTGCACGCTTACACGTGCACACCCTTCATGCTAGCATGACCGAACATTACACTTCAAAGTTTGGCTGCTTTTACCGCTGCAGCCTGAAGATTCAGTCATTTTTTAGATCCATCCCATAATTGCAACAACACAGAGCTGCCCCTCCCTGAGTAGAAATGCGTCATGCATTTGGTTGTTTTTTCAAATGACACCACGTTAGCAGGACTTCTCATGCAGCAGAGCTGCAGCAGAACAAAAATGACTCTGCAGCTCGCAGCCAAACTCTGCAAAGCTGAGGCTGAGAATGAATTCTTCATGATGTCGACTCTGGAGGAGCGGCAGAGGAAGAAGAGAGGCACAGATGGCAAGGATCAAAACAGGAAAATCCATAAGAAAAGCTGTGGGTGACAGACGAGACCCGGACCAGCACCGGCTCCTTATTATAGCCGAGGAGGAAGACAAACAAGCTGCGGCACGCGGATCAGGAAGCATCAGCGTCTTCAGGCTGAAGCTGGAAAACCATCTCCAGTCGGATTCATTCAGTCTGGAAAACATGAAGAGGAATTCTCTTCTCCCTGATGTGGAGGAGAAAATAATGTTTTCATTATTGACAGTATAAGAATATGAGAAAGTGATGTAGAAATAAGCAAAGAGACGTCCAGATCCCAGAGTTCCCTGCATCTGACAGACTCTGATCTCTATGGTTTTTCAAAATAATAGCGCTGGTATTTTTTGTTAAAGTAAAACCAAAACAGGAACAAGGACTGATGTAATGTTGTCATGGAGACTTGTTTTAAAGAACTCTGCGTTCTTGTTTTGGCCTTTCAATCTTGAATGTAGTGTACTGTATAAGAGAACTGGACTGAGTGACTCCTCCCTCCTGGAGTTCCAACCAGGAAGTGACTCCAAGAAGCCAAAATCCCATAGACTTCTATGGAGAAATAAACAGCTGTTTCTCAGTCATTCTATTGGTCAGAATAACTGTTGTAGCTCAGATACATTCTTCTTGACAATCCTCTTTTTCTGTAGTTCAAGTTATTCAAGTTATAAACTGACCAATCAGATTCCTCAAAAATAGTAGGCGGAACCCAATGGCCCCCACCTCCAAAGTACAAAACGTTTGAACGATTTAATGTAGCCCGCTTTCAAGGGGAAGGGGTGTGGCCATCCATCAAGCTCACTCCAGATTGGTTGCCATAGAAACGACGACTCAGACCGACTCAGGCCGATCTCTGCTTATGGGTGTTGTCTGGCTCCAACATGGCGCCGTCTGTATTGTGAAGAAATATCCACTGAATTGACTTTGATTGGAGCCGGAATGAACCTTTTTCTGTGGATGACGTCACACTCAATCAGTCCAGTTCTCTGATACAGTCGATGGTGTTTCCAGTTTGGATCGGAACCGCTCTGATCTCCTTATAGCCAGCAAAGAACTTCCCATCTTTAGTTGAAGGCGGAGTTCCTCATAAATTTGACTATAAACTGACCAATCAGATGCCTGAATAAAAGTAGGTGGAGCCCACTGGTCCCCACCTTGATTGCTCAAAATGTTTGATTGACAGATTCTCTTTCACTTTCACTACTAGGGGTGTGGCTTTCCATCAAGCTCACTGCAGTAGTTGCTATAGAAACATTGATTCGGACTGACTCAGACCAATCACTGCTGATTGGCTCAAAAAGGGCGAAGTCAGAACCGCGGAAAAATGGCGTCTGAATTTAATTGGAGCTAGAAATAAGATGTTTTCTATGGATGATGTCACTCTCACTAAGTCCTGTTCTCTTATACAGTCAATGTGTCGGGTTAAATAGAATCTCTAATAGAACTGGAAAAGTTGTACTACCTGCGATAATGCTAGTGTTAATGCTTTTTGATTAATGTGATTGCTGCCTGTAATGTCCTGAAAGTTTTAATGCCTAGTTTGCAGAAAGTGAAGAATTAAAAAAAAAATCTTAAAAAAATAAAAAAAATGTGTAAAATGTATAAATATCAAAAATAATAGCAGGAATGTCCAAAATGTTCTGAAAGTTTTTATGCCTGATCTGAAGAAAGTGAATAAAAATGTGAAAAAAATTCTTGAAAATCGCAAAAACTGCGAAAAATTTCAAAAAAAAAAATAAAAAATCAAAATTTGTTTAAAATTTATAAATGTCAAAAATAATAGAAGGAATGTCCGGAACGTGCTGAATGTTTTGATACCAAAATTGCAAACGTTTCAAAGTGCACAAAGAATTTGAAAATTTTGTGAAAAAGATCGCAAAAATTGCAAAAAATGTTAAAATGTGTAAAAGCTATGAATACTAAAGTACAAGCATAAATGTCCTGAACATTTTGATGACAAACTTGCATAATTTGCAGAAAGCGAGCAAATATTTGAAAAATGACGTGGAAAAAATGGCAAAATTGTCGTAAAATTTCAAAAATTGCGTAAAATTAAATAAAATGCATAAGGGATAGTACAAACATTATTGTCCTGAACATGCTGCTTGTTTTGGTTGCAGAAATTTGAAAGAAAAATATTCCCGTTAATTTTCAATGGGGCTGAAAAATCGCATTAATTGCGTAAAATCTTAAATTTGCTGAAAGTGCGATTGAGTTTTTACGAATCAAAAAACATACAGAAGAATAAAAAAGGAATAATAATAATAAAGAAAAACAGGTCACTATAATGTGGTTTCTCAGTGGTGACATGTTGAAGGATATAAACATTTACAGAGACTTTATTGTCATTTTTTTATTGTTTTTAGGGCTGATGGTCATGTGACTTAAATGTTTCTCCCATTTTAACTTCCAGCAGTTTTCCTTTGGTAAGATTTGGACTAGATTTGGTTGTTCATGAAGGCTCAAACTCAGTTTCACTGATTCCAATTCCGAGAAGATCTCCGCGTAAATAAGTAGCAAAGAACCAAAAACCACAGAGTTCCTGTTTGCAGGTAACTCGTTCACCTGACTTACTGTCTGCTGAAGCAAAACCTGAAACTCCGACTAGTTTCATGGATTTTGTGAATTAGAAATGATTCTGTACACTAAGGGAAAAAGGCCTCCAAACAAAACAAAAACAAAACAAAACAAAAAAAGAACCAAAAGAAAGCCATTTATCAGTATCCAGGTGTCGACTTCATGGTTCAGGAACTGCAGTTTTTTTGTGGTCTATAAACTTTTTCTCCAGTTACATTTAGCAGAAAACGAGTCTCACTTTAAATCTTAAATTGTTTAATCCTCTCTGTGTCTTTGACCTCTGCGGAGGATTAGTCCAGGTGGCGCTGGCGTCCTGGTGTGCAGGTTTCACTAACGCTTTCATCTGCTGGGATGTGTGGGAGCAAACATCTGTCGGACTTCAGTCGTTTTTCTAATGTGACAGATGCATAAAGGCTGGACGGCTTTCTGTCAATGGACGCTGCTGCAGCTTCCATGGATGAAACGTGTCCTTTCACTGGAGGACGCAGTTCTCCTGCATGGAGGATCAAAGCTTCTAGATCACATGTGTCAAAGTCGAGGCCCGGGGGCCGGATCCGGCCCTCCAGATCATTTTATTTTATTGTTAATAAATGACCCGATGTTATCTTGGAATTATTTTTAACTTGTAGAATTTTGATAAAATACATTTTTATGGAGAGTAAAATATTAAAAGTTATTTAAGGTTTAAGTTGATTTATTCTGGAATAATATTCCTGCTTTTTTATTATTCGTAATTATGTTACAAATTTGTGGTTTTAAAGTTTTTTAAATTGTCATTCTGCTAGCTTTTTGGACTATTTTGGAATTAACTAAGGTTTTTTTTAAGGCTATATTGAAGTTTAGCTAATATTTCGGCTACATACTAGCTGTTTTGGCTAATTTTTTTTTTTTTTGTTTGTTTGTTTTTTAGGCTGTTTTGGAGTTTAGCAAATATTCCAGCTACATGCTAGCTGTTTTGGCTAATTTAGGCCTTTAAAAAAAAAGTTTTTACGCTACTTTGGAGTTAGGCTAATATTTACGTGCTAGCTGTTTTGGCTAATTTAGGCTTTTTTCTGTTTTTTAGGATAGTTTAGCTATTTTTTCAGCTACATGCTAGTTTTTTAGGCTAATTTGGCAATTATCTAATATTTTAGCTGGCTATTAGCTTCAGCATTTTCCGCTATCACCTTCAGCATTTTCAGTTATCAGCTTCAGTGTTTTCAGCAATCAGCTCTACCATCTTCAGTTGCCAAATTCCGCTTACAGCATTCACATTAGCATTATCACAGGTAATGCTATATATCTGGTTCATAGTTATGTTAAAAATTTACCGTTTTAGAGTTTTAAAAATTATTTTTCTAAATTCATTAAATGTTTATCCTGTTCGGATCCTGTTTTGGATTTTGGCCCCTTGTGTGATTGAGGTTGACACCCCTGATCTAAGATGTGTACTTCCTGTTCACCTCCTGCTGCGTTGATGTTTGTGCTCAGAGTCGAGAGTAACACCTCCAAATGTGTGAAGACTGTCAGTTATGAGGACTTTCGTCATTCACAATCATCTGCAGAAGCCTTTCCCTCACAGGGAGAGGTTCAGCTAACTTCAGACACCTGCATCATCTGTATGAGAAAAGACCCACAGAAACGAGAAACAAAATCCAGATCCTCGTTTGCCTTTAAAGTCCCACTCCTACTATATTTTCATCTGTTTCCAAAGCGTTCCCAGTGGTTGTTTAGTGATGATGAGGCAGTTTTTAGCCAAAATCCAAAAACCTGTGTGGTTTGTTAAGGCATAGTTTCTGCAGAGCGGCATTAGAACTTCACTTCTGAGTTGTGCCTGGAACTGTTGTAACCCTACAAAGATATCCCAGCATCCCTTTGTTTACACTCTCTCCTGCTGGCTTACAGCCCCAACCCAACATTAGTGGTGCAACAAAAACGGCAGCAATATCAGAACTATCCAGCCGTTCAGTTCTGATTCAGATTCCAGCTCAGATCAGGAAAACAAAGACGTTCACGGATTTATTTGTCTGCAGGTGGATATCAGAATGGAAACTTTGGCTCCGCCCATTGCAGCTGCTGTGTCACAAGCCTGAGCTTTTTCAAACTACTGGTTTTCATCTGATCCATCATGATTTGAATAAAATACTCAGAAACGCAGTTTTAATCTTAAATTATTTTATATATGTCTAATCTATATGAAAGAATGCTCCCAGAACATGCTAAAAACACAATTTTCATGAAAGTGGATCTTTAAAGCCATGAAAATAAAGATTAATTAACCTTTAATTGTAACTGAGGACAAATTTTCTTGAAGTCTCTCAGATCATTCTAGAAAGAGCTTTTCATGCAGCTTTTATATGTTCATATAAATTATTATTTTAATTATTATTATTTAATAGTCGACTAATTACCGATTGTTTTTTTTTTTATTAGTCAACTAATCTGGTCATGCTCAAACTGGATGTAAAGCACAAACCATAACCATCATTAACTTTAAACTAACTAAAAACTAGATATATAGAATTACCTGTGGTAATGCTAGAGTGAATGCTGTAAGCTGAATTTGGCAGCTGAAATGCTGATAGCTGAAGATGCTGAAATTGATAGCTGAAATCACTGAAGCTAATAGCTGAAAACGCTGAAGTTGATGGAAAGCTAAAATATTAGCTAAATTCCAAGTAGCGTAAAAAACAGAAAAAAAGCCGAAATTAGCCAAAACAGATAGCATGAGGCTCAAAAATTAGTTAAACTTAAAATTAGCCTAAATTTTTTTTTTAAATCCTAAATTAGCCAAAACAGCTAGCATCTAGCTGAAATGTGATCTAAACTTCAAAAAACCTAAAAAACAGAAAAATTCCTAAATCAATCAAAACAGCTAGCATGTAACTGAAATATTAGCTAAACTCCAAAATGGCTTGAAAAAACAAAAAAAAGCCTAAATTAGTCAAAAAGCTAGCATGTGTCTGGAATATTAGCTAAATTCCAAATTAGCCTAAAAAACCTTAATAAATGAGAAACTAATCCAAAAAGCTAGAATGTTACCATTATAACAACTATTTTATTAGTCGATTAGTCGACAAATCGTGTTAGCCCTAATATAAATTAAGACATTTTGAGAACTCAGAGGATCAATTATTGACCATAAATTTATCAAATGTTCTTCTTCTCTCAGTTTTCTTTAAGTTTTGTTCCCACTAATCTCACATTCAGAACCTGTCTATTCTCGTCCCCTGGTCCAGTATCAACCCGTGAGATCTTCCACCACAGCTCATGCAGTCTGAGCCGTGCTGGTTCTGTGTGGTCACCTCCTCTGTGTTGGACTGAAACCTTCATCCTCCATGTTTCTCCTCTCTGTCACTCCTCCTTTGTCTCATTTCTGGGTCGCGCTGTCGCTCCTGTTTACTGCACAGATTCTCACGCTGAGGTGAGAGCTGCTCCAGTTTCAGTGGTTCTGTCAGTCCAGACTGCAGGAGGCTCCGAGATCCTCCACTGTTCCAGCTTCACTTATCCTGTCTGAGCCGACTTCCTGTAAACCGCTCGTCGTTCTTTGAGGTTAAAACAGCGTTTCAGTAGTCGTCAACCTTAGAACAGAAACATTGGGTGTCATGACTGAAAGGTTTCCATTTTCCATGACTTTTTGTTTCTGTTTGGATTTGAAGAATGTCAGGTAAGACACACCTGGATTCAAATCTCTTTTAGATCAAGTTCACTGAATGAAAAAAGAGGTCATTTAAGGTGAGAAAACCTTCAATTTTAGATCATTTCTAGTAAAACAAACAGACTTTTATGTTTTCTAAAGCACCAAAATGTGATTTTTGAGTTATTTGAAGGTCTGTAAAAATGTTGGAATAATATAGATACTGTATAGACACCAGTAATATAATCTATTTTAAGTCACAAGATGCTTCCTCAGGTTCTCAGAGGAGATTTTACAAACAGGCTTCAGATCAACATGAAAAAATGCTTTTTGGTTACAAAAAATCATAATCAGAATGAAAACACTACTGGGAATGTTTTTTTAATTACAAAAATTGTCATAGAGGGACTTTAAAGAGCCATTCGGGTCAAAACACAGTAGGAGCCACTAAGTCTTCACTCACGCTTTAGATAAAAATTCCTGAATTAGCCAAAAAAGCTAGCATGTAGCTGAAATATTAGCTAAACTCCAAAATAACCTTAAAAAACCTCAATTGATGCCAAAATAGTCCATAAAGCCGGCATAATGCCATTATAACTTTCAACTAACTAACTTTAGAACTTTAGAAAAATAAGATACTGATTGTTTTTGTTACTGACATGATACATTTAAATAAACTATTGAGGGTTTTTGAATAAATTAAAGCATAACGAGAAAGCAGTGTTTTTTTCAAATATGAAATAGTTTATAAAAGAACTTTGTATGACTTCCCTTCAAGATAAAAGTCCTTCACCATAGGATCAAATCAATGCAGCAAATGCAGTTGGAAGTGTAAAGTCATCAATTATATAAAAAAAAACAGTTTTCATTTTACTGTTTCTGGTGGATTTAAGCCACAAATTCATAAATATAACCAACAGAAACTAAATCAGAGCTCATTAAGTGAACTCTACCATAGGAACACTATAAATCCTTGAATTTGTTTCTAAAATAGAAAATCTGCTTATAATCTAGTGGATTTTAACTTAATGTAGCTTTAATTCTGGCTGTGCTTACTGACAATAAACTGATTTTCTGTGATAAATGAAGCTGAAAATGAAGTCTAAATGTGTCAGTATGACGTTGATAAACTACAAAGGATTGATGGATTGATGGAGGATTACGGCTGCTGTTGTTAGGGTCCTTCAACTGTTTGTGAATGAGTTCAACAAAGTTAATGTAGTTTTTTTTAACTTAACTTACTTTTTACTTTACATTTAGTTTTTAATTTTTTTAAAACCCTTTATTTTAACCAAAGAGCCACAATGGAGGGCTGAAAGAGCCACATGTAACTTTGGTAAAAATCAATTCAAAACAGTCTGCAGGATTACTGCAGATAACGACGTCCAAACAGGATATATGTTTTTTTAAATTCACTTTGAAAGCTTTTTTCTTAACAGAAATATTGAATAAATGCAACTCATTATAGTGAAATACTCCAATTTCAGTTACTTTTAAAGGTATTGTAGTTATTTTTTGTTCCCCGAGTTCCATCTCTTTCTCTGCTCCCAAAATAGCTCGGAGTGGAGGGAATTTCTCACCGAAGTGAGACAGCAGGTGTGGGTTTCTGTTTCCTACCTGGCAGGATGTTGCATCATCTCTGATCCACTTCATTGAGGCGCTGCTGGAAGTCTGCGTGGTGCAGGAGAGGATGATTCGCAGGAAACGCCGCTTAGTCTAAGTGAAGCTGCAGAGTCAGAGGAGGAGCACCTTAAAGGGAGCGGATGGACTTTACCTGCTCCTGTCTGTCATTCAGCTGGGGCTTAATGAACTTTTCCATTTAAGGGTCTGATTACACCCCCGCTAAAATGTCAAATTTAGTTGCTGTCTTCGACCTGGAAAGGAATTACTGATGATCTCCAAGAAACGAGGACGAAATTTTGTCATCGTAACCTTTACCACAGCTGCAGATATGCAAATGAAATCACCTGCATATGGAGCTAAATTGGGGCCAAAATCATTTGAAACCCAAATTAAACAAATGAAAAAAAATATTGGTGTTTGGCCAAAATAACTGAAATAGTTTCAGCTTCAAATATTCTGCTATTTAGATTTCAAAACTCAAAATTTCAATTTCAAAACTTTTTCCTTTCAACTCTTTCTTTTTTCCTTTTTCATTTATGACTCTAAAAATTTCAGTTTCAAAACTTTTGGCTCCATTTGGGCCAAAAGTTTTTCAAAACGAGTTGAAAGTGAAAAAATGTTTGAAAATGAAAAAAAAAGTTTTGAAACCTAAAAAACAGAACATTTGAAGCTGAAACAATTATTTTTTTTAGAATATAAAAAAGTTTTGCACATTTCTTTTGGCCAAACATTAGTATTTTTTTCACTTTAGCTCCACGTGTGCATGAATGAAATCACCTGCACATGGAGCTAAATTGAGACCAATATTATTTGAAACCCAAATAAAACAAATTGAAAAAAATATATTGATGTTTGGCCATAATTAACGTAATTATTTTCAGCTTCAAATATTCTGTTTTTTATGTGTCAAAACTCTTTTTTTCTGTTTCAAATTTTTTTTTCGCTTTCAGCTTTTTTCCCCCTTGTTTTAAAACTGGAAATTTCAGTTTCAAAACTTTTGCCCATTGCGGCCAAAAGTTTTCAAGAGCCAAAAGAAAAAAAAAGAAACAAAAAAAAAAAAACGTTTTTGAAATTAAAATTTTAAGTTTTGAAACCTAAAAAAATGAGCATTTAAAGCTGAAAACAATTAAGTTTATTTTAAAATACCAAAAAGTTTTGAACATTTTAAATTTTTTGGCTAAACATCAATATTTTTTCAATTTGTTTTATTTGAGTTTCAAATAATATTCGCCCAAATTTAGCTCCATACATGCTTGAATGAAATCACCTGCAAATTGGGGCCTAAATTATTTTGAAACCCAAATAAAACAAATAAAAAAAACTATTGCTGTTTGGCCAAAATTAACTTAATTATTTTCAGCTTCAAGTATTCTGTTTTTTGGGTTTAAAAACTTAAAATTTTCATTTCAAAACTTTTTTTTGAGTTTCCAAAAAAAGTAAAATGTCTAAAATATTTTGCCATTCAAAACTAAACTTTGTTTTCAGTTTCAAATGTTCTGTTTTTTACGTTTCAAAACTTAAAATTTATATTTCAAAATAATTTTCTTTTTTAGTTTCAAACCTTTTTTTTAACTTTCATCTTTTTTTCCCCTAGTTTTTGAATCTGAAAATTTCAGTTTTAAATCTTTTGGCCTGGTTGTCACCAAACATTTTCAAAAAACAGTTGAAAGTTAAAAAAAGATTTGAAACTAAATCAAACGGTTTTGAAAATAAGTCTTTGAAATTTAAAATTTTGAGTTTTTAAACCCAAAAAAAAAACCAGATGATTTGAAGCTGAAAACAATTAAGTTTATCTTAGAATAGCTAAAAGTTTGGGACACTTGACATTTTTTTGCATAACTCCAATATTTTTTTAATTTGTTTTATTTGGGTTTCCAATAATAATGGCCCCAATTTAGCTCCATACATGCATGAATGGGAGACAGAAAGTTCAAAAAGCTGAGTGTGAAACTGTGTAAACAACACTTTTAAATGTATTTTTTTTTCTTTTTTAAGTCTATAATTTATTTACTTATTTAATATTATAAACCCAATAGTTTTATTTAATGCAAACAGGATAACATAAAAAAATAGCTAAAATAAAATCAATATATTCACTTTATTCTTTCACAAACATCCTTATTTGTGGTTGAACTTAACCCTTTAACACATGAGGCATTGTTGGTGACACTAAAACACGAGCCGCTTTTATCCTTCAGAATCTACTGGAATTATCGTGCCAACGGTTGAAAAGTTACATTAAATCAAAGAACAAAAACACTGCATTTCCGGTGTTAAAGGGTTAATCCAAGTAGAAGAAGTTGGTTCCGTCCATCATGCGGATCCCGACTTGGACAGAGCGACGCCTGGAGGCAGATTCCTCCTTAAAAAACAGCTGAAGGCAAACAGAAAATGCAGCTTGGCCCCGTGACACCTGCAGTGGCGGTAAAAGGGGAAACTCCCCGGGGAAGATGAATGATGTGGACCAAAGGATTTCATCCTGCAGAGGCAGATAGTAACGATCACGCATATATCACTGCACATATAGCTGCAGCAGAGAAAGAGAAACCCAGGAATTAGCCAGATCCATTTAGACAAAGTGACATCTCACACACATTTGTTCAAAATCTAGATCAAACTTTTTTAAAGGCGATTTTTTTGGAGAAGTTTTTGTCTTTACTGGATGAAAGTTTGAGGAAAGATCAAGCTGTGCAAAGATCAGGAAATCTGCAGGATCTTCCTGAGAAATAAATCGAACGTGTGACTTCTCTGAAAAATGGTCCTAAAAGCCTTTTCTGCAGGGAAACGTTCCACAGAGCAAAACGTTTCAGCAAAGCAATCTTGGTTTTTGTTCAAATTCTTCAGGTAATTCCCAGCCAGCAAGTGGGAAACATATGGTTTCAAAGTGGGCAGAAAATGTGGGCCTTGCTTTGGTTTGTCCGCCGTTTCTGTGGTGGCCCCATCTGTGTTTGTCCAAATTGACTTTAGTCAGGACTTAGTGGGTTGGCTCGCTACGCTAGCCAGCTGCCTGGTGGACAGCGTACCATGCTAGCAAGCCCTGCTGTGGCATGCTAGTGAGCTCTTCTTTCGCAAGCTAGTGAGCTCCACTGTAGCAAGGTAGTTAGCTCGTCTTTAGCACGCTAGTAAGCTCCACTGTAGCATGTCAAGCGAGCTCCACTGTAGCATGCTAGCAAGCTCCACTGTAGCAAGCTAGTTAGCTCGTATTTAAAAAACTAGTGAGCTTAACTGTAGCATGACTAGCGAGCTCCGCTGAAGCGAGCTCCACTGTAGCAAGCTAGTTAGCTCATCTGTAGCAAGCTAGTGAGCTCCACTGTAGCATGTCAAGCGAGCTCCACTGTAGCATGCTAGCAAGCTCCACTGTAGCAAGCTAGTTAGCTCGTCTTTAGCAAACTAGTGAGCTTAACTGTAGCATGACTAGCGAGCTCCGCTGAAGCAAACTCCACTATAGTATGCTAGTTAGCTTCACTGTAAGCAAGCTAGTGAGTTCCATTGTACCATGCTAGCAAACTTCTCTGCAGCGCGGTACTGAGCTCATCTGTAAAATGCTAGCGAGCTCTTCTGTATCGAGCTAGTGAGTTTTTCTGTACCATGCTAGCTAGCTTCACTGTAGCATGCTAATGAGCTCTTCTTTAGCAAACTAGTGAGCTCCATTGTAGCATGTTAGTGAGCTCTGCTAAAGCGAGCTCCGCTGAAGCATGCTATTGACCTTCTTTGTATCGAGCTAACAAGCTCCTCTACAGCGAGCTAGCGAGCTCCGTTGTATCAAGCTAGTGAGCTCTGCTTTAGCATGCTAAAAAGCTCAGCTGAAACAAACTCCTTAGTAGCAAGCTAGCGAGCTCCGCTGTATCAAGCTAATGAACTTCCCTGTAGCATTCTAACGAGCTTTGCTGAAGCTAACTCCACAGCAGCAAGCTACTGAACTCTGCTGTAGCATGCGAGTACGCTCCTCTGTTCACTGGGAGGCTGGATAGTGTAGCGCAGGGGTAGGGAACCCTGGTCCTCGAGAGCCACCTTCCTGCATGTTTTCCAACATACCCTAGTCTGGCATGTTCTTACTGGCTGGACACACCTGAACCAGGTAATCAGTCATGAGTAGGGGCTCAAACAACGACCTGCTTCAGGTGTGTCCTGCCAATAAGAACATGCCAGAGCAGGGTATAGTGGAAAACATGCAGGAAGGTGGCTCTTGGGGACCAGGGTTCCCTAGCCCTGGTGTAGCAGGTCACCCACTGAGTGTCTACTTAAGCCAATGTGGGCAAACACAGGTGGGACCCACAATTTTTACCTCCTTTAAACCATACGGGGCCCACTTGGTCTCTCTGGGTCTCTGTGTAATGCATCAAATCCTGTCCATCTCAGGATAGATTAACTACTTTTTTTTATATTTTCAAACTAGATTGAGGTCTTCTTCTGCTGCTGGTGATGGATTTTTCACAGGAAAACAGAATATTACAGCAAATCTGATTTAATGTCTCGAACGTCCGTCCTTGTTTGGTTTATAATCTTTAGCATTTGGAGATGCTCCAGAGGATCGGACTCTGATGTAAGCGAGTTACTGTGAAGATCTGCAGTAAGAATTGGATTTATTTCTATCCAAAATGACTGATTAGAATGCAAAACTCATATTTGGAGAACTTTAGGCCTGAAGACTGATGCTCAGCAGAAAGAGTCCCTCTCTGAATAATTACATTTAATGACCCCATATGTGAACATTTAAAATGTCTCCTCTGTGATGCAAACTCCTGCAAATGAATCACGTCACATTTATCACACAAAGCCTGAAACTCAAGGTGAAGGATGAGAACGTTTGATCAGAGGAAGAATCTGGGCAGATAAATCTGTCAGCCTCCTGCTGACAAAGTCACATTTCCTCTCCTGCACACACGTTCCCTCATAAATGCTGGTAGAGTTCTGCGTTTGCTGCATGATCATTTAAAGCTCTTGGATCTTTTTAAATTGCTAATCCCGTCTGCATTTTTAGGATAAAATGTAGAATTTCTGCTTTATTTCAGCCTGTGAGGATGTCTCTGTGAATGTTACATAATATCATGTTCTACATTTTAGAGAAAAACAGGTTGAAAATAAAGTGACTGGAGCCAGTGCAGTTCATCAGTCGACCAGTAGAGGCTAGTTCCATAAGAACGTCGGTTCTAGTCCACAGAAAAACGGTTTAACGTCCAAACCCGGTTTGGGGTCATGACTTACGAATCCAAATCAACGATTCCTTGTTTTACACTCAGCAGAGCAACAAAGGAAAGTCTTTTCCTGAAATGTCATTTTCGTTATTACGATTGTTACAATCCAACTATCAATCAATTATTCGATCTCAATCGATTTAATCCTAATGAATCTGAAATCTATCCATGCCAAAGTCGCTAGCATGATGCTAACGTATAATGGCATTTCCCATAGGACGGCTAACGCTAACGGCCGGTCAACCTAAACATACATTGCTGACTAAATGAACATCTTTAAATGAATTTTCCAAACTTTTTTAAGGAAATCATTTTATAAAGTAACCATTTGTGGTCTAAAGCAGCAGTTTTTTGCTCATACTTTCTTCTTCTTCTCGA
The DNA here is from genome assembly GCF_002922805.2 of Oryzias melastigma. Classification (NCBI taxonomy): domain Eukaryota; kingdom Metazoa; phylum Chordata; class Actinopteri; order Beloniformes; family Adrianichthyidae; genus Oryzias; species Oryzias melastigma. The sequence continues at coordinate 34,296,842 of NC_050517.1, read as the reverse complement.
ATAAGCTGTAATGCTCCTCTTCCTGACGAACTGACCTTTAGGACCAGAGGAAAATGGTCCGTGTCATCCCGTCACCCTCTGCCTTTGTTTGTGTCCATGTCCTCTAGTGCTGCCACAAATGATTATTTTAATGCTCGATCACCGATTATTCTTTCACTAATCGGGTCATGAGCAAACTGGATGTAAAGCACAAATCTTAACCATCATTAGCTTTAAACTAACTACAAACTAGATATATAGCCTTATCTGTGATAATGCGAGTGTGAATGCTGTAAGCTGAATTTGGTCGCTGAAGATGCTGGAATTGATAGCTAAAACGCTGAAGTTGATAGATGAAAATGCCGAAGTTGATAGCTAAAAACGCTGAAGCTGATAACTGAAAAAACTGAAGTTGATGGCTAAAAATGCCAAAGCTAGTGGCTGACAACGCTAAAGCTGATAGGCAGGTAAAATATTAGTAAAGTTCTAAATTAGCCTGAAAAACCGAAAAAGCTAAGTTAGCCAAAACAGCGAACATGTAGCTGAAATACTAGCTAAAAACCAAATTAGCCTAAAAAACTGGAAAAATCTAAAAATAGCCAAAACAGTTAGCATGTAGCTGAAATATTAGCCTAATTCCAAAATGGCCAAAAATTCCGTAATAAATGTCAAAATAGTCCAAAAAGCTAGTAGAATGCCGTTATAACTTTCAACTTTACTACACTCTGACTCCATACTATATAAAGTAACGACTAATTGATTATTAAATTAGTCGTTAACCATTTTAACAGTCGACTAGTCGTGACAGCTCTAATGTCCTCATGTTCAAACTTTTGGGAAAGCAGCTAACCGTCGTGTCATTTGGATCCTCGTGGAACTACAACTAATTTTCTGAACTTCTAGGATTTCCAGAAAACTTTTCTCCTTTTTAACAGTAAATCTGATTTCTTTTGGTTCGTTGGTGAGCAGCTCTGCAGTAAGTGGCCCCTCAGCAGCTCGTCTCTGGGGTCCCAAACCACAGCTGTGATTTCACTTCACAAGCAGGATGAAGAAAGAAAAAAGCAAAAAAACACAATTTTTAACCGACTCCATCATTTCACATGGTGTGATCAATGTTTATAAAGTAGAACAGCTCTTAATTAGTCTGGCCTTGCACACACAGGCTGCCCCTTTGGTGTCTGAGTGCTGGCTGGGGGGAACATTGTTCTCCATAATCAGTAATTACTCTGTTTTCTGAGAGCTTGTGTGGATTCCACACGATCACGCCGAGCTCTGCTAATAAAACGGCCCCATGACATCATGACTCTCTGGCCCGGTTTGGATGAGCGGAGACGGCTGACGCTCACGTCGGTTTGGAGGCTTTGAGGCACATGACGTAATGAAGAAAAGATGGCAAAGAGCCCCACTGGGAGTTTTTTTCTGTCAAAATTCTGCTTTTCTGACGGTAGCCGGGAAGAAAAAGCAAAACTGTGCGAGCTCTCATATCTCTTTGGTAAACAGATATGGAGGATGCTACAGAATCATCTGAAATTACAGCTGTTATCACCTTAATGTTCAGCTTTAGCTGCAGGAAACTGCTGAGTGCAATTACTTTTCTGCAAACTGAAGAGTTTTATGCAGCTGGATCTTGTTTTATTTCCAGACTATAATATCTATCATTTCCAGAACACACAGAACAGAGCATGTTCTTGTACTTTTAGGTGTTTTTTTATCTCTGCAGAACATCGGAGGACGCTGTGATGCCGCTTTAGCTCAGAAGTCCCTCAGATATTTCTGTTGGAAATAAATGAAACTATAAATGAAGCTTCTTCTTCTTTGTGGTGATCCAGAGGACATGTTACCACCTCATTAGAGCGCACGTTTCTCTTCTAATGAGAAAATGAAAAGAAGCTCCGCCTCCAGCCCGTACTGACAGCTGCAGACTGAGTCTTCCTCCTCTACCGTGGAGGTGTCGGCTTACCTGAGGGCAGAGAGGAGATTAATGTCATATCGTGTCTCCAGTCCCTCCCCTGCGTTCCTCTGGTTCTGCTGCTACCTTTGCTTGACTTCATGCAGGTTCTGATCCAAAATGAAGGTTTTTTTTAAACAAGTTTGATTTGATTTATTTAAAACTTTACAAAAAGGACTTAAAAAATCAATCCAATCACCTTTTATTAAAGAAAAGTCACAAACCTAATTCAATAAACACATTTTAAAAGGAAATAGGCAGGAAAAAATGCTTATTTAAGCCTATCCATTTATGTCTTTTTCCAGTAACTCAAATAATTCACAAAATATAAATCTAAATAAAACAATAAAATATTCCCAAAACTTTCAGTTTCTTTTCATCCTAAAAATTGTTATCTACAATCACCATTTCACAATCAAAAACTGCTTAAATCATTTCATTCTTCCATTTTATATTTTACAACAGCTTCTCTTTAATTTTGATAGTAAACAGTTTGATGTCCAAACATTGTTTGTATTGATTTCCAAGGCTGTACCACAGTTTAATCCCACTCACTGATACACAAATACTCTTCCTAACAGTTCGAATTATTGGTTGTTTAAAAATACCAAATCCTCTAAGAGAATAATCTCCTATGTCTACATTGTGTCTGAATATTGTGGGGTAAAACTTTATTGTTAGCTTTATAAAGAAGTTTTGCTGTATACAAATAAACTAAATTAAAAATATATTAATTTAGAACCAAGAAATAACATGTTGGTATGATCACAGGATCCTGCATTATAAATAGTCCTTATTGCACGTTTCTGACGGTTGAAAAGACCTTATAGTTTCGTCTTATAGTTATTGCCCCATATTTCAATACAGTTTATTAAATGTGGCATTACTAATGAGCAGTACAATGTATGTAATGATTTGTGTTAAAGAACATATTTTACTTGAATATGAGTTATGGAATTTGATTTGGGGTATCTTTTCCATCACATTATCATCTAAACATATTAATAATTCTGAACTTTTTTTTTAGAATTTCCAAATATAATTGCCTTTGTTTTTTTTAAGTTTAAAGATAGTTTATTTATGTACATCCATATTTTTATTTTTTTTCAGTTC
>NC_050517.1:34277193-34293627 GCF_002922805.2 Oryzias melastigma | reverse complement strand
TACTTATTGCATTTACTAGGGTATTATAGTTATCATTTGATAAAATATGTTGGCGTCATCTGCAAATTTTATTATTTTTAATAAGTGTGACACTTAAAATAGTAGGGCTGGGTATCATTTATAATTACCAGAAACGATTCGATTCAATTCACAAGAGCCTGAATCGATTCAACCCCGATTCTTCAATTCAATTTTAAGTTTACACAATTACACTAATTTGTTTAGAAATACATGAAAAATCTACTATGTAATTTGAATATATTTATACTAATCTGATCCAGTTCACATACTTTAAAATGTATTTGTAAAATAATGAGATTGTTAATATCATCCAGTGTTACATGGATTCTCTAAAGGAGAAGTTCTAACAAAAATGTTCAGATCATTAACATTGGAAACATTGTTCTGCTTCTCCTGGAGGACGTTTCAGTTTGGCCACTAGGAGGAGCTCATGCTATAGAGGTGCACCTTATTCAAGAAGAAGAATACAGTATAAGGAAAAAACAATGTTTTAGACCACAAATAGTTACTTTTAAAACATTTCTTTAAAGGGGTTTGGGAAATGAATGCCTGTGAGTAAATAAAGATGTTCATTTAGTCAGCAATGTGTTTTTTGGTCGACTGAGCGTTAGCATTAGCCGTCCTATTGGAAATTTTATTGAATGTTAGCATCAAGCTAGCGGACTTTAGCTTTATCTGCTAAATCAATTTATATCTTTTGTGAATCGATTATTGATCTATTAAACTTAAATCGATTCTAATTGATTTTTTCAACCCAGCCCTATAAAATAGCGTTAATTTAAAGGTTAAATAACTTGGGACCTAAAACTGATCCCTGAGGGACACCACATACAGTGCCCTCACATCTGGATTGGTATTCCCCCATTCCCCAATCTCAGTGAGAACTTTGACAGATGCTGGAGATGGTTTCAACTTTTGATGTGATGAAGGCGGCGATTACGAATCCACATCAACGATTCACAGATCAGATCGTGATTCTTTGTCCAAATCTGAATTCTTCTTCTACCCTTTCTCCCTACCACTACATTTAGCCCTCCAAACAGAAAGACATGGAAAAATACCGTCTTCAAATGTGGACGTCACTCCTACTTGATGACATCATCAATGGTCGCCGGTCATTTATACTAAATATGGATGTTAGTTTGGAGTTGTTGGCGTTCCATCAAACCGTTGGCGCCGGAAACACTTGAACCTTTTCTGGGATCTTCCTCTGAGTTCAGCTTTGATTAAGATCATGAACAGGAAAGTTCACAATAGATTCACATGTTTATTGTTCTATTACTATACTTTTTTTGGATTAAATGTAATGAAAGTCAGTTTTGAAAAAGACTGTAGCTTAGATCTTACCGAATGACCCGTTTAACTCGCCCCAACTCTTGTTTGGGTTCCTTTGAGCCCTGGATGTAATCATGACTTCACGGTGATGAAATGAAGGTCAGACCAACCAAAGATTTCTGCACAATCTGGGGATCTTTCCAATGCACTCAGTCACTCAAGCTTTGGCTAAACTTTCTCAGAGAATCTACTTTAGAGATTCCAAACTTTTTAGTCCGTTGTTTCTCATGAACCTCGTGGTCATACCAAGTGTTCCTCGTCACTCAACCTGATGATTCCTGGAAAAGAGCTCAAACCAAGTGGACGATAAACAAGTCTTTTGTGTTCTGGTGAGCCGACATACTGTAAATGTAGACAAAACATTTGGTGAGTGAGTGAGTGTGATGTCATCCATAGACAATAGTTTTTGTCATGAGTTAGTGCCATAGACAGTACATAGAGAGCTGGACTGGTCATCCCCTCCCCCCTCGCGTTCAAACAGGAAGTACCCGCTGCTCCCAGAAAGCCAAAATCACTTAGAGAAATATACAGCAATTGTTGACATTCTTGCTCTGATATATTTTCTTTATCAGTATTTATTCAAGTTATAAACTGGCCAATCAGATGCCTCAATAAGAGCATGTGGTTCTCGCTGACTGTGTCTCAAATGTTCAAAGCGTTTGAAAGATTACTGGTCCAATCATTGCTTGCTAACGTCATCTGGTCCTAAATGGCGGAATGTGGCGATATCCGTACCGCTGAAAATGGTGACTGAATTGACGTAATTTAATTTTAACTCGAGTTAACATCCTTGTTTGTCCATCTATATTCATGTCAATGATCTGTCTCGCCTCGTCCTAAGTTGTGTTTTGGATTTTGGTACCTTGTGAGATTGAGTTTGACACAATGGTAGAAACACAAACGAAGCTTTGAAAGAAAGAGGTAAAAAAACAGATAAGAGCAGATACCCCACGTCTTAGTGCCCCAGGGGTAACACGACCGGGAGTCGGTGATGGAGCGTCCTGGGACGTCTTCCATCTTCAGCTGTCAGATGACAACTGGACAGACACGTTTTCACCAGTATAAAATAAATAAATTCACACAACTCTCATTTGACAGTAGCAGTTTTTGTGTGGATCAGTTCTGCTTCATCATGAACATCACCTGACTAATGATGGTGACACAAACAGGAACTACAACCAGCTCACAGCGTGCTGCGCTGATGAAGTGTGACTTTAACGAGAACGGCTGAACACTCCCATCTGCTGCCCCGCTCCACTGACCTGCTTCCCACTCAGAGGCTTTTCACACCTGAACACCTGCAGGTCAGAAACTGAGCACACCTACAAAGAGAGTCACCGCATCACCTTTTGAACCGTTCCATTCTTCTGTCTGCGGTTGACAATTTTATGGCTTCTCGCCTTCAGCCGGCGGGACATAAAAATGCTGGAATGACCAGAGTCGGATGTCGCTCTTCATCTCTGTCGTTTCTTTCACAGAAGTCACTGAAGAACGGAGCATCTGAAGGTTGCAGCTCGATCTGTTTGCTCTGAGTTTCCATCCTTTAAAGCAGGGATGTCAAACTCAATCAGACAGGGGGAGAAAATCCAAAATACACCTTAAGTTGTGGGACCAACAAGATAAACATTTACTAAAAACTTAAGAAACTGCAACTTTTTAACATGATTATGAACTAGAATATATAGCATTACTAGTGATTATGCCAGTGTGAATGGTGTGAGCTGAATTTGTCCGCTGAAGTTGCTAGAGCTGATGGCTGAAATGATAGCTAAAAATGCTAAAGCTAGTATCTGAAAATGCTGAAGTTGATAGGACGCTAAAATATTGGCTAAGAAATTAACCTTAAAAAAACAAACAAAAAAAAAACTTGTTAGCCATAACAGCTAGCATATGGCTAAAAAAATTGCTAAACTAAAAAAAAAGCCTAAAACACTGAAAAAACTAAATTAGCCCAAACAGCTAGCGTGTAAATATTAGCCTAGCTCAAAAACAGTCTAAAAAACTTTAAAAGATGCTAGTGCTGATAGCTGAAGATGCTGAAATTGAGAGCCAGCTAAAATATTAGATGAATATTATATAAAATATTAGATAAAGTAAAAAATGGAAAAAAGCCTTAGTTAGTCAAAACAGCTAGCATGTAACTGAAATTTTAGGTAAACTCCAAAATAGCCTAAAACTCAACAAAGAAAAAAAATCCTAAATTAGCCAAAATAACTAGCATTTAGCTGAAATATTAGCTAAACTTCAAAATAGCCTAAAAGCAAGAGAAAAAAACCCAAATTAGTCAAAACAGCTAGCATTTAGCTGATATATTAGCTAAACTTTAAAATAGCCTTAAAAAAGTAATACAAAAAAACATAAATTAGCCAAACAGCTAGCATGTAGCTAAAATATTAGCTAAACTCCATAATAGCCTAAAAAAGCCTAGACTAGCCAAAATAACTAGCATGTAGCTGAAATATTAGCTAAACCCTGAAATAGCCTTAAAAAAGCAGCACAAAAAACCCATATTTGTCAAAACAGCTAGCATGTAACTGATATATTAGCTTAACTTGAAAACAGCCTAAAAAATCTTAGTAAACGCCAAAATAGTCCAAAAAGCTAACAGAACGCCAATTTTTAAAACTTCAAAAGAGTAACTTTTAAACATAATTATGAATAATAAAAAGCAGTGCTATTATTCCAGAATAAATCAACTTAAACCTTAAATAACTAAAGAAATTTCACTCTCCATAAAAATATGGTGAAAAATATACTGTACATGTTAGAAATGAGTGCAAGATAACATCGGGACATTAATAACAATAAAATAAAATGATCTGTAGGGCCGGATAGAATTACCCGGAGGGCCGGATTCGGCCCCCGGGCCTTGACTTTGACACGGTTCCTTTAAAGGTTTCAAACGCAGAAAAGACGGAACGAGAGACGAGTTCATGCAACTGAAAACCACAAAGAAAACAAACTGTTTTTACTTGGAATAGTTTGGTATAAAAGCTGTAGAAGTGGTCTGCGACTTTAGTTTGACATTTTCCCTCCAAATGTCAGATTCTTCTTGTTGTCTCCTGTCAGTCACATCAGGACGTTTGTGTCGTAACGTACGCAGGGAGCTTCTCCAGGTTCTCCTGAATGTTTCAGAGCACCGGCATCCATGACATCATCGCACCATGAAAGGATGCATTTGATGTTGGATTTTTTTATTTCAACAAAGACTTCCTGTTTGCTCCATCCCTTTTATGCTCCACAGAATTGACCTCTGACCCCTCCCTGGAGGGATTCTAGCTGCAGACTTCCTTCTCAAAAATTCTCTTTAGTTTCATGTTTGTCTTTTTTGGAGATTTTTACAAATGAAAACAAAAATTCAAACTTTTTCATGAAACCAAAACACAATTCAGTTCATTTGTAATCATTTTAAAGCCGAAGTTTTTTCAAGAAAACAAACGTCAATTAATTACAGTTTCTATTGATTAACATTTTAATATAACGAAGCTTCAATCAATTGTTCTTGAACGAACTGTAAATGATTTCTGACATTTTTCTGATTTGAATTTTCAAATAAATAAAAAGATAATAATAATAATATTAATAATAATAAAAAAGAGGCAGAAAATAAAAAATAAAATAAAATAGAACAGCCATGTTTTAATTCTTAAACAATTCAACAAATTTTGTAGTTTGTAATAATCATTTTATGGGAAAGGATAGTAAAGCTGGATATTATCCGCTAAGAAATGATGTGAAATGTGGCTGAAATGATGATATGTTTCCCAAGAGGAATAACATATAAAATGAATAAAATAGGGCCAAGTACAGAACCCTGGGGAACGCCACAAGACATGTTTTATATTGTGGAGCTTGAGAAACCGACAGCCATATTGAAAGTTCTTCCACTAAGGTACAAAATAAACCAATTTAAAACTGACAAAGTCATTCGGAAAATGTTCAATTAAAATATTAAATGTCCAAAATGTATTAATAAAAATTAGGATTTGGAATTCAGATTGTGACCCCCTCCCCCGATCCACATTGATTAGTTTATTTTAAGTAGTTTTACACTGAAAAACAGCCCAACATTATTTCCACATTTGCAGATTTTCTTTAAATAAGTAACAAAATCTGCCAAAAATATTCGAGTCACTTGGACGTGTTTTCTCATTTTTAGCTTATTTTGCTTCTGAAAAACTTTCCTGATCAGATTATTTTTATTGCAAGACTTTTTTTCATGAGACAAGAGTCTTTTTACTTTCTAAAGATTCCGTTTTTGCAGCAATAAAAACAAAGAAAAAAGACTATAAATAGAAATGGTTCCTGAACACTGAGGGTCAACCAGAGCTGGTTCTGCATGCTGGAGCGTTTTGAAGCTCACATTCACAGATGTTTTATTTGTGGAGCAACAATAACAGCTTCTCAAGGCCTCCTTTGTTTCTTTGTCCTCATTATAGCCCGTCTTTCGCCTGCTCTCTCAGTAGATCATAAAACCCTCCAGAAGCTGCTCGAATTCTAATCTGACTTTTAAACCCTGATTACAGAGGCTGCAGAGAAAGGACTATTTTTGTGTTCTGTGAAAGCTGCTGACCTGCAGCAGCCGATCGTGTTTCTCCTGCAGGCGACTCACGAATGTGAGACTCCGTCACGTTTTCCAGGAAGAGGTTGTTTCTGTGTCCTCTCCGTCTGAACCGGCGACCTCACAGGAGGAGACGCAGCTCTCTCTGCTGCTGACCAGTGGCGGTCACATCGTTGATTGCAGGAGGAGTGACTTTGTTGTCTGTCACTGCCTCCCAGCTTTTATCGATCTGCTCTGTGGAGCTTCCTGCAGGTTCTCACTCGTCTGGGACGTTTTTACACAACACCAAAGCGAATGTTTTTCCTCGCTGGTCAGAATAGAAGTCTTGCTTTTGTTTTGCAAAGAGAATATCTTTAAAATTATAATAAGTTTGTTTCTATTGTTGGTTTTATCTCTCTTTACATTGTCCTTGGGTGTTTTAAAGGTCAACATCTCAGTAATAGTTATTATTTATTCATAATATACTGCATAAAGTGAGGTGGTTCCTTTTAAATGTTTCAGGTTTATGTAAAAAAATAAAATTGTAGTGTTGCCACAAACGATTATTTTAGTAATCGTCAATTATTTCTCCCGATTAGTCGACTAATCAGGTCATGCACAAAGTGAATGTAAAGCACAAATCTTAACCATCATTAGCTTTAAACTAACTTAAAACTAGATATATTCACACTAGCATTATCTGTGATAATGCTGTAAGCTTAATTTGTCAGTGACAATAGCTGAGATGCTGAAATTGATAGCTAAAAAATGCTAAAGCTGATAGCCAGCTAAAATATTAGTTGAATGCCAAATTGGCCTAAAAAATAAAAAAAAACCCAAGTTAGCCAAAACAGCTAGCATGTAGCTGAAGTATTACTCAAACACCAAAATAGCCCAAAAACCAAAAAGAGCCTAAATTAGCTAAAATAGCTAGTGTGCAATTTAGCCAAGACCGCTAGCATGCAGCTGAAATATTAATCCAGAATAACCTAAAACATCTTAATAAATATAAAAATAGTCCAATAAAGCTAGCAGAATACCATTATAACTTTCAACTTTACTACACTCCGACTCCATATAATATAAATTATTATTACTAATTGACTATTAAATTAGTCATCGACTATTTTAGTAGTGGGTTTTTCATCGTTTAGTCGACTTATCGTGACAGTCCTAGTCGTAACAAAAAAAAACAAAAATTTTTTTTTCTGAATTACTAAAGGGTAACCAAACAGGGAGGTTGGAGGCTGACTCCGCCCACAGCCAAAATCTGAAAATCCAGTCAGAGGGGCGGGGCTTGTGGGCAGGACTGTTATCATTACTGGAGCTGCAGATCATGATGTCAGACTTCTTTAACTTACATGGTTTGACCAATCACAAAATTCAACTGTTATACCTCGTTTCAACCTGTAGGGGGCAGCACACCTACTGTTTTTGACTATATTTTCAAGAATTAAACAGTTTTATTTCAATTTGTCAAAAATTGTGCAATGACCAACCGACAGCACTTTTAAAGCCTCATTTATAGATGTCAACAGGCAAAAAAAGTTAATTCAGGGTTTGGTTACTCTTTAAACTTCTTTGAAACAAAAAACTTAAAATAATTAAGCACAAAATTTGTTGAGTCAAATTCTAATCTAATTTGTTCTAAATGTTAATGTTGTCATGTTAGTTGGGGTTTTGCGAGAGAATAACTTTGATGATGTCATGCTTGTTTTTACATCTACACGTGCACACACACGTGCACAAAGCAGCTCCTGAACGGCGTGAAGAGCGTCTGTCGCAGAAGGATCAGTTTCAGGGTCAGGTTTCCCTTCATTCAGAAGGTCGCTTCACCTGACAGAAGCTGAAGCGGGTTTCTGAGCGCCGCGTGCGAGGAGCTCCGGCGTTTTTCTCTGCGTCCTGCCAGATGACTGCAAAGTGGATCCTGAACCTGAGCACATATCGGACAGCGTCCTGTCAGGGGGGGTTGAACGGCGTGCACTGGCGTGTCGCTCTTTGGCAAATAGCATTTGTTGGGTAAATATAAAATCCCTGCAGGAGTGGAGATGCACTGGTGTGACACAAGCTGCTCTTCTGACTCTCATCCAGACAATCTTTCCATTCAGAGGCAAACTCATCTGCTGCTTCCTGTAATTACTACACCGTATGGGCCTTCATGCCCCCCCCCCCTTGTGCTATAGATAGCTCATTAAAGCGGTGCTTTCGAGATCGAAAACTTTGTTCTCTCATTAGAGCCCTAATGGAAAGCAGGAACCGGCTTCACTTCATCTAAATTAACTTTATTGATGATTTGAGATGCAGGAAAATCGGACAGGAAGTGTGCGGGCCGGCCCGCTCGTCCCGGCTGCCCTCCATGATGCTGAGCTGCACCGTCCAATTATGCAAACTTGTAATTTCTTTGCAAACTTTTGCTGGGATTTCCTCTGCGTGTGCGTGTGGGGGGGGCAGGTCTGATGCTTTTGTTTCCACCAAAATCGAAGTTTAATTAAGACCAAAGTGGCTGAAAGGATTGGGAACCTGCGTGCCGTCCTCCGTCTTTTGACTTTAATTATCTGAGTGCTAAATGGGGTCAGTTTGAACCCTGGAGGGGGGGCATTTGCTTAAAAAGTTTGACCCTATAAATAAACATTTAAAAAGTTAAAACCTGGCATGAAGGCGGTCCGACTGGGAGACAAACATGGCTTTTATTGGACCAATGAGAGGCCAGACTTTGTGTTTGGCGCCATCGTCACTATGATGGAAATAACAGTCATATTCAGGACGAGTGCTGCCACAAACAATTATGTTTAATCGGATTTTGCGTAAACTGGAGGTAAACACACATCTTAACCATAATTAGCTTTAAATGAACTAAAAATAAAGAGAATTAGGAAGATATTTTATTAAACCTTTACTTTGACTTCAGGAATTGAGTCGTTTTACTTGCGGGTGGGAAAAAACTCACCAAAATAACTAATACTTCATAAATATTTTGTTTTTTAGTGTCCCAAAGGTATATGTCTATGGAGTTCACTCTGAAAGGGTTAATAAAATCATGCTATGGTCCCTTTAATAGTCGATTAGTCATCAGATAACTGACTAATCGTGGCACTCCGACAAACCTGAACGTTTCTGGACCTGAAGCGCCGTCAGAATCTGTCACGGCGCCGTTTGTGTCCAGTTTTGCTGACCATACGTCTTCAGTGTGACTGCAGACAAAGACGTCTGTGCGGCCGAGCTGTAAACGTTGATTGGATTTTGTTTTGCTTGAGACGTTCAGATGTTTGGAAGTGTTCCGATCTTTCCAGCACAGAAGCATTTTAGGTACATGACAATTGTTTTGTTTTTTTTTTCCGAGGAGGAAGTGATCAAACAGAAGAAAACGAAGGAGAAACCTCAAAAACTTGGATGAAATGGACAGGAATTGTCCTCAGGTTTGGACTCTTTCAGCAGCATTTAGAGGAACTCTGGAACCTCCAGGTGTTACAGGAGTCTCATACTGACAGGAGTTTGTAGTCTTGAGGGAACTCAGACCTGCATAAGGTGAGCAGAGGAAGTCCTGAGCATCCCGAGACGGCGGCTGTCGGATAAGCAGCTGATAATGGATGGATGGATCAGCGTTAAATGCAGTGTGCGCTATAAGCAGTTTATGTAATCCTCCTTCAGAGGATCCAAAATATCCACTTAAGTGCTGGTTTTGTCTGAGCGCTCTCTCATTTGAGACGGCGCTGAGCGCGTAAATCAACTTTTATCGGCTCTCTCTGTGATTGGGACTTTCTGGATGAGACGAGAAGAGATGACTTCAAGTATCGCTCATCGTCCTCCTTTAATACGACTAATGTCCACTCCATCAAAAATCTGGACGGCCGTCTGCTAACTCGGGTCATAAATCTCAGTTAATTCATAATTCCCTCCCAATTCCCATCAGGACGACTTTACCATAGAGGAAATGATGTATTGATCCTGCTGATTGATTTTAGGCAAATCAGATCATGGCATTAATGCAGATTTGTTTGGAGCTGTCAGCTGGAAGCCACAGAAAAAAGGTTAAATCTGACAGAATCTCTGCTCTTTGGCAGATCCTCCAGTTATCTCTCTGTTTTTCACTGTTGGTTCGAGTTAAAGAAAGAGTTTAGAGTCTGATTTCTGTTTATTTGGTAAAAAAGTTTCGGTTTTTATCCAGTTTTTTTCTTATTTCATTCCAAAAAGCATAAAAATAAGCATAAAAAATAGGAAAATTAAAAACGCTTCCTCTCCTTATACTTCATGAATGCAAAATTAGCTGCCATTATAAGTTATAAACTATCAATTAAATAATAAACTACAATTTGGTATCATATATTTGTACTGGTAAGCTTAAATAAAGAGATTTCGGGCTTATTTCTTGTCAAATTTGGCTCCTCAGTTTGATTTCTTTCATAGAAATTCCTTTTTTCACTATAAAATCTTGATTTTGTTGAATGTTTCCTTTTTATTACTGCTGTCTTTGAGGGACTTTTGCTTTCCTACATTTCAGTCCCGTCACAACAGGGTTTGTCGGGACGTTTGAGGAAATCCACCTGCTGTGATTGAAAAACAGATGAAAGTTTGTCCCAGCAGGAACTTCCTGGAGTCTCATTTTCACCTTGGTGGCACCATCCCAAGGAGCACCTGAGTTTTTGTCTGTAGTTTTTACACCTGATGATATGAGAAGATTGGTGCAGAAAACAGAAATAAGAGTTTGTTTTTTCCAAAAAAAAAAAAGTTTCAGTCTTTGTCCTCCCAGAACAAAACATTCATGCATTTAAAAAAAATGTTTTTGGTCTAAAATTTGACTCAACTGTCTGTTTAAAATCTATATTAACTAGAAAAGTTGCATTACCTGTGATAGTGCTAGTGTCAATGCTTTTTGCTGAAAGTATCACTTAATATTCTGAAACTTTTTGCTGAAAATTGCGACGTAATTTACTTTAACTGCTGAATGAATTTGCTTAAAATGCAAAAGCTATTTGCAAACTGTTAAATTTGCTATAAGATGGGAAATTTTGTTAAACAACCATGAAAAAGCATTGAAGTTGGCATAAATTTCTGAAAAATTTGTTCTAAAATTGCTTAAAAATCCCTATTACATCTCAATTTTGCAAAAATATTTTGTGTTGCTTAAATATTGATATTGATATCGTTGATTTTCTGCAGTATTTATAATTTTTTCTATTGCATATTTAGCTATATTCAGTCTATTTAACTTTATTTTGCTATTATTTTTTATTACTTTATTTTGTTATTCTATTTTACTTATTTGTATTTTACTGCTGTACGGACGCTGGTACTTGAATTTCCCTGAGGACCTCCAAAGGGATTAATAAAGTATTTTCTATTCTATTCTATTCTATTCTAATATGAGCTAAACTCCAAATTGGCCCCCAAAAACCTCAGTAGATACCAAGTTAGCCAAAAAAGCTAGCACTTTTCTTAAATACTAGCTAAACTCCAAAATAGCCTAAAATTCTTCAGTAAATTAAATCAGTCAAAAACGTTAGCATGTTGCTAAAATTGAAGCTAAACTCTAAATTAATCTAAAAAAATCCCAGTAGATACCAAATTAGCCAAAGACGTTAGCATGTTGCTTAAATAGCAGCTAAACTCTAAATTAGCCTAAAACCCTTTGACATCACTAGATGACAAATTAGCCAAAAACATTAACATGTTGCTAAAATTTTAGCCAAACTCCAAATTAGCATAAAAAACCTCAGTAGATGCCAACTTAGCTAAAAAAGCTAGCGCTTTGCTTAAATACTAGCTAAACTCCAAAATAGTCAAAAATTCCTCAGTAAACTAAATTAGCCAAAAATGTTAGCCTGTTGCTAAAACAGAAGCTAAACTCTAAATTAGATTAAAACCCTTAGACAACAAATTAGCCAAAAATGTTAGCCTGTTGCTAAAATATTAGCTAATCTACTTACATTTTTTTAATTTGAAGACTTTAGTTCATTTCCTATGGGGCATATATTGCTCAATATTTCAAAAACTATAAAGTTTATAAAAACCAGAAATATAAGCAACGAGCGGAACATTTTGATACCAAGATTACTGAAATCCCTGAAAGTGTGATTGAGTTTTTACGTGCCGAAAAATGTACGGAAAGGAGCAGAGAATCACTTCAGTGTGAATTCTGACTAACTAAACATTCACACGGCTAAAAATGTTAATCTACTTAAAGATGTTGAAGTAAAAAGAATAACAAAAGAGACGAGAACTGCTCCGGTTTTTGTGGCTGCTCTGCACCAAATTCACTTTGATCTGCAAACAGTTGAGTCAATAATGTAAAGGATCTTTGATTTGTCATTCACTCTGTTTTTTTTCTCCTGATCGTCTTTATCTGTGAATCACTCAGTGGATTCATCAGAAAACCTCCTGCTCTGCTGCTGGACCACCAGATGTGCTCTCTGATGGTTCTGAAGGAGCAGCTCTTGAGGTTCTGAGCTACAGGAGCGGCGTGCTCCAGTGTGCAGCACTCGATGTAATTTGGTTTGCTTTTAAGGTTCACTGAGGGTTTAGGTGCTCTCCGTCTTCTTCAGTCTGTGTTTGTTTATGCATCAATCATGTCAGACAGGAAAGTGTTCCCACTGAAGGATCGGCTTCAGAGAGGTAAATAACACACATGAAGGGAAATGGAATTATGGGAAAGATGAAAATAACACAAGCAGACAAACTGGAGCGCTTTTAGTGACTGTCCCAAGTCTGGGTGAAAGAAGACGTTAGTGTCAGGAGAGACGTAAAACCAAAGACAGATCAATCATGAGAATCCATAAGTGGGATTTGTATAAACTGCATTTGCTTTTTTAGTTTTGGTGTTTGTTTAAGATCTACAGCTTTGTTTTCAATGTGTTTGAAGGAGACGGTGACATGATAACTGATCAAGATGGCCAGCTGCTTCAGATGTACAAACCAAGAAGTCACATGATCACAAGCCCCGCCCTCTATTTCACAAATAAACACACTTTTGTAGATCCTGTAGCTCCTTAATGGAATTGGTCCAGGTTAGAGTACTGGTGCTGGACGTGTCCCGAGGACCAATCTGCGTCCAGTACCGCATCCCGAGGATTGTGGACCCTTGATTTTACGAACAGTCAGCACGTCGAAAAACGACGAGTTGGGGACACACAAAACATCAAAAAGTGACGCAAACGTCACTATGTGGCGAGTTGGGGATGAGAATGTGTTCTCCAGTAGGACAGACTTGGCGTTCTAGTAGCATTTGATCAAAGGATTATTCAGGGGTTTCAGTCATTGTGTCTAGATGTGTGGCAAAAAAAGTTTAGACTTACCCTGGGCTCACATGGCTAGCGTTTCGGCTCCGATGCGAGCGCCACAGACTTTTAGTAACTTTAAAAGTGCCAGAGGAAATCCCACTGCAGACGATCACGTTCAACCTCTACGGACTGGTCTCTGCGCCGCTGCAAATCCGTTTTTAGGTTCAGATATTTGATGGTGAACTGCAGTTCAATTCAGTTTTATTTATATAGTCTAATATCATGATGTGATCGTCACAGTGAGCTTACCAGTAGCGACTATTAAAATAGTCGACGACTAATTTAATAGTCGATTAGTCGTTACTTTATATTATATAGAGTCAGAGTGTTGTAAAGTTGAAAGTTATAATGGCATTATGCTAGCTTTATGGACTATTTTGGCATTTATTAAGGTTTTTTAGGCTATTTTAGCTAACACGTCAGCTGCATGCTAACTACTACGGCTAATTAAGTATTTTTTTTCAGGTTTTTAGGCTATTTTGGAGTTTATCTAATATTTCAGCTACATGCTAGCTATTTTGGCTAATTTAGAATGTATTTCTTGTTTTTTAGGCCATTTTTGAGTTTAGCTAATATTTCAGCTATATGCTAGTTATTTTGGCTAATTTTGGATTTTTTTTTGTTGAGTTTTAGGCTATTTTGGAGTTTAGCTAAAATTTTTGTTGCATGCTAGCTGCTTTGACTAAGACTTTTTTCCATTTTTTAGGCTAATTTGGCATTTGTCTAATATTTTAGCTGGCTATCAACTTCAGCGTTTTCATGTTTCAACTTCAGAATAGAATAGAATAAAATAGATTTATTTAGTCATTGTCACATGTACAACGAAATTTAAAAGTACTCACTAATCAGTGCATAATTCATACTTTTCCTAGGGAATAATAAATAAAAATAGTTTAAGAATAAATTTAAAAAAATAAATAAAAATAAATAAATAAAAAAAATAAAACAGAAATACAAATAAAAAATAAGAGTAAGATAAGTATATAAATAGTCCTAACACAAAAACAGTAATAAAAAGCAGAAATAAAATGAGTAATAAGTCATCAAAACATTAGCATACCTACAGACAATCACACAAACAGCCCTTCAACCACACACGTTATTTGATTTCATAGCAGCATTTAGGATGGTGATTGCAGTTGGATAAAAACTGTTTTCGAATCGGTTAGTCCTCGCGTTGGATTGTCTGTAGCGTCTGCCCGACGCAGCAGTTCAAACAGGGGATGACCAGGGTGTGTGGTGTCTTTTACGATGTTCTGTGCTCTCTTGTGGCATCGGGAGTGATGTAGTTCCTCCAGTGAGGGGAGAGGGCAGCCGACAGTCTTTTGGGCGGTGGAGATGACCTTCTGGAGTGTTATTCTCTGAGCTACCGTGCAGCTGGGGTACCAGATGGATATACAGTATGTTAAAATACTTTCTATTGTGGCACGATAAAACGACACCAGCAGTCTCTGTGTAATGTTGCGTTTTCATCTTTCAACTTCAGTGTTTTTAGCTACCAATTTCAGCATCTTCAGCTATCAGCACTAGCATCTTCAGAGGGCAAATTCACACTAGCATTATCTCATGTAATGCTATATATCTAGTTTTTAGTTAGTTTAAAGTTAATGATGGTTAAGATGTGTGTTTTACATCCAGTTTCGAATGACCAGATTAGTCGACTAATCAGAAAAATAATTGCTGATTAGTCGACTATTAAAATAGTATTAAACTGTTATTAACTGTATTTCCTAGATAAATGGCGGGTTATCACATGAACCTATGTTAGCTCGGAGTTTAGCTGCAGCCAATATGAGCCATCTGCCGTAGCTTGACTCTTACCGCATCACTCCTGAGCTGTAACGCTCGCCGTGTGAGCTTAAGGTCATGAAGGCTGAGAGCTTCACTGCTGCTGAACACTCAGAAAGTCAGCCATCAAAGAAGCTCTTAGGAGTCAGTCAGAGGAGGAGCTACGGAGCAAAATAAAAAACACATGCAGTCCAGTCCCTACGTCTGACTGATCAACCAGTTCAGACTTTGATCTGCTCTTTGATTGGAGAAGACAGCCGAGTCTGTTGGGAAACTCCCAGAGGGAGAGAACTCCGGGCCTCTTTTTTTCCTGCCGTACCCTCCACCCAGACCTTGACTGTTCCACCCCAGTCAGCCTTACGTAACGCGTATGAGTGTCGACTGTGAAAAACTGAAAATCTGAGACTTCAGGGGACCGACTCAATCACCAGACTCATTAAACACCACCAACTCAAAGTGAGGTCTGCTTCAGCTGGAGCCCCTCCCCTTACGGCGTGATGCTGAGGCCTGCAGCCGTTTCTGCCACAAATCTTCCACCACTTGTCTTCTTCATGCAATAATGCGGATGAGACGTGTTTGTGTGCAGCAGCAGTCATGCAATGACCAATTCTGCTCATTGGCAGCTGTGGATGAATGTTTAGTGAGACTTTCTGTGTGACTTCAGTTTGTGCCTCACTGACTTTATTACCATACAAGCTGGCTGCAAACGAGGGAAGCAGAGCGTTTGGAAAAACAGCAAACATTCGACGTTCTGCAAAGCTTCAGTCCAGTTGTTTCCAAGAGAGCCGAAAGAGGAAAAAAACTCACAGTTTGCTGCTTGTTTATTCACCCTGAATCTCATTTGAAAACCTTTGAAGGCCGCTCCACTTCAAAGTCAAACCTTCATTTTCATGAAGATTAAACTTCCCTTTTCAAACGCTGGAACTCTTAAATGGAAGCTCTTTTCGGCGGCTGAGCTCTCAACGGCTGCTGCCTCAGCGAGGTGGGACGGGTTGGACTCCACCAGGCCCGGGACCACCATTAATTCCCACTAATGAGTTGAGCATGAGTGACCTAATGATGATGAACTGCTCCGGCTCAGATCGGAGCTCTTGGACGGGGCGTGCTGGGGTGGAGGGTTTGCAGCACAAACCGTGCATTTCAATGCTGCATAAATAATTAGTGAAGGAAGAGGAGTTTTGAGGACGATGCGAGCTAAAAAAGCTCAGTCTCCAGGTTCCAGCTGCTGTGCTGCTTGAATGAGATGAAAAAAATTTTCATTAAAAAAAAAATCCCAGTAGTGCTTTAATTCTGATTATGAAGTTTTTAACCAAAATCACACAATTTAAATGTCTTAAAAATACATTTTTCATGTTGATCTGAAGCCTCTGTTTCCAAAATCTCCTCTGAGGGGGCGTGGCTTTTGGAGCTCCCACCCTGTCTGATTATGATAGCTCTAGAGTAAATCTTCATCGCTGCTACATTAAAATGTCCATC
>NC_050517.1:34276537-34277065 GCF_002922805.2 Oryzias melastigma | reverse complement strand
GGGGGCGTGGCTTTTGGAGCTCCCGCCCTGTCTGATTATGATAGTGTAAATCTTCATTGCTGCTACATTAAAACGTCCATCAATCTGGGTAATGTCCAGCCGTATGGTTCTGATCCGGATGTCAGCTCAGACGAGGAAGTGAAGATCTTCATGGACAGAACTTCCTCCAAAATCCTGATTCTTTCTCCTTCCAGTTCACCAAAGACTCTTTTAGCTAATTCTCCAATGTTTATTGACTGTGATCAATACATTCAATCATTGGTTTCTCAGAGTTCTTGATAAAATAATCAAAGCTAACATCAAAATGCTCTTTCATTGATTTACAATCCTTTCCAACTGCGGTCAAATGAGCCGCCGTTCACATTTCCGTGGTCACATCAAGAAGCTCCGTGGAGTCTGGTGGAGATTTTCCAGCGTTCTCAGTCCTGCTACCGTAAGTATTGGATGAAACTCACACAAAAAATCCAGTGACTGCACTGATGGGTTTTATTTTGTGCCAAATCGGTTCTCTGGTTTCGGTTCGTAATT
>NC_050517.1:34265922-34276408 GCF_002922805.2 Oryzias melastigma | reverse complement strand
TCACACAAAAAATCCAGTGACGGCACTGATTGGGTTTTATTTTGTGCCAAATCCGTTCTCTGGTTTCGGTTCGTAATTGGTGCCAATTTCGGTACTTCAGTAATAAAAAGTAATAAAAGTCTACATCTTCCCAAATCAACACATTTTCATTCCCAAGTCGTCACATTTTGATGTATGGTTAAGACCTCAACGTCAAAAATGGATGTTTTGAGTGTCGTAGTCTTTTGACGTGCTGACTGTTCCTATTAAATCAGAGAACCCCAACCTCCGAGCCACAAACCGGTGGTCCGCTCCTCTTTTACTGCGTGGCAAATTCGCTTCTCGTCACCTGTCAAACGAGTGATCCTGAGCTAGTCTGAGGGGTTACCGGGGCTTCTGTCTCACTTGGGGGTCGTGTCTGGATGACAGCCGCTTCCGCTGTGTTTCTGTGTCTCTGTGACTGAGTTTGAAGGCTGTCCCGCATTAACCTGAGAGGGGGGAAATTGGGGACTTTTTTATTATTGTCTCCACAAAAACAAGTAAAGCATCACAGTTCACTTTCTTATTACTTTTGTTCTCTTTCTTACAAAAATGCCACACATACATGTTAAAAACTCAAAAACAGGATTTATATAAGAGGGGACTTTAAATAGTCTTCATATTTTTAGAGCAAACAGTGCCTGTAAGGTCAGACTTTGGGATACAGTGGTCTGTACTCTCAGCGATTCCTCCGCCTCAGTCCGAGCTGAATGCTGCTCTCTACCTCTCAACAATGAATCCCTGTCTGCATGTTTATTCCTGGCATGAGCTGAGCTGGGATGTGTGGACGAGTGTGTTGGGACGGGGAGTGTTTGCTCCCCGGCTGCCAGCCTCCTCCACCCTCCTCACATCAGAGGCTCTGTACCTGCGACTGGGGATGGGAAGAGGGGGCGGGGGAGCACTTCCTGTTGCCGCCTGGAGTCAGTGGGTGAAGGGGAGACTCCCAAACTGTTTGCCTTGGCCTGGTGTGCTCTTTTCGGATGAACCGTCAGGAGGAGCTTTGAGTCGGGAATATTCACGGACTCGTGTGTGAACGTTTGTTTTGAAGTTCAGTCCGAGAGCTGCTTCCTCTTCCTGAAGGATGTGGTCACCGAGCTGATTTATTAAGTGATATTGCAAACTGCTCAATTACTCCTTGGCTGGGTCGAGAGCAATCATTGAGTAACAAGGCCGCACAAAGAGGTCATTGTTTTCCTGTCAGACTTTCCACATTTTCTACAGCGTATAATCCAGCGGAGGTCACAGGGCTTTTCTTCTGCGGTTCCCTTCTCGTCTGGTGTGAATCCTCGCTCATTATTTGTTGAGAGGAGCCCTGAACATTATGGGTCATCCCATGGGGGGGTTGTGCAGAGGTGGAGGATGCATGGGTACGAAGAGCCCCAGGCCTCATCATTCTGTGCCAGGCTTGGCCCACTTCCCGCCTGTGTGCAGCCGCTTTGCAGAGTCAGGATGATCGATCGCGCCGAGGATGTTAAACAATTACGGGCGATCAGGAGGGCTGCGCCTCATAAACCGCGCCAGTCCCACAACTCTGGGAGGAAGAAGAAGAACGCTCTGCAAATCAAGACGGATCAACTCCGACGTTCACAGACGATGTTTCCAGCTCAGGAATTTACTGGGTTTATTTGCAATAGAAAAGGGATAGTTTCACAGAGTCATTGTCTCTATGGCAACCACTCTCACCAATCAGGAGTGAGCTTGTTGGAAGGCCACACCCCCACCACTTGAAGACACATTACACAAAATCTGTCAAACGTTTTGAATGTATGGCGCCCGCAGGCTCCTCCAATTTTTATTGAGGTATCTGATTGGTCAGTTTATAACAGGGGTGTCAAACTCAAGTCCTCGAGGGCCGACGTCCTACTGGTTTTCCAGAAATCCTGCCTCATCTGTTGCTGATTACCTGGATCAGGTGTGTTTGGCCAATAAGGAGCTTCAAAGGCAGGTTGGTTGGAAAACATGTAGGACACCGGCCCTTGAGGCCTGGAGTTCGACACCTGTGGTTTATAACATGAATGACTTCAACCACAGAAAATATTTTAGTAAAAAATTAGTTGAGAAAAACTTAGAAGCCTCGCTTCCGCTCAGCGTTTTGTTTTCACGGCGCATGCGTTGTGTTGAACGCTAGTGTGTCATTGTGTCACTTTAGTGCAACAACTATAAAAGCAACACATAACAACACATAACAACACATAACATGAATTTAATGTTGTTTGAAAGAAGATTGTGGAAGAATACTGCCGTAAAGAGGAAATCGGAATCACTAGCTTAGCGCTGCATTGGTGCTTTCTAATGTCGTCACCACTTTCTGGTGCGTTTTTTTGTTCTATGGACCTGCAACGGAGCCGGGCCCTCAAGGGGTCGGAACTGTTTAATGGGTCCATTTTATAATGGAAACTCTCAAAAA
Organism: Oryzias melastigma; assembly: GCF_002922805.2. NCBI lineage: Eukaryota > Metazoa > Chordata > Actinopteri > Beloniformes > Adrianichthyidae > Oryzias > Oryzias melastigma. The sequence continues at coordinate 34,273,983 of NC_050517.1, read as the reverse complement.
ACCGGATTGAACCGGACGGCTGTGGGGAAATGAGGCTGGTAATCAGTCTGGTTGGCAACAAACTAAAACCGTCTTGAAAGATGGGTCCGAAGGCGGTTCCTGGTCCCGGACAAGTCTGGTTCACTTTAAAACCCCCTAACACCGATTGAGGCTTTCTTGCGACGAACTGATTTTGCTAAAAAATGTACCAAAAATATCATCTGTATTCCTTCACTCCCGGCCATTTTGCTTTCATTGTAAACCCAGGAACCTTTTTCAAGCATTAGTTTCTCGTAGGAAGGGTCAGAAGTGGCGCACCACCATGATTTAAATTTTGGTCAAGTCTGAATTCCGCCTCTAATCCCTAACAACTAAAAAACTAAACAGCGCGGGACCATCTAGTGCTCTGGATTTTAAAGGGTAACCAAACAGGGAAGTTGGAGGCTGACTCCACCCACAGCCGAAATGTGAGTATCCAGTCATCCAGTCACTCACTCCAGTTCTCACATACAGTCAATGATTGTTGCAGGTTCTGGAAGCCCCCCTCCCTCATTGTAATGCCAAAGATTTACATTTTACCAAACATATCAGATTAAATTAATTGATTTTACTTGATGTAAATACTGTGAATATTCTATTTTAGGAAACAATCCTTTAAAATAGAAAGACTCATTTACCAACAATTTATCATCATTAAAAAGTGTTTTTGTTTGTCTGATTGAGGATTCTGTTTGTGGGTTTTTGGGTCAGTGAGCTGAAACGGGTCTTTCAGTCACATTCAGAGCTTTGTCTTAACCGGGTCACCGGGTCACGGGGAGCATCAATAACATCCTGTGTGAACGTGTGAACAGAACGAATCCAAACGTGAAGACTCTTCTGTATGAACAGACGTTTGGAACATTTTGAACCCATCAGTCGGTAACTGTGATATTTATGTCACAACGAGAAATCTGCACGTCAGATGTTTTTTCATACACTTCCATAAAAGGTGGAAAAACCTGCAAATATTTATGCAATTTCATCCTGTAAGCATTTTTATTCCACCCACTAACACAACTAAAAAAAATAAAACAAAAAAAATGTGATAATACTAGTGAAGGCTTTCTGCTTAATGTGGTCACTAAAGATGTTTTAGCAATTTCTTAAATTGCTAAAACAATTTTAACTTAACCCAGTACTTAGCACAAAACACCTTAGTAAATGCCAAATTGTTCAAAAATGCTAACATGTTGCTAATATATTAGCTTAACTCCAACATAGCCCAGAAAGCCTCATGGGATGCCAAATTAGCCAAAAAAGCTAACAAATTTCTAACATATTGTCTTAAAAACAGATTATCCCACAAATCCTCAGTAGAGGCTAAATTGCCCAAAATGCTAACAAGTTTCTGAAATATTAGCTTGACTTCAAATTAGCCCCAAAAATCTCAGTAGGTGTTAAATTAACCAAAAAAAATGCTAAATATGTTAGAAAAATATTAGCTTGACTCCAAATTAGACAACAAAAAAAACCTACAAAAAATGTGTAAAATTTCCAAAACTGTGAAATGTATGAATACCAGAAGTACAAGCGTGAATGTCCTGAGTTTCTTTAATACCAAAATTTCACATAAAAAGTGTACAAAAATTTTGAAAGATTTCCCATTGACTTAACATTGGCTGAAAAATCGCATAAATTGTGTAATATTTTAAATTGCATAAAACTTATGAATCCCAAAAGGACAACCAGTAATGTCCTGAAGGTGAAGCATGTTTTTGATAGCATGATTCAACAAATTGCTTAAAGTGTGATTTGATTTTCAGGTGTCAAAAAATGTAGGAAAGAAAAGGAAAGGGGCAGGAAAATGTTGCAAAATGACACATTTTTTATTTAAAAACTAACATTATGATGAAATATGTGCCTCTACTGAGGGCACCTTTAATAAAATGAAATATGTCTTTTGGTTGAAAACTTCAGCTGCTTCATGCATGACTCATTCAGGTGATTCACAGCCGGCGTTTACCTGGCTCTCTGCCAGCCCGTCAGGTCCAGGAGAAGTTGGGGGACCCCGCTGGCTGGACGCCGGCCAGGAATGAACTTCTGGAAAAGTCTGAGAAATCTGCAGACTCTGGCTTACGTCACTCAACAACAACAAACGGGCGTGAGGGCAGAGGCTGCGAGAGGCCCTCAGCAGGGAGGCTTCGCCGAATGAAGGACAGAAACTCGAGTCATCAGGGACTGATACTATCAAGTTTCATTTGTAGCATATATTCTTTTAAAATAATGTTTTCTTTGCTCTCTCACGTCATCCTGTTGTGGTTTTTATGTTTGGTGATTTGGGTGAGCAGAATGTTCCGGTCCTTCCCTCACTTCAACACGGACTCAGAGTTTGTTGTCCAGCTGGAAACACGGCAGCGGCCCTATCATGACAGGGTCCACAGAGCTTTCTTTGTGCTGCAGCGTGTCCAGACAGCATCCTCATGGTAGTAACCATCATAATTAGACAGAAATGAGGGAGGTTTGAGGCAGGCTTTGATCATACAAAAAAAAAAAAAAATCTTAAAAAACAGATTTTTTAAGCAGCATATAAAAAAAAGAAAAAAGAACACGTCAGAGTGAAACAGGTCAAGGCAGTTTTATTTGTGCAGCAGCTTTTACAGACAAAGGGCAGTCAGAGTTTTACAGACATGCAGAATCTTTAGCAGCTCACAGGAAAATGAAAAAAAATCCATGGAAATTTTAAAACTTCTTTAAATAAGTGTTAGAGGGATGTATTTTAATGCTATAAAAGAGCAAAGTTTAAAGTTTGGACATGTCCCACCCCAATCCCTGTTAGATCTAATTTTCCAGTACTCTTTCATTTATAACACAATTTTTAGACAAATTTTTAAAAAAAGTCATTTTCCAGGACATAGTTTCTGCAGAGAGTTCATCACAAATTCACCACTGGGTGGGCGGGACTGTTGGTGGGGAAAAGCCCCGCCCCCTTCTCTTCACCCATTACTCTAAGACAGGGATGAGCAAACTGCAGCCCACCTCTGGCTGCAAAATTATTTAAATTATTATGCGGCCAATTGGGAATAAATTAAAATTTGAATCTTTTTTGCTTTATTTTCCCTGTAATTGTAGTGTTTTTCCATAGATGTTGCACTATGATTACTTTGGCCTTTGTTTAGGTGCAGAAAGTTATTCTGCATTTTTGTGATGTTGGAAGATTTGTTCTTTTTTTACGTTTATGCGTCTTTTCCAAGACGGACGGTCCTTTTTCCGATTATTCCAACACCACATGAACGCAACAAGTTTATAGTTTTCCCTGAAGAACATCAAACCATTGGTGTAATCCAGGGGTATTCAAGTCCAGGCCTCGAGGGCCGGTGTCCTACATGTTTTCCAACCAATCTGCCATTGAAGCTCCTTATTGGCTGCTAATTTCCAGGATCAGGTATGTTTAGCCAATAAGGAGCTTCAATGGAAGGTTGGTTGGAAAACATGTAGGACACCGGCCCTCGAGGCCTGGACTTGAATACCCCTGGTGTAATCAGTACTAATATTAGAACTTTTGATATAAAACCCAAAAATGTTATATATTGGTTTAAATCAAAATTGAAACATCTTTTCATTCAGATTTGATGCTATTTCTTCCTCCTATGAGGTGGATTACCGAAACATCCCATCTGGTGCTGGTCCGGTCCTTCTGTCAAATTTTAGAACCCTTTGTGGCCCAAAGGTCAAAAAGTTTGCCCACCCCTCCTCTAAGCTGTCCGTCTACACCAGGAGTCTGCAACCTTCAACACTTTAAAGAGCCATTAGAGTGGAATTCTTACTTGTGCTTAAAAATCCCTAATACATGACAATTTTGCAAAAATATCTAATGTGTTGCTTAAATATGAGCTAAACTCAAAATAAGCCCAAAAAACCCCAATGGATGCCAAATTAGCCAAAAAAGCTAGCTTGTTGCTTAAATACTAGCTAAACACCTAAATAAGCTAACATTCCTAAGTAAACTAAATTAGTCAAAAGCGTTAGCATGTTGCTAAAATAGTAGCTACATTCTAAATTTATCTAAAAAAAGGTAAATAGCAAATTAGTCAAAAATGTTAGCTTGTTGCTAAAATAGCATCAACATTCTAAATTTACGAAAAAAAAGAAAAAAAGGTAAATAACAAATTAGCCAAAAAAAGGTTAGCCATTCATCCATCCATCTTCCTCCGCTTCATCCGGGACCAGGTCGCGGGGGCAGCAGTCTAAGCAAAGATGCCCAGACTTCCCTCTCCCCGGCCACTTCCTCCAGCTCCTCTGGGGGGACTCCAAGGCGTTCCCAGGCAAGCCGAGAAACATAGTCTCTCCAGCGTGTCCTGGGTCTTCCCCGGGGCCTCTGCCCAGTGGGACATGCCCGGAACACCTCATCAGGGAGGCGTCCAGGAGGCATCCGGACCAGATGCCCGGTTAGCATGGTTAGCATGATGCTAAAATAGCAGCTACATTCTAAATTTTCCCAAAAAAAAGTAAATAACAAATTAGCCAAAACGTTAGCATGATGCTGAAATAACAACTACATTCTAAATTTACCTAAAAAAAAGGTAAATAGCAAATTAGCCAAAACGTTAGCATGATGCTAAAATAGCATCTACATTCTAAATTTACCTAAAAAAAAGGTAAATAACAAATTAGCCAAAAACGTTAGCATGATGCTAAAATATTAGGTAAACTACATTTTTTTAGAACATTACGGTAAAAGATGAAAACAACTCATTGTTACTAATCTACTTAAAATGTGAAAACTTTCTCATTCATTTCCTATGGGGCATGTTTTGCTCAATATTTCTAAAACTATAAAGTTTATAAATACCAGAAATACAAGCAGTATTTTGCTGTCAGAACTGCTAAATCACAGAAAGTGTGATTGAGGAGAATCACTATAGTGTGAATTCTTACTATGCATTCACACTAACAGTTACTGAGCTTTTCTTGCTAGCGGTATTATTGCCGCTTGTGTTTTCCAGCCTCCATTTTGCTGCAGTGCAACATGCCACTGACATTTTTTCCGTCCCTCGTCCGTATCAAATTTTCTGAGGTAAGCGTAAGAAAGAAAACAACGCAGCAGATCCTCACAGGCTGAGCAGAGAGATTACGGCTCAGTGACTTCAGATGTCGCTGCTGCTGATTGCCTGCATTGTCTGGAAAGCATCCTGCGGGAAGTGTGCGACTCTCACAGACATTACACACAGACTTATTACCCTTGACAGAAGAAATGAGATGAAAAGAGAGGAGTAATGGAAAGAGCTGCTTCCTCCGGCTAACGTGGAGCCTGCAGGGAGGCTGCTCTCCCTCTGATTTGAAAGGATTGCATAATTCCAGTAGTGTCCTTGTTGTTCATCGGTCACCCGTCACAAGTCCTCCCTCTGTGTGAATTTTAGTGCACGCTGTTTGGTTTGACTCATCCTGTGCACGAGGATGTCTGTTTGTTCGTCTTGGTAGTACCTGGTTCTCCTTATTACTTCTTTTCATAAACTCTCTGGACTTCATTCATCATCTGGTCCTGTGCAGTCATGGGGAGGGGGGGTTCCTGTCCCAGAGCCTTTAGGGCGAGGGCGGGGGGGCAGTTTATCCCAGAGCTGCAGACAGAAACACTTTTACTCCTCCTTTGAGGGGGAGTGACAGTGGGAGGGGCCCTGAGAAAACCCACAGAAAGGCCCCATCTGAGAATCGAGCTCCGATGGAGCTGTGCAGCACATGCAGGACATGGAACACATGCAGGACATGCAACACATGCATGACATGCAGGACATGCAACACATGGAACACACGCAATGCAGGACATGCAAGACATGCAAGACACGCAGCACATGAAGGACACGCAACACATGAAGGACACGCAACACATGCAGGACATGCAACATATGCAGGACATGCAACACATGAAGGACACGCAGCACATGAAGGACACGCAACACATGCAGGACATGCGGGACATGCAGGACATCCAGGACATGCAGGACATGCAGGACATGCAGGACATGCAGGACACGCAGCACATGCAGAACATGCAGGACATGCGGGACATGCAGGACATGCAGGACATCCAGGACATCCAGGACATGCAGGACACGCAGCACATGCAGGACATGTAGGACATGCGGGACATGCAGGACATGCGGGACATGCGACACATGGAACACATGCAGGACATGCAGGACATGCGGGACATGCAGGACATGCAGCACATACAGGCCTTTTGACCTATCAGTGTGATCCAGCTAGATAAGTTCAAATATAAAAAGGTACGCCGTGGTTAAATCCACATGTGTGTGTAAACGTTTGGTCATGTTTCGATTCAAACTTTGCTGAACCGACTCGTGTTTATCCTAGAAATCAGATTGAATCACAGATGTTTGTACTTTGTGGCACTTAAAGGGGCCGTGCCATGGTTTTCTTAAGCCTTTCAGAGTAAACTTCAGAGAAACTATATTATTATATATTACATTTGGAACACAAAATAACAAATATTTATGAAATATTTGTTATTTTTTGTACGTTTTTTTTCCCACCCGGAAGTAAAATCCCATTTCATGACATCATCCTTGAGCCTTCGGCAGTGTGTCTTCGTTTCTACAACGAAAATAAAAATCAATTTTTCTCAAAGATGGATTTACATAACATATATATCTGTCTTTAGGAGGCCCGGCCATCGCTACACTCGTTCACAACACAAATACACTTCAGCTGGAATTTATCAACACTAAGCTTTTCAAAAACGACAGTTTCTCTGTAAACATAGAAGTTTATCTGGTGGGCGTGGCCATGACGTAAATAAAAAACAGTCAGAAATTTGTGTTAATTCTTGTCAGGAACTTGTTGTTGGAGGACCCAAACGCAGGAGATCGGGATAGGTGGCAGAATAAATAAACTGAAACATGACAAGAACCCATGGAGATCCAAAACAGGAACAGAACAGAACAGATGACCTGACTAGGAAGAACCGGAAACCGTCAAACTCAATCGCACAAGGAGCCAAAATCCAAAACACACATTAGGTCGTGGAGCAGGATCAACATTTATTAGACACCCTAAATTTAATTATTCAAAACCGTAACATTTTAACATAATTATGAACTAGATATATTACCTGCAATAGTGTCAATGCTGTAAGCTGAATTTGGCCGCTGAAATTGATGGCTAAAATATTAGCTCAATGCCAAATTAGCCTAAGAAAAAAAAACTAGGTTAGCCAAAACAGCTAGCATGTAGCAGAAAAAATAGCTAAGCTTCAAAATAGCCTAAAAACAGAAAAAAAGCCTAAATTATTAGCCAAAACAGCGTGTAAATAATAACATAACTCCAAAACAGCCTAAAAAACTTAAAAGAAAAGCTTAAATTAGCCAAAACAGCTAGCATGTATCTTAAATATTAGCTAAACTCCAAAATAACCTTAAAAATCTTAGTAAATTGCAAAATAGTCCAAAAAGCTACAGAATGTCAATTTTTAAAACGTTAAAACTGTAACTTTTATTTGTTATTGTGATTTATAAAAAGGCAGGATTATTATTCTAGAATAAATCAACCTTAAATAATTTTCAATATTTTACTCTCCATAAAATATATATTATGTCACAGAAATGAGGGCACGATAACATCGGGCCATTAATAACGACAAAATAAAGGAATCTGTCGGGCCGGATAGAATTACCCGGAGGGCCGGATCCGGCCCCCGGGCCTTAACTTTTACACGTGCGTTAAACAGACTGAAGGTAATTAACGGAGATGAAGACGGCTGTTTATCATGACAAACATGAAACTGATGTGACTGAGGGAGAATTCAAAACAGAACATGAAACCCATAAGATACGTGACAAAAACCAAGTTCACAATCCTCACAACTTCCTACATTTTTAACTTGAATCATCCTCTGCTGGGATCACAACAAACTGTTTTAGTTTATGCTCCGCCCCACAATGGCTCTAGATCTCCTTTGATTGGCTCTCTGTTATTCAGCTGACTTCAAATGTTCTTCGTCTCTGAGATCAGAAACTGATGTGACGGGAGAGAACTGTAAAGCACAGAGAATCGTTTTCAAACTTCCTGTTTAGCTGTATTATTCTAAAT
>NC_050517.1:34259663-34265837 GCF_002922805.2 Oryzias melastigma | reverse complement strand
TATCTCTCAAACGTTGTTCTTTTTTCTGTTTTCGGAGAAATGTTTGCCTTTTTGACGCCTCCCTGTGACCCCGTCTCACCTCGCCCCACATGCTCCGCCCCCCCCGCCGTTTCCATAACCTTGAACCCGATCAGTTAAAGGAAACCTTTTGCTCTCAAAACCTTTTTGTGGTCCCTGATCCTGTTGAGAAACTCTTGACCTTTGCCCTCCCTCACATGTGTTATCACCTTTTTAGCATTTAAGTCCAAAACAAGAATAACAGTGAATGTTTTCTGCATAAGTCAGTTGTTTGTTAGTGTTTTAAAGCATTTAAAAAGTAAAACTTGTGTTTATTGTAGAGAAGAGCCCAGAGATCATGTAATCATTAAAGAATAAAAAATACAATATTAGAACATGAACATTTATTTAGATAGAAACACATATTTAAACATGCTGGACCCATTTAGTGTTTCTCTGTATTATTAGTCATGCACTATTAAATTATACAAAAGACACAACACGACAAAAACCGAAGGACAACAGAAGTGATTCACAACAGAAATTAAAACCTGACTTTTTAAAGTTTAATTCAGTTTTAAACTATTCGCTCTTCAATCCCATTGCGACCTGAGCAGTGTTGTATGCTAGCTCAACCGGACACACAGCCATGTTTTGGCTTTTGTTGATATTTGTCGTTGTGCTTCGGCTTTTATCGTTGTGTTGTGGTTTTTGTTGCCTTGCTTTGGCTTTTGTTGTTTTGCTTCTGCTTTTGTTGTCGTACTTCTGCTTTTGTCGCTGTGTTTCAGTATTTGTTGTTGCGCATGACTTTTTTTGTCATGCTTTTGTTGTTGTGTTTTGGCTTTTGTCGTCATGGTGTGGTTTTTGTTCTCGTGCTTCGTCTTTTGCTTTGGCTTTTGTCATTGACCTTTGGCTTTTGTTGTTGTGCTTCCGTTTTTGTTGTTGCGCTTCTACTTTTTCGTCATGCTTCCGCTTTTGTTGTTGTACTTTGGGTTTTGTCTTTATGTTTTGGTTTTTGTCATTAAGTTTTTGTTTTTGTCATTGTGTTGTGGTTTTTGTTGTCAGCTTCTGCTTTTGTCGTTGTGCTTCAACTTTTGTCATTGTGTTGTGGTTTTTGTCATCGTGCTTCAACTTTTGTCGTTGTGCTTCAGCTTTTGTTGTGCTTCAACCTTTGTGGTTGTGCTTCGACTTGTGTCATTGTGTTGTGGTTTTTGTTGTTGTGCTTCAACCTTTGTGGTTGTGCTTCGACTTGTGTCATTGTGTTGTGGTTTTTGTCGTTGTGCTTCAGCTTTTGTGGTTGTTTTGTATATTTTCCGTTTATTGTCGCTGTGTCCACCACCTTAATAATCTTTGATCAATTATAATCCATCAGATTATGTAGTGAATCCTCTGAACTCGGCTGATTCCTCTTCTCTCCACAAACGTTCATCTTGTCGTCAAATCTTCAGTTGACGTTAGAGCAGACGTGTTAAAATGTGGTTTTCAGGTAAAGTTGTCATAAATGATCAATCATCATAACCATCATCATGTGGTCGGGTGTTCAGTGTCTGTTCAGTGACATTTCTGAGCGGGAATCGAACCTTGGATCTTCCATTCGAAGGTCAACTGCTCCACCACAGGAGGAGGGGTTGTTTGGTGGAGAACAGACTCATTTGAGGCTGTTTCAGGTTCCTGAAGGTTTCAGGTTCACACTTCTGTGACCAAAGCTTCAAGCTTTTCCACTTCAGGTGGACCTCGACCTCCCACAGGAACGACTTTTTAAAAAGCGTATTTGTTGTTATTTGTCTAATGTGGAAGACGCTCCTCCTCCTCCTCCTCCTCCTCCGCTCTGGTTTTATCAGACGTTTGGAGACATTCTTTCTCACGGGACCCGCCCGTGTTTGCACAGCCCTCCTTAATTCCCCTGTGGCGGCGCAGGACTCGACCATTAGAGGCCTGCGGTTCCCCCAGACGCTGCTGCGGTCACCTGAGAACGCCGAGGACGTCTTTGAGGAGCGACGCGAGCGTTCCAGCTCTCCTCCGGAGAATCCCGCTTCCACCTTCGCTGCCGATTGGTCTGAATGAAGGAATGAAGTGGAACACATGTTCACACACGTCACCGCTCCGTTTCCTGTTTTCCACTCTGCTGCTTTCCCTCCATGACCGCGGCTTCGCCTACATATGGTGACCATCTGGTCTTTGGCACACTTGTGGTGGAGCGGAGTGGGCAGCGCCGCTCTGATCCATGTGCTTTCACATTAATAACTCTTTACTTTCTTCTCCATGTTTTCTTTGGTTCCTTTACTTTTGCTTTTAGGCAAACAAGAAGTTTAATTTAGATCTCAGACGCTTCCAAGTCCTGCTTTGCTGCACCTGTTTGCCCATTACTGTCGTCAAAGCTCCGGTCTGTTGTCTCTGCTTCTAATCTTTGTGTGAAACCCGAAGCCAGAATCCCTGAAGAGCTGAAGTATGTTTGCGAAGCGCGCTTCTCCGTGTCCAACTAAAATAGATTTAAACACAGGGTTGGAGTCGCATGGATGTCAGCGTTTCTGCCCCCATGCTGTAGACGACGCTGCAGCAGACGACTAAACCAAAGACGGAACGCATTAAGAAAATGTTTATTTCTATAGGAAGCCTATAGAACCAACAATCTATACCAAACTCACCTGTAGTTTAAGGTTTTTTATGCATTTATGTTTCTGCAAATGAATGTTTGCGATCCCAGCATCTCTGTTTGTTTTGTAAACAAAGGAGGAAAAATACAGTCAAATGAGATTTGAGCTTTTTCCATCCCATCATCAGGAGTTCCACACAGCCCCCTTGTCTCAGACTCAGTCAAACTCTTTATTCAGCTTAAACCTTTTCTCTGAACGAGTCACTGAAAGCTTCAGCTGCAGGTTTGGAGATGGAAACATTTGAATTCCAGCACATTTTATATGAACTCTTTATGTTTCTATGACAAAAGTTTGTTGTTTTTGAGTCATAAAACAGATAATATATCAAAATAAAATGTTGCCGCAGCTTTTTTTAGACGTTCTTACAAGACTAATGAAGAACAAAAATGTCATTAATACCTTACAGAGCCTATACAATGCTTTTCTCAAAGTCCGCCTTCGAGGAAAATCATATTTTTTGAGTTTTTAACCTGTATGTTTGGTATTTTTCTTATTAAAGGGAACAAATCTAATAAGAAATGATTTTGTTTTTACGTTTCTGAGTATTTCTCCTTTCAAATTGCTGTCAATCAAAGTGTCGTTAAAAACGTCTCTGCCTTTAGTAGCGCGGCGTTCGTTCCAAACATTTGGCGCAGACCGAATGGTGATGGTTAATGGGTTCATTTTGCGGGGAAATATGTGCGTTTCTTGACCTGTGCACGAGCTGGGGGAGCCTGCAAAGCTAGCTGATCACCGCCAGCTTGTTTGTGTCAGTCAGCTCGTGAGAACCCATTGGATTTCATTGGTTAGAAGGGGCTGGTGCTCCGAGCGCAGAGGAATTACTTAAAAATGCGTGAACGGATCAAAATACCACTTTTTGGTTGTTTATAATCAGGAATGAACAACATAATACACTTAAAATGTCAAAAAGTAGATTTTTTTCTGGCATAGATCGGAGGTCTGCAGCCTTCAACTCTGATCAGCCAATCAGGTTGATTTCTCACTGACTCCACCCCAGTAGGAACCAGAAAGTCTTTGATACTGAGGATTTGTAAGCTAATTAGGAAGAGCTTTCTTTTTGACAATTAAGAGCAATAATTGTCCGAAATATTTATTTTTTGTGGACTTCAAATGGAATACAAATATATGTTTTTTTTATGTATAGTGTATATTTTTAAACCAATATACAGTATTTTGAACTGACAAGTCTGATTCCATTAAAGTAGTAAAAGGTGAAAAGTCTTCAACAATAAAACCAATTTTTTTTCCCATAAATGAATTCTTTGTCCTTTAATAATCCAACTGTAATATCAAGTCTAACCAGATGAAACATTTGCTGGAGGAACTTTTCAGTTCTGCAGCTTGACGTTTGCTCTGGAGGACGTTCAGCCGGATGTGTGGACTTCTGCGTGTGACGGCGCCCTGGATGCGGTCTGTGCTGCTGTGAGGAAGATGACGAAGGCAGTGACATGTTCATGGAAACTCCTGCGATCATTACTTCTACTCCAGTGGCAGCGTGCCGCCTCGGGGGTCTTTTGCAGCAGCTCTGAACAGCTGCCACATGCTAAACAGGAAAGCTTTGCTCAAAAGTGGCGGTTATGCCCCCAGAATTCCTACATTTTTTATGATAACCAATAAAACTTTTCCCTCATTTCTGCTAAAACGTGGTGTTTTCCTGGAGACTTGCAGCCACTCTGAAGCACATGCAGAGCGAGCAGCCACGATGGCATGAGCTCCATCAGCTCCACCCTGAGGGTCGACCGTGTCTCGCATCACGCAGGGATCCAGTGAGTCACCTGGCTGCGGTCCATCCTGAGAGCCGTCACAAACCGATTCTGCTGGAACCGAGGTCGAGCGAGGAGCGCCACACATGAGAGCTCGAGTGTGACCAGAGCGTCTTCATTCCTGATGTTCGGAGGATTTATGCAGATGTTTCTGACCTGAAGACAAGATTGATCATCCCGTTCACAGAGATGCTGATTCACCAGCAGATCAACGGAGACGGTTTTAATATTTTGCTCTGAGAAATGAACTTTTCTGAAGTAAAATGATCATTTTTATATATAACAGCCCAGAAACTCTGTTTTCACCTCAACTATAGTATTTTTTTGTATAATCAAAATATTATTGATGTTTTACTTTGATGCAACTCTAATGACAGAAATGTCTTTGTTTGCACAAATTCTTTTTTTTTTTTACATTTAAAACTCTAATACTGTTATTCATTCAGAGAAATGGGCTTCATGCAGGAGCCACCTCCGCATTCGGTATCAGACCGCTCAGTCATTTCCGGTTGGAGCTCACTTGTAAGTTGACTTGTAAATTGACAATGGAGCCAACATAAATATTTACATGTTTATGGCGGCTATCTGTGTTTATCTGAACCAGGCATCCGTAAGCTACAGTCACGCTACATTTAGTGCTTTATTTTAAAAAAAAAAAACGGTTCTGGTGTATTTGGTTTATTCTTCTGGGGACGGTTTTACATGGTCAACACAAAAAAAATGATACTTTAAAGATAATACAATTGAATAAAATATTTAAAAAAGAACAAATTTAGTAGAATATTATATTGTGATTTATGTTATCATAATTTTTTTATCAGCAGTGGTTAGTGTTGTCGCCTAACACCGAGAATGTATTTGTTGAAACCCCGATTCCTTAAGTGTGCACGTGTGATTGTGTGCCTCTGTGTGGAGCTACTTTGGGGCCGTACATATTGTATTTAAAAAACGAAATAAAACATTTTGAAAAAAATATTGGTGTTTAGCCAAAAAAGATTTTAAATGTCCAAAACTTTTTGCTATTTTGAAATAAACTTTATTTTTTAGCTTCAAATGTTCTGTTTTTTAGGTTTCAAAATTTCAATTTCAAAACTTTTTTTAAAGTTTCAAATCCTTTTTTTTGGTTTTCGAATCTGAAAATTTCCGTTTCAGAACTTTTGGTCCTGTTTTGCCGCGTTGGGGCGGGGCTAACACGAAGGACCAATCAAAATTGATGAGGGTGATAACTTGTCTTGGGACATATTCAGACTATGGTAGTACAGACTAAACAGTCATTTTCTGACTGTAATTATCTCAGTTCTCAGAGTCAGTGAACGCACCGCGACTGAAGTTCCCACTCTCTTGATTGGTCCTTCGTGTTAGCCCCGCCCCAACGTGCCACAACAAGGCTAAAAGTTCTGAAACTACATTTTCTGATTCTGGAAAAAAAAATTGAAACTGAAAAAAAAAGTTTTGAAATGGAAATTTTGAGTATTGAAACCTAAAAAAACAGAAAATTTGAAGCTGAAAATAATAAAGTTTATTTTAGAATAGCAAAAGGTTTCGTACATTTTACTTTTTCAATTTGTTTTATTTTGGTTTCAGATAATATTGGCCCCAATATTCAATATAAATATAGGAGCAGCAGTCTTGAGAACATGTTGAATGGAAGAAGAAGCCGTCCTCATGTTTGCTCCTCTAAACTGAAGTCTGTCTGCTCTGTTTCCGCTCGTGGATCCTCTAAACACATCAGGAATTGGACTCTGTTATCTGAAAGTCGG
>NC_050517.1:34252526-34259309 GCF_002922805.2 Oryzias melastigma | reverse complement strand
TTCTTCTGTCTTGAGTGTTTTTTTTTCTGAAAACGGCAGCCGTTCGGGACACCCGACACCGCTGCAGCAGGCGTGGCGTCCGCCGCTCGGGTTTGATGCAGGTTGTGAGTCTCTGGAACACAGATGGAAGCAAACGCTGCTTTTGAAAGTTCATGAAGGAAAAACACACGGATGACAGAGAAAGTGACACGTAGACTTTCTGTCCTACAGTTTTGATTAAAATTCATTTTTCTTGTTTTAAACCACATTTGAGACATAAAATACTATTTTCCTCTGGGGCTTAAGCTCGTATTTTAGCAACATGCTAGCTTTTTTTAGACTAATCTGGCATAGAGCTTTTTCTTGGGCTAATTCTGAGTTAGGCTAATATTTTAGCATTGTGCTAGCATTTTTGGGTCTATGTATCTTCTAAACTTTTTAAAAATAATTTGAAGTTAGGCTAAAATAACATCAGTGTTTGGCCGAATTTTTTATCTACTGAGGATTTTTAAGCTAATTAGAAGTTAAGCTAGTATTTTAGCAATGTGTTAGCATCTTTGCTATAGGTATCTAGTAAAGTTTTTTTTTATATATATAATTTGGAGGCTAAAATAACATCAGTGTGTTAGCTTTTTGGGCAAATTTTTTCTCTACTGAGGATTTTGAAGCTAAGTAGGAGTTAAGCTAGTATTTTAGCAACGTGCTAGCTTTTTAGCGGCTATTTTGGCACCTACTAATGATTTGGGGGCTTTTTTAAAGTTTAGCTAAAATTTTTGCAAAATGCTTACTTTTTTTCTTAAGCTAATTTTGCATCAGCTGAGGTTTTGGGCTATTTCGGAGTTCATAACTTTTGTGCATTTTTTCATTTTTTGAAATTTCTTTGATTTTTCAAGAAATTCTTCAAGCATTTTGTGCATTCTCTGCAAATTATGCAAGTTTAGTATCAAAACGTCGATGCATGTTAAGGACATCAATGCTACTGAGGTTTTTAAGGCTAATTTTGAGTTTAGCTAATATTTTAGCACCATGCTAACATTTGTGGCTAATTTGGTATCTAGGGTTTTTTTAGAGTTAAGCTAGTATTTTGGCAATATGCTAGATTTTTTGGGTAATTTGGCATCTACTGAGCTTTTTGGGGCAAATTCAGGCTAGTATTTTAGCAATGTGCTAGCATCTTTGGCTATAGGTATCTACTAAGTTTTTGAGCTAATTTGGAGTTAGACTAAAATATCAGCAGTGTGTTAGCTTTTGGGGCTAATTTGTTCTCTACTGAGGATTTTTAAGCTAATTAGGAGTTAAGCTAGCACTTTAGCAATGTGCTAGCTTTTTGGGGTAATTTGGCATCTACTGAGGTTTTGGGCTAATTCTGAGTTCATACCTTTTATGCCTTTTTATTTATTTTTTTGCAATTTTTTCAGTGTTTCCAAAAACTATTTAAATATTTTGTGCATTGAATGCAATTTCTGCAACATTAAGTCATTTAGCAACTTTAGCATAGTGCAAAAAGCTTTAGCATTTTCAGCAAATCCCATCAGCAATTACAGTAACTTTCTTCAGCATCTTCAGTGACCACATTCAGGAAAAAGCATTCACACCAGCATTATCGTAGGTGATGCAACTTTTCCAGTTTTAGAATAAAGTCTAACACGAGCATCAGCAGGAAACCTTTCATCACTTTGCAAAAAAAGGAAATGATCTGGAGTTTTCCCCTTTTTAATTAAAGTTACATAAATTAAAAAGCTGAGCTGCTGGAGCTGTGGTAAATATTGACATCAATCTGAACATTGAGAGCAGAGGAAACTCCTTTTTAGAAATCTTTAAAAAGACCAAAGTTTAACTTTTAAGATAATTTAAATTTAATTAAACCTGCAGTTAAAAGCTGAAGCGAAAGTTTAAATCCTCAAATATCAAAATGTTTTGTTTTGCAAAACATTTTGACGTTTGACCCTTAAAAAAACCTGTTTCTCTTGGTGTTTTCGGTCGTTTGCGTCCTCTGCTCTCTTTGTTTTCTGATCTTCTGCTGGTCGCGGTGCAGATTTGACTTTGTGCCGTCATAAACCCGGCCGGCTCCGTGCAGCGGCTCCACTCGGGGGTCTCGTCTGGGTTTGATGCTGAACCGCATGAACAGAACAGCTGCTCATCAGCGCGCTCCAGCTCGCTCTGTTCTGCTCAGAATCAGTTGGATTCTCTGCATGTTTTCTAAAAAAGCTCTTCCTCTAATCTGTGGAGCTTTTAATTATTTCTTTTGTCGACAGCAACCATCTGTTGGTGGAATAAAACAGTGAATTAGAAACGATGTTCGTTGAATATTTAAAATAAATGTTGCTCTACTTTGATCTGCACATTATGGAGCTCTAAAATCTTTCTTCTAACGATGTTTTTGGTCCTGAAAATGGACTTTAATGAGCATCTTTCTGCTCCTACAGGGTAATAAAGAATTGTTAGTTTTACAGTAGAATATTAAACTGAAGGCATTAAAAGCAAAGCTGTTTTCTCTTGGTGATTATGGAGCTGAACAGTCGATGCTTTTAGCTGTTTCATAAATTAATACTCTGCACACACTAAGGAGGGTGAAGTAATAAGCTGCAAAGCCATAAAAAAATAAAAAAATAAATCTTGGCAGAGCCAGATGAGAGAGTGCCTTTCCAGAGTGAGAAGAAGGAGCTGCGAGTAATTAAACTGCATCTGAGCTGTTAAACATTATTACCTTTCAAACAGTCTGAGGCCGATGCAGCAAAGTGGAATAATTACTGCTTTGTTCCAGCTTCCTGCGGTGTAATGCAGGCTGCATGTTTTATTCAGAGCTTTACAATGAATGGAATCAAATGTTTTATTGTGTTTGTCCGTTTGCTGATGACACTCCGGTGTTGTCGTCGTCTCACTCAGGTGTGCTCAGCCTGCCGGAGGGCCTGACTCTGCACAGAGAGCAGCGAGCGGCGAAGGGCGGCGAGGGGCCGGCCTTCAGTCAGTCCGAGCTCCGCTCCGTGGAGCAGTGCCTGCTGGCCACCAGGGTGGGCAGCGTCTCTGAACTCAGTAAGTCGGACGTTTGTGTGTTTTTGATCCCAGTTTTGATGTGTTTGTTTCACATGAATTGTTCGGCAGCAGATTCCATCAGCTTCCTGTTTTCCGTCTGTCAGCACTTCCATAAATCTCCTCTTTGGCCTTCATCTTCTCCCGTTGCGCTCCTCCTCCTCCTCACTCCTCTGATGTGATCTCAGCATCCTTTCACTCGTCCTTCAACTTCGTCTGACCTCTCTGCCTGAGCAGCAGCTGTGAAATCCTTAGTCTGATTCTAAGTCAAAGTCAGAGTTACCAAACAGTAACTCAGACTTCCAAACTGAAGCTCATTATAAAGGAAAAAGGAACAAAAAAAAAATCAAGAATTGTTTGTAGTTCTTCATGTGGCCACCAGGTGGTGGTAACACGCAGTTTCCTGACATGTAAAATTATTAAAACATTAATTGAATTTTTAAACATTATGTAAAGTGTCTTTGAGTTTTTTGAAGATGCTTGAAATGAAATGTACATTGATTATGGTTTAGGTAGAATAATTATTGTAGGATTGAACTTTGTTGAACTTTAAAATAAAAAGAAAAAACAGAGAAAACAACCAAATTTACAGATCCATAGATCCACCATTAAAATCCATTGGATTGTTTGTCCTTGCATCCATCCACAAACCCATCATACGTCATTCTTTCCATCCATCTGGCAACCAGTTGTCCATCCATCCATCCATCCATCCATCCATCCATCCATCCATCCATCCATCCTTCAATCCTTCATTCCATCCATCGGTCCGTCCTTCTGTCCGTCTGTCCATCTGTCTATCCATCCAGTCATCCATCCATTTGTCCATCAGTCCTTCATTCTTTTCCTCCATTCATCTGTTCATCTGTCCATCATCCATCCATTCGTCTTTTTTTCCATCAGTCCTTTTCAACCATCCGTCCACCCATCCTTCATTCCATCCATCCATCCGTCCTTCTTTCCCTGCATCTATTTGTCCTTCTTTCCATCCATCTATCTTCCCGTCCATGTGTCCTTTCATGCGTCAATCCATCCATCCGTCCGTCCATCACTCCATCTGTCCGTCCATCTGTCCGTCCATCCGTCCATCCATCCGTCCGGCCATCCATCCATCTGGTAACCCATCCAGTTGTCCATCCATCCATCCATCCTTCTTTCCGTCCATGCGTCCTTTCATGTGTCCTTCTTTCAATCCATCCATCCATCCGTCCATCCATCCATCTGTCCGTCCATTCATCCCTCCCTCCATTCATCCATCTGTCCGTCCATCCATCCGTCCGTCCATCCATCCATCTGTCGGTCCATCCATCCATCCGTCCGTCCGCCCATCCATCCGTCTGTCCATCCATCCGTCTGTCCATCCATCCGTCCGTCCATCCATCCATCCTTCCATCCATCCATCTATCCATCCGTCCGTCCGTCTATTCATCCATCCATCCATCCATCTATCCATCCGTCCGTCCGTCCGTCCGTCCGTCTATCCATCCATCTGTCCGTCCGTCCGTCTATCCATCCATCCATCTCTCCGTCCATCTGTCTGTCCATCCATCCATCCGTCCATCCGTCCATCCATCCATCGATCCATCCATCCATCCATCCATCCATCCATCCATCCATCCATCCGTCCGTCCATCCATCCATCTGTCCGTCCGTCTATCCATCCATCCATCTGTCCGTCCATCCGTCCATCCATCCGTCCATCCGTCCGTCCATCCATCCATCTGTCCGTCCATTCATCCTTCCCTCCGTCCATCCATCTGTCCGTCCATCCATCCGTCCGTCCGTCCATCCATCCGTCTATCCATCCATCCATTCGTCTGTCCATCCATCCGTCCGTCCATCCATCCATCCTTCCATCCATCCGTCTGTCCGTCCATCCATCCATCTATCCATCTGTTCTCTTCCGTTCATCCTGGATGTGTCCCTCACACCAACAGACATCAACAATTCAGTTTTTCCTGGCCTGTCTTTATCCTTCTACTTCACTGCACTGATTTCCATCATTTCCTCCAAAAAAAAACTCAAAGTTTTTCTCTTTTTTATTTGTTTTGTTGAGTAAAGCTGATTGTTGTAATTTGTGTCTATTATGATTATTTTAATGAAGCCTAACAATTCTCCATCATTCAGAGGCGGCGTCCCGGTAGCAGGAAGTTTTAGGGCTGAACATGGAAACGCTCGTTCTGATGATTCTCTTATTCACCAAAGTAAATGAGCTCAGCTTATGAATGTGACTTAAAGTCCAAAACTTAATGAAATATCCGTCCAGTTACAATGCACTCATTATTCTAAGAATAATGAGCATAATAATGCTCCCCGAATATGTTTATTTAAGCAATTTACATAAGTTTGAGGCTTTATATGCAAAAAAAACACATTTGGTTTTACAGTCTGATTTAAACAGGAAACGCATTTAAAGTTCAGCTCAAGGCCAGGAGCTTTGTGTGTTTTTGCAGCGAATCCCAGCATGCATCACTCCAGTAGTGATGGAGGAAAAGCAACTCCGAACGTTCCAGAAAACTCTTTTTAGTAACTAATCTGACATATAAAAGAGGAGTCACCTGAAACACAGAGATCCCAGTAATGAGTGTGTTTTCTGTGGAGTGACGGGGTGCAGCAGCATCAGCACCGGCAGTGCTCTGCCTGTTTTATATTGATGAGGTAGGGGGGATTCCTTCAACCGCCTTGACTCTGCCAAATAACTGAGAGGCAACAGAGCGTCCCGAAGACGACAGGCTGTCAAAAAGAGGCTCAAATGTACAGAAATACTATAAATACTTACATGAAAATACAGAAATCTTGACATTCTATAGTCTATTTGCATAAAAGCAACTCTTCCATTGGATTGTTTTATAAAATTACTTTTTTAAATCAATTTTTTTAAATTTGTGAATAAATATGTTAAAGACAATAAATAGTGAAGCTAAAGTGTTTTTTATTGACCATTTCTTCATTATTTCAGGTTTTTTTGTTGTTAAATCAGTGGGATCTGCAGATGATCTGTTACAGCTGAAACAAAAATGAACAAAACAAGCAGGAAGCAGACATTTCTGGGGTTTTTTGAATAAAATATGGATAAAAAAGAGCAGTAACATTTGCATCCTGTCAGGAAGCAGCATTTGCTCTGCCATTTCAGCTCAGTTTCAGGGGTTTTGGGAGGTTCGGCTCTCATTTTCTCTTCTGCTAAAATACCAAATTAGCATATCTGAAATGACAGCCCAGCAAATTCTGCAATAATTAGGTTTGCTGCCGCGTCTTAATCGCTCCGTCATTCGGTCACACGTGTGGCACTAAACAGAGAGCATGTCTGTGGAGCCGGCTCCATCCGGCTCACCTCCAGCGCTGCTTGGAACCCAACGTGTCAGATGAGTGGGGATTACAGGCGGCGTCCTCATACATAAACATCCGCTGGAGACGGAGGGAAAGATCTCGCTTCTTTGACCTTTCTTTATTCTCTTTTGGCTCTTTTTCTGTTTTTCTCACATCTATGTTGTTGAAATCTAAATTAAATCAGAAATCTGTGAACTTCTTTGTGACTTTTGTTTTTAGAAATGAGGATATTGACCGTCTTCATTTGCCTCATGGATGCAAAGATCTCCATCAGACGGAGAGTCTGAGGGCTTCTTCTCTTTAAATCAGTTTGCTGGTTTGTTTCAGGGTCTGTTCAGTTCTGTCCTGGACAGCGAGGCCAGGTGGACCTCATTTGGTTTAGAAGTGGGATGTAAATGTGGACCCCTAATGGGATTGTCCACAGTTTCAGTGGTGGCCCCACCTGTG
>NC_050517.1:34218868-34251903 GCF_002922805.2 Oryzias melastigma | reverse complement strand
ACAGTTTCAGTGGAGGCCCCACCTGTGTTAGCTTAAGTGGGCACTTAGTGGGTTGGCTCGCTACGCTAACCAGCCGCCCAGTGGACAACGGAGCTTGCTAGCTCGCTACTACGGAGCTTGCTACAGCAGACCTCACTAGATTGATACAACATAGCTCGCAATCTCGATGCACCAGAGCTTGGTAGCTCAACACACTGGAGCTTGCTAGCTTGCTACAATTTAGCTCGCTACAGTGGGACTCGCTAGCTTGATAAACTGGAGCTCACTAGCTCGCTACAGCAGAGCTCCCAACTTGATAAACCGGAGCTTGCTAGCTTGATACACTAGAGCTCGCTAGCTTGATAAACTGGAGCTCACTAGCTTAATAAACTGGAGCTCGCTAGCTTGATAAACTGGAGCTCGCTAGCTTGATACACTAGAGATCGCTAGCTTGATAAACTGGAGCTCGCTAGCTTGATAAACTGGAGCTCACTAGCTTAATAAACTGGAGCTCGCTAGCTTGATAAACTGGAGCTTGCTAGCTTGATAAACTGGAGATCGCTAGCTTGCTACAGTTTAGCTCGCTACAGCAGAGCTCCCAACTTGATAAACTGGAGCTCGCTAGCTCGCTACAGTGGCGCTTGCTAGCATGCCGTCTACCTGGCTAGCGTAGCGAGCCAACCCACTGAGTGCCCACCTAAGCTAATGTGGGCAAACACAGGTGGGGCCACCACTGAAAGTGCAGACAAACCAAATTGGGACCCACATTTTCTCCCCACTTTTAAAACATACCGGCCCACATGCCTCGCTGGCTCGGGTGTTTTTTGTTTTTTGATTTTTGTAGCTTCTGGATCCGTTTTTTTGCTTTCTCCTCCTTCAGTTCAGCCTTTTTTCATATTTTATTTATTTAGTCTTCAATCGTTCCATTTAGTCTTTAGATTTATGTTTGGCTTGTCATTTGCTTGTATTTTTTAATTTATTTAATAAATGTATTTAGTTGTTGTTTTTTCTATCCTAAAAACAGCCACATTGATAAAGAATGGGAAATTCATCAAAAAACTTTGTACACTTGCAATCTTGTCGTTAGAATGTTCATCATTCCTTTTTAACATTTTGTTTTTCATATATTTTGCAATATTTAAAAATGTATGCAATTTATACGATTTTTCCGCCCCATTGAAATTAGAAATTATTCAAACCTTTGTGGATTTTGAAACCCATGCAATATTAGTTTCAAAACGTTCAGGACATTCCGACTTTTGTTATTCGTATCTTTTACGCATTTTATTCATTTATTTAATTCTATTTTTTTGCAATTCATGTAAATTTTTCAGTCCCATTAATAAAGAATTGGAATTTCCTCAAATCTTTGAAAAAGTTTGTGCAGTTTTGAAAATTAAGCAATTGTGTCATCAAAACATTCAGCAAGTTCAGGACATTCCTTCTTGAATACTTTTGGTATTCATATAGTTTGTAATATTTAAAATAAAATAAAAAAATGTATGTGATTTTTCAGCCCCATTGAAATGAGAAATTCTTCAAAAAACCTTGTGTACTTTAATGCAATATTGGTGTCAAAACATTCAGCTTGTTCAGACTTGTACTTTTTAATATTGATATTGTTTATGCATTTTCAATTTTTTTTGGCAATTGATGCGATTTTTCAGCTCCATAGAAATGCACTTTGAAACCTGAGCAACATTGTATCAAAGTGTTCAGGACATTTATGCTTGTACTTTTGGTGTTCATATCTTTTACGCATTTAAATATTTTACGCAATTTATGCTTTTTTTATGCAACTTTGAGTTATTTAGCAACTTTGGCATTTTGCAAAGGTTTTTGCTTTAGCATTTTCACATTTTTCTCTCCAGCTGAGAGAGAAAAATCTCTGCATTTGTAAAAGTGTAAAATTCAAAATTCATGCAACACCATATATAGAAACCTACAAATAATCCTGTAAAAACAGGATTCAGATGCAGTCTGTAGAGATTTTATTTTAAAACTAAAGACGTTTTAATATTTTACCTGATCAACTGTAATCCATACTGTTAGTTTAACATTATTTTAATGTAGTGGCTGAATATATACAGAGTCAGAGACTTGGATGGATTTTTCTTTTTGTTTTTTTTTTTTTGTTTTTTTTCTGACTCAGATTTAGTTTTTGTTTCCTCTGAGATCCAATCCCATCATTTTATTGTCCCCGCTGCGTCTTAAACATCAGTTTATTGTTTCATCAGTAAAAGCTTGTTTTACAGGATGAGAACAACAGAATGTTTGAGGAGCTTGAAGAGTCATTTCTATCTCTGTCATTTTCTCTGAGGGTGTTCAGAATGAGGACGTAGAATTATCCTTTAACTATGATTTTCTGAAGGTTGTTGGAGTTGAAACGTTTTTGGAATAAAAACGAAGGTTTTTTAAGAATCTGCTTTGCTGAAGTCGTCTGTCAGATGGTCATTTTTGCATGAATCTGTGCTGCAGACGGCGTTCTGACGTGGATCTGTCACATGACTTCGGATGTGAGTGCTCAACAATGAGACTCGTGTGTGTTCTCCGTGTTATTGGATCGGGGGAGCAGCTTTGCATCAGTGATGGTGGCTGCAGGCGGCTGCGTAATGCAGTCTTAGCTGTGTGGCGGCGTGTAATATGAAGGCAGAGACAGCGACGGTGGTTCAGCTGCTCAGGGTTGCAGCATCTCATTTCCTTCAGTTGGTATTACCGTGTTTGCATCCCTCCGTCCAAAGCTGTAATGCAGCAGCTTCATCAGAGAGTTTTAAAGTTTCCCCCCACTAATCCGTTTCAGAGTCAGTCGCTCTTCCTGAAGGAGGAAACGCTGATGCTGCTGTTCTGACTGTAGAACCAAACATGTAGACATCCCAGAATATGGTTTATTCAAACACGAATCTATTATTTCTGTTAATCCTAATACAGATAATCTATTTGAAATATCACTTTTATAATGTATTGTATCAAGAGAGGCGTGTTAAGAAACCATGAAAGTAATGAGAGCGAGCTGGAAAAGCTTCAAGCTTGTTTAAAGAAGGTTTCAGGTTGAAGGAACAGCAGAGAAATTCAGTCTGAACAAATGAAGATCGATGCTGTTCTGTGGGAATCAGCTGTCATTGTGTAGTTCAGTTGACAAAGACACAAATGTGGACAGATGACAGAGAAAAAGGCCAAAAGTGGATGTTTAAGAAACAATATACACATTTATTCTCAGCTCGGCTTCAATCACACAACAATCGGTTTGTGAACGTGTGTTAATGTGTGTCTAAATGTGTGTACATTTGTGTCAATGTATCTATGGATGTGTCTAAAAGTGTGTGTGGGGGGGGGGGGTGTAAATGTGTATGAATGTGTCTAGATGTGTGTGAATGTGTCTAGATGTGTGTGAATGTGACTAGATGTGTGTGTGTTTAGATGTGTGTGAATATATCTAGATATGTGTGAATATGTCTGGATATGTGTGAATGTGTCTAGATGTGTGAATGTGTCTAGATCTGTTTGAATGTGACTAGATGTGTGTGTGTTTAGATGTGTGTGAATATATCTAGATATGTGTGAGTATGTCTGGATATGTGTGAATGTGTCTAGATGTGTCTGTGTTTAGATGTGTGTGAATATATCTAGATATGTGTGAATATGTCTAGATGTGTGTGAATGTGTCTAGATGTGTGAATATGTCTAGATGTGTGTGAATGTGTTTAGATGTGTGTGAATATGTCTAGATGTGTGTGAATGTGTCTAGATGTGTGTGAATGTGTTTAGATGTGTGTGAATATGTCTAGTTTTGTGTGAATGTGTCTCGATGTGTGTGTTTGGTCAGAGACCAAACAGAGCATAATTAAAGGTGAGCAGGAGACACTTAAGGAGCATCTCCTCCTCCCATCTTAAAACTATTTCTCTCTCAGAATGTGTAAGGCTTTGATGCAAATGTGTGTAGATGTTAGTACATTTGTGTAAATGAGTGTAGATGTGTTTTAATGTGTCTAGATGTGTGAATGTGTCTAGATGTGTGTGGATGTGTGAATGTGTCTAGATGTGCGTGAATGTGTCTAGATGAGTGAATGTGTCTAGATGTTTGTGAATGAGTCTAGATGTGTGAAGGTATCAGATGTGTTTTAATTTTTGTCTAGATGTGTAAAATTTGTCTAGATGTGTTCTAATGTGTCTAAATGTGTACATGTATATAGATGTGTGTGAATGTGTCTAGATGAGTGAATGTGTCTAGATGTGTAAATGTATCAAGATGTGTGTGAATGTATCTAGATGTGTTTTCATTTGTGTCTAGGTGTATGAATGTATCTAGATGTGTTTGAATGTGTTTAGATGAGTGAATGTGTCTAGATGTGTTTGAATGTGTTTAGATGAGTGAATGTGTCTAGATGAGTGAATGTGTCTAGATGTGTGAATGTGTCTAGATGTGTGTGGATGTGTGTAAATGTGTCTAGATGTGTGAATGTGTCTAGATGTATGAATGTGTCTAGATGAGTGAATGTGTCTAGATGTGTAAATGTATCAAGATGTGTGTGAATGTATCTGGATGTGTGAATGTGTCTAGATGTGTTTTAACTTGTGTCTAGGTGTATGAATGTATCTAGATGTGTTTGAATGTGTCTAGATGAGTGAATGTGTCTAGATGTGTGAATGTGTCTAGATGTATGAATGTGTCTATATGTGTTTTAATTTGTGTCTAGATGTGTGAATGTGTCTAGATGTGTTCTAATGTGTCTAGATGTGTAAATGTATCAAGATGTGTGTGAATGTGTCTAGATGTGTAAATGTATCAAGATGTGTATGAATGTGTCTAGATGTGTTTTAATTTCTGTCTAGATGTGTGAATGTGTCTAGATGTGTTTTAATTTGTCTAAATGTGTGAATATGTCTAGATGTGTGTGAATGTGTCTAGATATGTGTGAATGTGTCTAGATATGTGTGAATGTGTCTAGATGTTTTTGAATGTGTCTAGATGTGTGTGAACAAGTCTACTGTGTGTGGATGTGTCTTGATGTGTTAAAAGTGTCTAGAGTTGTGTAAATGTGACTAGATGTGTGTGAATATGTCTACATGTGCGTAATTATGTCTAGATTTGTTTAACAGTGTCTAAATGTGTCTAAATTTGTCTGAGTGTTTTTAGATGTGTGGGGGTGCAACTACATGTGTGTGACTGTTTCTAGAAATTGTGTGTAAATTTGTTTAGATGTGTATGAATGTGTAGATGTGTGTGATCGTGTGACTGTGTCCACTCTAAATGTGTAACTTCTCTAAAGTCCAGTCAGGATTTTGGCCCGTGAATTCTCCTGTTCCTTCTCATCAATCTTTATCCAATCACAACTCGCTGCATCTTTCTCTCAGCCAATCATCTGTGAGCGCTGGATTTCCTTTAGCTGTTGTATCAGATCCATGAAGCAGTCTTCCTCCTGCTCCTCTGGTCTGTGGTTCTTGTGAAGAAACATTCTTCACGCTCGCAGAACCTCCCAAATGAATTTCTGTCCTTCAGACATGAGAATCAAATCCAGGATTTCATTTAAAACTTTTGTGAACCTGATAACTGTCTAACAGCTGACAGCTCAAACAGGCAAAGATGTTAAGTTTTGAGTAAATGTGTTTATTTCTGTGCAGACTCCAAGCTGACCGTATTTATGATTCTTCTGATGAGTTGAGGTTCATTTGAGTGTTTTTGCTTAAAGCGGATTTGGACCCTCAGAGACCAAACAGAGCATAATTAAAGGTGAGCAGGAGACACTTAAGGAGCATCTCCTCCTCCCATCTTAAAACTATTTCTCTCTCAGAATGAGATATTGATTAAAAGCTGCAAAGTCATAAAAGACGCCTTTAGCAAATGAAACTGCAGTATTCATGCTGGAAGACCCCATGCTTCTCTGCAGCAGACATGGCTCCTGAACACAGAACTGTCTTCTTTAGCGTCCGTCCTCTGAGCTCGGGTCAGACCAGCAGGAAACAGCAACCATGAAATGTGTGAGGGTGAAGATGAAACCAGAGAAACTGCTGTCTGGATCAGAGAGTCTTCATCTACAGGCTGAAGGAAAGTTCAGAGGGAATTCTCCTTCATTAAATACTATTTTCAGGTTGAATATGTGTAAGGCTTTGATGCAAATGTGTGTAGATGTGAGTACATTTGTGTAAATGAGTGTAGATGTGTTTTAATGTGTCTAGATGTGTGAATGTGTCTAGATGTGTGTGAATGTGTCTAGATGAGTGAATGTGTCTAGATGTGTGAATGTGTCTAGATGTGTGAATGTGTCTAGATGTGTGTGAATGTGTCTAGATGAGTGAATGTGTCTAGATGTGTGTGAATGTGTCTAGATGTGTGTGAATGTGTCTAGATGAGTGAATGTGTCTAGATGTTTGTGAATGAGTCTAGATGTGTGAATGTATCAGATGTGTTTTAATTTTTGTCTAGATGTGTAAAATTTGTCTAGATGTGTTCTAATGTGTCTAAATGTGTACATGTATGTAGATGTGTTTGAATGTGTTTAGATGAGTGAATGTATCAAGATGTGTGTGAATGTATCTAGATGTGTGAATGTGTATAGATGTGTTTTAATTTGTGTCTAGATGTATGAATGTATCTAGATGTGTTTGAATGTGTCTACATGTGTGAATGTGTCTAGATGTGTTTTAATTTGTGTCAAGATGTGTGAATGTATCTAGATGTGTTTGAATGTGTCTAGATGAGTGAATGTGTCTAGATGAGTGAATGTGTCTAGATGAGTGAATGTGTCTAGATGTGTGAATGTGTCTAGATGTGTGTGGATGTGTGTAAATGTGTCTAGATGTGTGAATGTGTCTAGATGTGTGAATGTGTCTAGATGTGTGTAAATGTGTCTAGATGTGTGAATGTGTCTAGATGTATGAATGTGTCTATATGTGTTTTAATTTGTGTCTAGATGTGTGAATGTGTCTAGATGTGTAAATGTATCAAGATGTGTGTGAATGTGTCTAGATGTGTTTTAATTTGTGTCTAGATGTGTTTTTTTGTGTTTAGATATTTTTGAATCTGTCCAGATGTGTTCTAATGGGTCTAGATATTTTTGAATGTGTCTAGATGTGGACACATTCCACAGTTTCATGTTTAACAGATATTTGTTCCATCATGACGGTTTCCTCTCGTTCACGACCTCGGAGACACGAGGAGCGCTCCACTTCGATCCGTTTCGGAATTAAAATGACCAGAACAGTACGTGTCACTTCCTCTTTACTCTTTCAGACTTTCATTACTCGTCTTCATAGAGCCGCGGGTCCCAACAGGAAAGAGAAGAGCCTGACAGATTTTCCTGAAATGGGATTTGAGTGAACACTGTAATAACACGGGCTTGTTTTTTAATAAAACACAATAAGTAAGCTGCCAAAAACGTGAAAAGAAGGGGGCTGTGCGTGGGAGAAACTTCAGACTCTCCATTTAGGATCAGCTAAATTTCACTTTACTGAAATCAAGTCTTGTCCCAAAATAGCAAAAACCAGTGGCGGACATATTTTTCAGCAAGCTGTTTGCTTAAAAAATTAGAAATAGGAAAAATCTGATTTGGAAACTTTACTTGGAATCTAATTAATGAGATCCTGAGCAGGAAAACTCGGATCTGTCCTTGTTTTTCCACAAATATTCCCTCTCCACCTCATTCCATAGTTTCAGCCAAACAAAGCGTCTTCTTCCTGACTGTGGCTCATGAAAACTCCTGATTTCCCCTGACAGAGAGGCTGGAAGGATCGACGGCGGCGGCTCCCTGATGTCTTTTTAAAGGCCACAGACTGAAAATAGGATTCCTCTGATTGCAGGCGGTGCTTCCTGTTTTTACGGTGTGTGTTTCTGCAGGTGACCTGGTGTCCAGAGCCATGCACCACCTGCAGCCGCTCTACATGAAGAACCACAACAACGGGACCCCCATCCACCAAAAGAGCTGTGCCATCCACTGGGCCCCCGAGGCCATCTACACGCTGTGTTACTTCATGCACTGCCCCCACCTGGAGTGGGAGAATCCCAACGTGGAGCCCTCCAAGGTTACCTTACAAACGGAGAGGTGAGGAGCGAGAAAACATGCAAACAATTGTTTAAATCTCCTCAAATCTGCAGAAAAATAAACGTTTTCTTGAAATCTCAATTTACTCAAACACGTTTTCTAAACTTTTGTGTGTAAAATAGGAAGATAAAAGTCCCTAGTGAGCAGTTTTAAGCCTTAATCAACTCGTTAGGAAACACAGAAAGGTCAGGTAATGCAAATTGGTCTAAATCTTTAGACCTAATATGCCCTAAACATCAATCTGCCAGACGGTTCTGAGTGGCTGCCCACCCAGCTGTGATTATGTATTGTTCTGGCTCATATTTACATTTACGGGAACAAAGCCGGAGCTAATTTTAATTCTGCTATCTGAGCCGGGCTCGCTTTGTTTTTGCAGAAATATTAACCACTCCGAGGTGGATGTTCTGACATCGGCAAAAACTCGACTAAACCGACCGACTGTCTGTAGAATGTCTCACGAAAATCCCTGAACAAGGATTGATCCAAATCCTGCAAAATGCCAAGACTCTATTCTATGTAAGGAAGGAGGCTCAAAGCCCACATCACCAACCCTACACCCTCGTGCTTGACAGTCATAATTAACGTTGTTGTGTTCTTTGTTTTTTGACAAATGGATCTATGTTCAGATGGTTGCAGGTTTTTCTCACAATTCATGTGTTTGCGTTAAACTCCTGTTATTCCCGTCTCCTCCTGCCATCAGTGTGTGAATGTTTGTGCACAGAAAGATGTGACGGAAAAACATTTTAGACTTTGAGGAAGAACGAAAAACTCTCTTAAAGTACCGATTTTTTCCAGAGTATAAGTCGCAAGAGCAAAAAATGACCAATCAAGAAGCAGCAAACCACAAATAAGTCGCACTTTTGGGGGAAAAGTCTGAAGTATCAGAACAAATCTGCTGAGCCCAACGTAGATAAATAAATAAATAAATACATTTTGATCTGTAAAAGAAAAATATCAAAGTTTAAGAGGAAAACAGTCAGATTCTCTTCCATGTTTGTTTTGGACGACACTTCTTCTACCACTGTCAGTAGCAAATACTTCGGATGCATCGCCCTCTAGTGGTTGTTAGAGCAAACAACTGCAAAAGGACGACTGATGTTTACTGAGAAAATCAATATATATATATGAGCCTATTTATGTTTATAAAAAAAAAAAAAAACATAAATAAGTCGCTCCTGAGTATAAGTCGCACCCCTGGATAAACTATGAAAAAAACTCTGATTTATACGGAAAATACAGTATTTTTTGTTAAGTTTCCAAACTTT
This sequence comes from Oryzias melastigma, assembly GCF_002922805.2. Lineage (NCBI taxonomy): Eukaryota > Metazoa > Chordata > Actinopteri > Beloniformes > Adrianichthyidae > Oryzias > Oryzias melastigma. Next base: position 34,242,623 of record NC_050517.1, on the reverse strand, counting down.
TTTAGTGACGCAGTCATATTTTCTTAATAAAAGCAGTTTAATCTGATATCTGAGCTTTTTTTTTTTACATTTAATCCAGAAATGGTCGTTCTATATATGCATAAATGCTAAATAAATACTAACTACAAAAAATGTATCTCACCCCAATTTGTGCCTATGTAATTCTTGATTTATAACGCACACAATATGTTTTGTTTATAAGTACAAAAATTGTGAAATTTAAAAAATATATAAAATACAATTTACACATGCATTAATTAAAATTACAACAGCTTGAAACTGACCATACATTATACGCACCAATCTTAAAAATTACACACAAATCTGATGTGAGACTCTGTTCACGTCTCCAAGTGATGCGTTTAAATGCTGCTCGAATGCTGGGTCATCAGAGTTTTCTTATCAGCTGCTTTGATGTAAGATTGTGAATATTATCTGGTGAAACTTGACATTTTCCCCCCAGATATGACCCGATGATTAATATAAAAAAGTCTAAACATTGTTTTTTAAAGCACTCAACACTACAGTTTCTTTATTCTCATCGCTCTCTCAAGGCTGTGCTTTCTCTTTTTGGTGGCATGAAGTCGTCCAAAAACATGTAGTTAAGCTTTTTTATATTAGTTATCGGGTCATTTCTGTTTAAGAAAGCGTTTTTTTGTGTGTGTATCAAGCGATTAGTGTGTAATTTGTGCACGTATTTCGTTTCAAAATGTTGCTATTTTGAGTTGTGCATGTGTAAATTGCATTTTGTATTATTTTCTTTATTTCAGAATTTTTGTAGTTGTGCACAAAATATATTGTATGAGTTACAAATCAATTTCATTTTATGAAATTATATGCAAAGAAAAATATTTTATTTATTTATTTATTTCGTAACTTTACTGACATTTAGGATATGAACAGATTATTTTCTGGACAGTTTAAACCCAAAACTTGAAGATATAATATGAAACAGGTGAAAACTGCTGTCATATAAAGTGGATGTTTACCATCTCAGTTAATTGGATGGTTTAAACGATGATGAATGCGTGCGCTGTAATTGAACTTTGATGCTTCGTCTGCATGTTTCTAATAATCTGCTTCCGTAAAGAATCAGGGATCATCTTGATCCCTGATTGTAGAAAACAAGAAAAAGTCTAATTGTTTAAATCTGAGTTAAAACAAACTTATTTAAAGGAAAGCCCATATCCTGAACTGACACCTCCATGTTCATAATTTTTTTTTTTTTTTTGCTTTTATTTATATTATTATAAAGATTTGTGAGAGAAAACCCTGAAGTTAACGTAGCTTAAGGTACAAAACAGCAGATCTAACAGTGACTTAAATTGAAAATGAGACATTTTTTTCTTAGCATTAAAGCTGAAGGAGGAATAGGAAAAAACAAGTCTGGTATCGATCCGTTCATCAGACTCTCCTCTGTCGTGTCCTTCAGGGAAGTGTAGAATTATTGGCCTTTTAATGTCGTCAGCGAAGGGGGAGAGTTCCTGCAGCTGCAGAGTCTGCGCAGCTGCAGATGTAGCACATCAGCTACAGAGTCTGCGCAGATGCAGATGTGGAACAGCAGCTCCAGATGTAGCACAGCAGCTGCAGAGTCTGCGCAGCTGCAGATGTAGCACATCAGCTGCAGAGTCTGCGCAGATGCAGATGTAGAGCAGCAGCTGCAGAGTCTGCTCAGATGCAGATATGGCACAGCAGCTGCAGAGTCTGCGTAGATGCAGATGTGGCACAGCAGCTGCAGAGTCTGCGCAGATGCAGATGTAGCACAGCAGCTGCAGAGTCTGCGCAGATGCAGATGTAGAACAGCAGCTGCAGAGTCTGCGCAGATCCAGATATGGCACAGCAGCTGCAGAGTCTGCGCAGATGCAGATGTGGCACAGCAGCTGCAGAGTCTGCGCAGATGCAGATGTAGCACAGCAGCTGCAGAGTCTGCGCAGATGCAGCAGCTCCTGCTGTCTTTGCAGAAATCCTGCTGCAAAAAGGCATGTCTGCAGACTCTTCTTTAGAACTTCTCTGGTTCTGGATTCAGACCTAAAGAAGGAAAATCCATCAGTTTCCATCCAGAATGAAGGGATTACTGGATCATCAGGTAAACTTTTATATGACTTCAGGTGGATGGTGAGCCCCCGTGCTGATTTATATTTGAATGTCATATTGATCCGTCAGTTTCCATGTTCCTGACCCTCAGGTCATCTGTAAGGTCAGCTTCAGAACATGAAAGGAAACTTCTGCTGATTCGTTTCTTTTCTTTCTACCCACGTCGTACGTTCAGCGTTTCCTCTGTCGGTCTGCTGACTTTATCAGCAATTTCTCAGCTAGTCTGTGTCCGAGGCGTCCGAGGCGTCCGGCTCGTTAGATTTCACTTTAAATCCTCAGTTTTTCTGATGTCACAAATCCTGATGGCGGATCCAGATCAGGGAAATCCCACAATCCTGATTGAGAAAAAATACTTAGTAATCCAGGATATGTGTATCTATATTTACTGATAAGATTTTTGGGGAAGCTAAAACCCGTTTTGTAAATACAGTTTTTGATTAATAAATATATATATACTTTTAGCTGAAAGTTGCTGCTCAGTCGAGTGTAAATCTCAGGATCCGTGTTTGATTTCCGGTCCTGTGGTTTGCTGAAGCGTCTTTGTTCCAGAAGCTGACCTCCACACGACCTCCAGTCTGTGCATTGATACGTAACGGCGCATAAAAGCCTCGACCAGAAAGTAAAGGAGACGCCATCCGCAGATGAGTCCATGGGTGAATGACAAGCATGAAGGCTTAAAGAAAAAGTCTTTCAAACCCAGAAAGGGAATTTGTGCATCAGTCGGCCTGCTTGGTTCTGATCCTGCAGTTTTGCCTTTTTTTTTCTCTCCATATTGTCAAACCTGCATCTTCCAGATGAGGAGGAGCAGGGAGGAACGCAGGAGGCCAGACAGCAAGAATACTATTATTAACCCTTTAACACTGGAGCAACAGTGTTTATGTTCTTTGATTTTCTGTCATTTGAAGAACTTGGATGATGCAGGAATTAGATGGTGACGAAGATGAACTTAAATGATGCGGGAATTAGACGGTGACGAAGATTAATTTAAATGATGCGGGAATTAGATGGTGACAGATTAAACTAAATGATGCAGGAATTAGACGGTGACGGAGATGAACCTTAATGATACAAGCTCAGTGATGCAAGATAATGTCACCGTCTAATTCCTGCACCATCTAAATTAATCTCTGTCACCGTCTAATTCCTGCATCATTTAGGTTCATCTCCGTCCCGTCTAATTCCTGCATCACTTAAATTCATCTCTGTCACCGTCTAATTCCTGCATCATTTAAGTTCATCTTCGTCACCGTCTAATTCCTGCACCATCTAAGTCCATCTCCGTCACCGTCTAATTCCTGCATCATTTAAATTCATCTTCGTCACTGACTAATTTCTGCATCATTTAGGTTGATCTCTGTCACCGTCTAATTCCTGCATCATTTAGGTTGATCTTGAGCTGCTTTTCCCCTTCAGAATCTACCGGAATGAGGTTGATCATGTTTGCGGTTGAAAAGTTGCAGTACGTTAAGAATGTTAAAGGGTTAACTTTAGGACTTGTTTGGCAGATTTGAACAAATTTGACAGTTTTCTGTGTCTTTTTTTTTAGAATTACTTTTTATTGCAAATGTAGAGATTTTTCTTGGTTAAACATTAAAATGGGAAAGTTTGTCAAAAAGGCATACTATTTTTTTTTTTTATAAAGTAGAAAAAACAAACATTCTGCAAAAACAAACTCTGCAGAAGCTCAGTACTGCCTTTCATGCTTTGGGTTCTTCCACAGTCTGGATGCCTCATGAAAACATCACCTCAGCTCTGATTCTGAATTCTCTCCTGAATCGACGACATGGATCATCTTCACAGACTTTGGCTGAAGAATTCCTGCCGTTTATTATCCCCAATTTATTGAAGATAAAATGTTCCGACTGCTCCGGTTCTGTTTATTTTCCCTACATGGTTCATCCTGTTCTCAAACATCCAGAGCTCCTTCCAGGATCTGCAAATTCTAAATATGCTAATTTGATGTCAGGCTGGTTTCTCCCAGTGTCTGAGCAGCACGTCGAGTTCTGCTGGGACTGAGCCTGTGCCTCTGCCTCCCCCTGCAGGCCGTTCCTGGTGCTGCCGCCTCTCATGGAGTGGGTGCGTGTGGCCGTGGTCCACACCGAGCACAGGCGCAGCTTCTATGTGGACAGCGATGATGTCCGGCAGGCTGCCAGGCTGCTGCTGCCCGGAGTGGACTGTGAGCCTCGCCAGCTTCGGTACGGCTGTGAGGAGCGTGCACGGCATGCGTGCAGCCTCCTCCGCACCGCCATGAACACACATTTATGACACAAACAATGATAAATATGAGCCTCCCTGCTGCCTGGAACTATTAGGCTGCACGTCTGGGGAAGGATGAGGTTTAAGTGGTTTTAAACCATTAACCTGCTCGCTGAATCTGTGTTTGTATTTTGTCCTTCAGAACGGATGACTGCTTCTGCGCCTCGAGGAAACTGGATGCAGCCTCCGCTGAGGCGAAGTTCCTGCAGGACCTGGGCTTCCGTATGCTCAGCTGCGGACGCACCGATTTAGTCAAGCAGGCCGTCAACCTGCTCGGGCCGGATGGAGTCAACAGCATGAACGAGCAGGTTAGACGCGCAGCCAGCACGCTTAATAATGCAGAAAGCGGCGCCTTCACACTCGCTCGTACACGGCCAGGCTCGTCGTGAGCAAAGAGGCACATATTAAATCTTCCTCCGGCTTGTTTTTCCTGCAGCTCTCCCTGCCAAGCCGCTCTGCATTATATCATGACTGCAGCTCCAGCGCGCTAAATCATCAGAGGGAAACCGCAGGAGTAACTCATGATTTTCCATGAGAAAAAAAATCAATATTTACTTGGAGGCGGATCTTTGCAGAAACTTTCAAACCCAAAGCAGACTGTCATCCCCCTTCACCCAGAGGACGTATTGATGATCTGCTCCTCTGTAAAAACATGATCAATCGCTCGACTTTCAAGGGGAGATGTCTGGATCAGAGCAAAAGTTCTGGTCGGGTGAAACGTTTTCTGTGTGTTCTTGCGCAGGGGATGACGCCGCTGATGTACGCGTGCGTCCGCGGAGACGAGGCCATGGTGCAGATGCTGCTGGATGCAGGAGCCGACATCAACGGCGAGGTCAGTCTGGGCCACGGACAGGAGGTGTTGCTGCAGTCATCAAACCTCCATCCCTGCAGAGGAGGATGTACAGACACAACATTTACTTTACTAATGTTTACATGCTAAAATAAAGTTAGTTTGCAAAAAAAATGAATTGAATAAAATCAAACACATAAAAAAGTAGAAAATTTCCACTGCCAGCGATAGTGTGAATGCTTTTTTGCTAAATTTGGTCGCTGAAGATGCCAAAGTTATTAGCTAAAGATGCTGAAGCCATTTAATTTATTGTAGAATAATGTTTTAGATGTGTAAATGTTGCAAAGTGCACAAAGAATTTGACTTAATTTTTTTGAAAAATCACAATTGCGCAAAATTTCAAAAACTTGCATAAAATTTTAAAAAGCTTTACAGGCATGAATACCAAATTTACAAGCATAAATGTCCTGAGCGTGCTGAACATTTTGATACCAAACTTGGATGGGTTTCAAAGTACACAAAGAATTTAAGAATTTCTCGAAAATCGCAATAGTTGCGCAAAATTCCAAAAACTTGCATAAAATTTTAAAAAGCGTAACGGGTATGAATACACAAATTACGACCATGAATGTCCTGAGTGTGCTGAACGTTTTGAGACCAATATTGCATTGGTTTCAAAGTGCACAAAGAATTTTAATTAATTTCTTGAAAAATCACAATTGCGCAAAATTCCAAAAGATTTTTTTTTTATTTTAAAAAGCGTAACAGCTATGAGTACCAAAATTACGAGCATGAATCTCCCAAGTATGCTGAACGTTTTGAGACCAATATTGCGTATTTTTCAAAGTGCATAGAGAATTTGAAGAATTTCTTGAAAAATCGTAAGAATTGTAAGAATGCCAAAATTACCAGCATGAATGTCCTGAACGTCCTAAAAGTTTTGATACCAAACTTGCATTATTTATGGAAAGTGCACAGAAAACTTGAAAAGTTTCTTAAAAAATCGCAAAAATTGCGCAAAATTCCGAAAACTTGCGCAAAATTTTAAGAAGGGTAACGAGTATAAATACCACATTTTTGAGCATGAATGTCCTGAGTGTGCTGAACATTGTCAGATCAAACTTGCATTATTTACAGAAAGTGCATTTGAAGAGAATTTGAAAAATTGCAACAATTGCGCAAAAATTCACAAAACTTGCATGAAATTTTAAAAAGTGTAACAGGCATGAATAACAAATTTACGATCATGAATGTCCTGAATGTGCTGAACATTTTCATACCAAATTTTCAATATTTGCATGGAGAATAGCATAGAGAATTTGAAAAGTGTCTTGAAGAATCGCAAAAATTGCGTAAAATTCCCGAGACTTGCGTAAAATGTTAAAAAGTGAAACAGGTATGAATAACAAAATTACCAGCATGAATGTACTACATGTGGTGAACGTTTTGATACCAAGACTATTGAAATTGCTGTGATTGAGTTTTTACGTGCTGAAATACGTACTTAAAGGATCAGGAGAATCACCATTGTTCACACAACACATGAAGATCTTGAGATCCACGAGAAAGGAAAAAAAAGATGGACTGAAAAACATTCATGGCCTAAAACCTCCATTTGCTGCATCAGAAATGTGTCCCATCTGTTCTTTGTTCTCCCACTCTTCTTCTCTGCATCTGGATTTCCTGCTGCTGTCAAACATTAAAATCATCTTTTCTTTGCTCAGCAGCTCAGAGATGAATTAGTCAGTTTCTCATGTGAAGAAATGGAGTTCTGGTTGTTTTGCTGCTTCAAACTAAACTACTTCTAAGAAACGGAAACGGTGTTTCCCTTCCTCTGCAGACGGGGTGATTTTGAAGATATTGACAAACCATTTATTCTCAGATCAATGAACATTTGCATTGAAGAGTTCTCGTCCCCGTAGACCGGCGCCACGAATGAGGCGGAGTTTCCTGCTAGCAAACTCGGATGAATGAGTTCAGATTTTAAACAGCAGAAACAAAAAGATTTAAGCTTTAAAAATTAAATGTAAATATTGACTTTCTGACTTTTACAGATAATAAAAATACTTTTTGATTAGTCTAAAGAAAAACAAAGTGTAATTGAAGAAAAAAAAAGATAATTAACTGTTGGTGTGTTTATGTCCAACTAAATGTGATACAAAAGAGCTAATCCAAACAAGAAATAAATCTTAAGAAGAAAATTACTAGGAAGAAATAAAATCCAGGAATTCATTTTATTGAACAAGAAATCTGGTGCTAAATTATCAAATTCTAAAACAAGGAGTTCCACACGAGCTTTCGAAATGAAAATATAAGCTAAAATCTGTTAGATAGAGTTACTTTGTAATTATTTGCAAATTCTAATCACAGGGTTCCTGCAGGATCTTAAAAAGTCAGAAGTGTTGAATTTATGGATTTGGAAATAATACATTTTAAAAAGTCAAAAATCTTGATTTCTGAGCCTTAAAAATTGTGCTGTTAGAAACTTTTTCTTTTGTCTTTTCTTGTCAAAAATGTAATTTTTTTTCACAGATAAATTGTTTATTGAAATAATATATTAATACACTAAATAAAGAGAGTCTGAAAATGTGATGGATGAGTAATTGATATGTACAGTCTTGACAAGGTCTTAAAAAGTAAAAAATTTTACTTGAAAAAACTTGTAGGAGCCCTGCAAGCAAACAGTTTGTAATTTATTTATTTTTATTAACCTAATTTTTCATTTTGATCACAGTAATTTGAGTAATTAGTGAAAATGTCTCATTATAGAACAAAATGAGAATAAATTGGTACATTATAAATTCTTATAAAAACTAAAACTAGCACTATTTTTTAATACATAAACACACCCCAATACGCCACAAGGGGGCCAAACGTTTTGTAACTGAAACTATCAAATTCATAAATGACAAAAAACAATTTCAAACTGAAAAATAAGTTTTGAAGTTGAAATTTTGAGTTTTGAAACCTAAAAAAACTGAACACTTGATGCTGAAAATAACTAAGTTTATTTTTAAATAGCAAAATGTTTTGGACATTTATATTTTTTTGACCAAACACCAATATTTTTTTCAATTTGATGTATTTGGCTTTCAAATTTATATTGTATATTTGTATTTTTTAATTCTTATGTTTGTTTTCATTTTGTGTTTGTGTTTGAAACAAAAAAAAAGCAATAAATAATATCGGCCCTGATTTAGCTCCATAGATCAGAGGAGTTTAGAAGGAAACAAAGTAATCCTAAAAAATATAGTTCATTTATCAAATGTGATGAAGATGAATCAGTGAGTCCAGGTGGAGGAATCGATGAGGATAACCAGGAAGCTGTGGAGACTGGACCCTCATGAGAGTGATGGGAGTTGTAGTGATGCAGGGAGGGAGCAGCTGTTAAATAATCATCATCTTCCTTAAATCCAATCTTTAAAGACTTTTTATTCCATTTCAAATCATATTTTCTCCTCATTCTTCTGCATATTGTTGTATTTTGTTCTCATCGTTGGTCCTGAGGTGACGCTGGCCTTTGATTGGTCGGGTCCGCTCAGACCCGTGTTGATGAGCAGGTGAAGGCGGGGACAGGGTGTCCTCTGCCTCGTCACCTCAGGCCCCGCCCCCCACCCCTCCTTCCCCGTAGCGGCTCGTCTCGTGCTCCATTGGAATAGTTTTAATCGCTTCCTGTCTCTCTCCCTCCCTCCCACCCATCCGCCCCACCTGTGTCCCTCCCCAGGTGCCAAACACCATCCACAAGCACCCCTCAGTCTTTCCCGAAACGCGGCAGGCGACATCCCTCACCTTCGCCGTGTTGCACGGACATGTGCCTGTGGTGCAGGTAGTGACATCATCGCTCACCTGTGTGTGCCTCATGTTGTGTCCGTCATCGAAGCTTCTTCTCATGTCTTTGATTTCTCTACGGCTCTGACCTCTGACCTTCAGTAAAAGGATGGAGTTGCGTTCAGGAAGGGGAAACTCTGCAGCCTGATTGTTATCGAACTGGTTCCACTTAATTCAGTTTGGGCTCTGAGTGTTCTGCAGAACCTGAATTCTAATGGGGAACATTAAAGCCTCACGTCACGCTAACTTGTTCTCCGAGGACAACAGATTCAGTTTGGATGTACGGAGAATAAAATGCGTCTTTATTTGATAAGAATGGAAATGTATTTCATTTTTCAACTTTTCGTTGAGTTAATCTGTTAGATGAGAAATCCTTCCTGACAAGTATGGAGGGATTTTTGTGCCACCTGATTGCAAGCAAAAGTCATAGTTTGTTAATTATAATTTGCAAATAAAAATATTTAATAATTGCTTTCAAAACGTATTTTTTGTGTTTGAAAACTTTTTTTCTTAAAAAAAATAAATAAATCTTTGTGATTGCAGCACAAACGTTTTTAGGTGCGTAGTGCCTCATCTCGCTTTCACTCTATCTTTGACTTTGTGTTCAACATTTTCTCTCAGCGTTGTTTTTGTGCCACATCAAACAGCTTGCTGATTGGTTTAAATTCCATCCAATCAGATGTCTCTGTCTCGCGTTGCGTGCTTGGGGACCGAGAATGACTTTGGACTTTCTATCAGTGCTGTTCCATTGGAATTCTGCAGTCAAAGATAGAGTAAATGTGAGATGAGGCACTACGCATCTAAAAACGTTTGTGCTGCAATCGCAAGAATTAAAAAAAATAATAAAAAAATATTTTATTTTAATATTAAATATTTATATTTGCAAATTATGTTTTTTTTTCTTAACACTTTACATTTTGTTTGCAACTTAGAAAATTTTGATCTTGAAACTTTCTTGCAATATGGTGGCACAAAAATCCCTCCACAGACGAACCTCCAGACGGATGTGTCTCAAACATTTATGGGAATTCTCTGACCCCCCCCCCACCCCCCAGCTGCTTCTGGATGCCAAAGCCAACGTGGAGGGGTCCCTGCAGGACGGAATGGAGAACTACACGGAGACGCCGCTGCAGCTGGCCGCCGCTGCAGGTACGAGAGAAAACGCAGCAGGACTGACATGACTGCGTGCGGGCTCCATCACTGATGCAGCTTTCTGGTTTTTCTTCAGGAAACTTTGAGTTGGTGAGTTTGCTGCTGGAGCGGGGGGGCGACCCCATGGTGGGCACCATGTACCGCAACGGCATCTCTACGGCGCCGCAGGGAGACATGAACTCCTACAGCCTGGCGGCGGCCCACGGGCACAGGTACCCCGGAACAGAACCTTTTCAGAACCGATTTTCATCCATAACATTTAAAAGTAGGGGTGTTCATCTTTCCTTAACTAAAAGATTACACTAAATTTCTGAACATTTATCAGAAAAACTCTTTATTTGAGGCAAAAAACCCAAACGTCTTTCAAATCAAGTCAATCTTTATTTACATAGCAATTTTCATATAAAAGAATAACACAAAGTGCTTTACAACAAAAGCAAAACAGTATGAATAATGTAAAAACAGGCACGAAAATGAAAATTAAATTTAAAAAAAAAAATTGCCATCCATGATTTTACATCTAAAATGCAGTTAAAAAGTGTTTCTATCATTAATCAGGAGACATAGTACAGCTGGGTGTCATCAGCATAGCTGTGAAAGCCGATCTTGTGGCTCCTCATGACATTCCTAGAGGAAGCATGTAGATGTTAAAAACCAAGGGGCCAAGGACAGAACCTTGTGGCACACCACATTTAATGTTTTTAACTGTTTTGTCTTTGAAAAAACAGCTTCAAACGTTCAAACCTTTTAGGTTTTTTGACGGTTTTGTTGTTTGTGGTTAATAAAATTGAGTCGTATTGATGTATTTTGGGATCGTTTGCTTGAATAAACAGATTTATTGTGTCTTTAGTAAACTCAACACTCATCAGGTTGTGATTGACCCGACGTGGTAGAAGTAAATCTGTGATTGAACGTCTTTTTGTTTCATTGCATTTACATAAAAAGTTTACAAAAACTAGCAAAGTTTGACAGAAATATATCAATTTTTTACCAACATATATGTTTTTTGTATGATTTTGTTACTCTCAAAAGATTGATTGAGCATCTTTTACATCCATATTTAAGATATAATCAAACAGACTGTAATAGGTCTTCACCAGGATTATCTTTAGCCTTTTAGAGTAAACTATATCCATATAACATAAAATATCATAAAACTTACCTGGAAGTTAGACGTCTTTATCTCTGATTTTTTTTTTCTTTTTTTTAAAGGTTAATTTTAGGAAGCTTTGATTAGAAAACATGAAAAAATCAGTAAAACGTGAACATTTATGTGTTAATCTGTTTTGATTTGTTCTTTATAAACTAAATGAAATATTAGGAATGCATATGTATAAGTAATACACCGCTGTGTTTATAAGCAGATGCTTTTCTAAAATATATATATATATATATTCCCATTTATGTATTGTTGTACAAACCTGTATTGTTTCTTTTTTACTGACACTTTATTTATCATATTTTGTATTTGAATGTATCTGTTAACTTTGAAGAAGTATGTTACAAAGTAAAGATGAAGAGTTTGTCTGAAAAAGTCAAAAATCCTCGGATTGCCGGTTGAATATTTATAAATTATTAAAAACTTGAAGCTGAATTTGTGGCTCAGCAAACTTTTATCCGCTAGATCTAATATTTGAGTCACTTTATGTTTATATTCCTGCATTACTTTTGCTCTTAAACTCTTGTAGAGGATCCACAAACCCATAAAGGATGTTTCTCGTTGTTCCTCTCGTTATGCAGGGACGTGTTTCGTAGACTCCTGTCCCAATCAGACAAAGGAAAAGCCGATGTTTTGTCCCTGGAGGAGATCCTGGCTGAAGGTTCGGAGCCGGAAGCTGGAAGTCCGTCTCACGTGGAACCGATCCGAGCCGGAAAAGCCAAACTGAAAGCCCTGAAGGAGGCCATGTACCACAGTGCGGAGCACGGACACGTGGACATCACCATCGACATACGCAGCCTCGGTGCGTCTCTGCGAGGGCGTCCGGCGTGCCGCTCTGCTGCGGGAAAACCTCTCATGTGGTGTCGGATCTGCTCCTCAGGCGTCCCGTGGACTCTGCACACGTGGCTGGAGTCTCTGCGGACGTGCTTCCATCAGCACCGCCGGCCTCTGATCCAGGGTCTGCTGAAGGAGTTCAGCTGCATCGACGAGGAGGAGTACACGGAGGAGCTGGTCACGCATGGCCTTCCTCTCATGTTCCAGATCCTCAGGGCCAGTAAGGTACGAACGTCAACGTGGGACAGAAAATGTTCTCAACCAAATTGTGTCAGAAGAGACTATTTTCCCTCCATAGAGAAGGAAGCAAAAGAAAATCCTCGGAGTAATTTAAGGGTTTGCTGTGGTCCATCTACGGCGTTCAGCGATTTCAGCAATCTTAGTAATAAAACATTAAACATTAAAACATCACATTAATGCTTGTACTTTTGTTATTCATAAACTTTAACGTTTTCGAAATATTGAGCCAAATATGCCCCCATAGGAAATTAATAAGAAAATCTTCAAATCAGCCCGTATCTGTTTGTTCAGCTGTTGGACAGGACAAGTAAAACAAACAAATAAATAAATAAATAAATAAAATCTTCAAATTTAACAATTTAAAGTAGATTTAAAACAAAACTTTAAATATATTCATGAGCTGTGTTTTCATTTTTTGTAGTAATTTTCAAAAAGATTTGAGTTTGCATAATATTTTAGCAACAGGCTAACAGTTTTGGCTAGTTTGTAATCTACTGGGATTTTTTGTGGCTAATTTAGAGTTGAGCTTCTATTTTAGCAACAGGCTAACGTTTTTGACTAATTTAGCTTACTTAGGAATTTTAGGCAATTTTGGAGCTCAGCTATTAATTAGGCAACAAGCTAGCTTTTTTTTTGGCTAATTTGACTACTTAGTTTTTGTAGATGACTTTAGAGTTTAGCTTCTATTTTAGCAACATGCTAACGTTTTTGGCTAATTTCGTTTACCGTGGCTATTAAGGCTAAATAAGAGTTTAGCTACTATTTTAGTAACATGCTTAAGTTTTTTAACTAATTTTTTATCTACTGTAGTTTTCAGACTAATTTAGAGTTTGGCTCCTATTTTAGCATCAGGCTAACGTTTTTGACTAATTTAGTTTACTTAGGAATTTTAGGCAATTTTGGAGTTCAGCTATTAATTAGGCAATGAGCTAGCTTTTTTTCGGCTAATTTGACTACTGTGTTTGTGTAGGTTATTTTAGAGTTTAGCTCCCATTTTAGTAACATGCTAACGTTTTTGCTAATTTGTTATCTACTGTATTTTTCAGGCTAATTTAGAGTTTAGCTTCTATTTTAGCAACATGCTAACGTTTTTGGCTAATTTCGTTTACTGTGGCTATTAAGGCTAAATAAGAGTTTAGCTACTATTTTAGTAACATGCTTAAGTTTTTTAACTAATTTTTTATCTACTGTAGTTTTCAGGCTAATTTAGAGTTTAGCTCCTATTTTAGCATCAGGCTAACGTTTTTGACTAATTTAGTTTACTCAGGAATTTTAGGCAATTTTGGAGTTTCAGCTATTAATTAGGCAATGAGCTAGCTTTTTTTTTGGCTAATTTGACTACTGAGTTTGTGTAGGTTATTTTAGAGTTTAGCTACTACTTTAGTAACATGCTAACGTTTTTAGCTAATTTTTTATCTACTGTAGTTTTCAGGCTAATTTAGAGTTTAACTTCTATTTTACCAACAGACTAACGTTTTTATCTTACTTAAGTATTTTAGGCAATTTTGGAGTTCAGCTAGTATTTAAGCAAAAAGCTAGCTTTTTTGGCTACTTTGGCCTCTACTGAGTTTTTTTTTTAGGTTATTTTAGAGTTTACCTTCTATTTTAGCAATAGGCTAACGTTTTTGGCTAATTTAGTTTACTGAGGAATTTTAAGCTATTACTTAGTTCAGCTAGTAATTAAGCAATGAGCTTTTTCTGGCTAATTTGGCCTCTATTGATTTTTTTATGTTAATTTGTAGTTTAGCAAATATTTTAGGAATATGCAAACATTTTTGGCTAATTTGTTATTTACTGGGATTTTTCATTAATTTAAAGTGTAGCTTCTATTTTAGCAACAGACTGATGTTTTTGACCAATTTAGTTTATTGACGAATTTTTGTCAATTTTGGAGTTCAGCTAAGCAGCAAGCTAGCTTTTCTTAGCTAATTTGGCCTCTACTGGTTTTTTTTAGGTTAATTTAGAGTTTAGCTTCTATCTTAGCAACATGCTAACGTTTTTGACTAATTTAGATTACTGTGGTATTTTGGGCTATTTTTGAGCTCAGCTAGTATTTGAGCAGCAAGCTAGCTTTTTGGACTAATATGGGATCTAGGAAGATAAAAGGTTAAAACGTAAAAAAAAAAAAAAAAAAAAAAAATACATTTTGAGAAATACTAGTTTTTTTTTATATTTTTGCTTTTGTTCCTGCCAAAAATAGACATAATTCATATTTGTTAAAAAAGAAGGTAATGAATGCAAATTTAAATTTCTTTAAATACTAAGTTAAGAGTGTACGGCTGCTAGGTTTTGATCAGTAGAAAATGAGCCCAAATGACTCTTTACCCGTTAAAGGTTGGCGACTCCTGATCTGTGGAGTCACTGTGACAGCTCTTTGGCTTGACATGAGCAGCTGATTGTTTAGGTTCTGTTGCTCTGTCTGTGTGTCCAGAATGAGGTGATCAGCCAGCAGCTGTGTGTGATCTTCACCCAGTGCTACGGCCCGTACCCCATCCCCAAACTGGTGGAGATCAAGCGGAAGCCGTCCTCTCGTCTGGGTGAGCTTCTGTCCTCATCAGAGCCTTTTTTTTCCTCCCCTTGTACTGATGAGGTCGGCATCATTTACCTCTGAAGGTGTCTGCAGAACATTCACAGCACCATCTACTGGAGGAAGCTGGAGGTGGAATAAAAGAGAAAAAAACTTTTCTTTCAGATCCTCATTTCCTGAACAACAAAGACATGTCCGATGTGACGTTTTTGGTGGAGGGGAAGCCTTTTTACGCCCACAAAGTTCTGCTCTTCACGGCGTCTAACAGGTAACACGTTTTTATGGAGCTGCTGAGTCAGGAGGTTCAAAAAAGTGACTGTTTTTTTTTCTTTTTTTTATGTTTTTCTTCCTCCAAGGTTCAAATCTCTTCTTGCAAACAGACCTTGTGGGGAAAACACGTGCATTGAAATCAGTAATGTCAAATACCACATTTTCCAGGTAATGTTTCCATACAGACTCCTCCTCCTCCTGCAGTGTCTGTCTGGATAAAAGCGGCTAACGGCGGCGCTTTCTTTGCAGCTTGTGATGCAATATCTGTACTTTGGCGGGACAGACGCTCTGCACATCCGGAACTCCGACGTCATGGAGGTTTGGATCGCTCCTTTTAAGTCTTTTCCTGTTGAACTTTTAAGATCAGAGTTCATTTATGGTTCTTTCTCTGTTGAAACGATGCAGCGACTGTGGGTGAACGTCCTCTGCTGAGAAGAATTCAGATTGAAGGCCTCGTTAGCCGTCGTGATTCCAGTGAATTGTTTTTGAATTCTCTGGAAGAATAAAAGCTTTAAATCTTTAACACCGGCGCTCCAGCGAGCCGCTCTTCTCCTTCAGAATCTGCTGGAATGACGCTGATCGGGTTAACGGTTGAGGAGTTATAACATTAGATTTTAAGGGTCACCGGTGACGCCTCAGGTGTTAAAGCACGTGTCAACGTTAAGGCCCGGGGGCCGCATCCGGCCCCTGGGGTAATTATATCCGGCCCTCCAGATCCAGCCTTCCTTCATCATTTAGGTTAATCTCTGTCACCGTCTAATTCCTGTATCATTTAAAATAATCTGTGTCACTGTCTAATTCCTGCATCGTTTTGATTAATCTCTGTCTAATTTATGCATCATTTAGGTTTGTTATCATCTAATCCTGCATCATTAAAATTAATCTCCGTCACCGTCTAATTCCTGCATCACTTAAATTAATCTCCATCACCGTCTAATTCCTGCACCAATTGGGTAATCTCTGTCACCGTCTAATTCAAACATCACTTAAGTTGATTTCCGTCACCGTCTAATTCTTGCCTCACTTAGGTTAATCTAAGTCTATTTCCTGGATAATTCAGGTTAATCTCAGTCTAATTCCTGCATCATTTCAGTTTATCTCTGTCTAATTCCTTCAACATTTAGTTTTACCTCCATCTAATTCCTGCCTCACTTAGGTTAATCTCAGTCTATTTCTTGGATAATTCAGGTTAATCTCCGTCTAATTCCTGCATTATTTAGGTTAATCTCCGTCTAATTTCTCCATCATTTATGTTAATCTCTGGTCACCGTCTAATTCCTGCACCAATTAGGTTGATTTCCATCACTGTCTAATTCTTGCATCATTTAAATTACTCTCCGTCGCCGTCTAATTCCTGCACCAATCAGGTTAATCTCCATCACTGTCTAATTCCTGCATTATTTAAGTTACTCTCCGTCGCTGTCTAATTCCTGCATTATTTAGGTTAATCTCCGTCTAATTTCTCCGTCATTTATGTTAATCTCTGGTCACCGTCTAATTCCTGCACCAATCAGGTTAATCTCCATCACTGTCTAATTCCTGCATCATTTAAGTTACTCTCCGTCGCCGTCTAATTCCTGCCTCACTTAGGTTAATCTAAGTCTATTTCCTGGATAATTCACATTAATATCCGTCTAATTCCTGCCTCACTTGGGTTTATCTCCGTCTAATTTCTCCATCATTTAAGTTACTCTCCGTCACCGTCTAATTCCTGCACCAATTAGGTTTTTATTCTTGTATGATATTCCTGTCTGTTTTTATTCTTATTTATGTTAAGAAGTTTTAATAATGAAGTTTTAGTTCGATAAATAGTTATCTTCTCCGGCCCTCGACCTGCTGCGTGTTTTGGATTTCAGCTCCTGTGTTAAATGGTGAAATTAAAAGAAAATCTCTTAAAAACAACCTTGTCTTGTGCTAACATGCTCTGTGGAAACAGGATATTTTTGAACAACGTTCAGTGAATTTATTCACCCTTCTCTTTTTAAAATGTAGCTTTTGTCAGCAGCCAAGTTCTTCCAGCTGGAGGCGTTGCAGCGACACTGTGAGATCATTTGCTCCAAGAACATCAACACAGAGACTTGTGTAGAGATCTACAACCACACCAAGGTAAATGCCCACACACTTTATTAGTTATTATAGACGTGACTCATTGGACTGTTCTCACCCCGTCCAGTTCCTGGACGCTCCTGACCTGGCGTCCTACATCGAGGGCTTCTTCCTGAAGAACATGGTCATCCTCATTGAGCTGGAGCCATTCAAACAGCTGCTGTACGACACGCCCCCCGACAGCCCGGGCGCCGACGTCCTGCAGGCCCTGGAGAAAACGCTCGCCATCCGCATCCAGTCCATCCACCTGTCCTCGTCCAAAGGCTCCGTCGTCTGAGGAGCTGATCCCGGACAGCGATCAGCGGCGTCTGAGCGAGTGATGGGAATCCCGGACATCCCGGACATCCCGGACTCGCGTCTCTCAGTAGCTACATGCTTCGTGTTATCTTAGCACAGACGGTTGCGTTTGTCCCCCTTCTTCATTTCCAGGAAACCTTCCGTCCTTCTGGGCTTCATACGCCTCAACCTGCCAACACCAGACGTTACTGTAGCAGACGTCCTGGAGTTTCTCTTTGGAAGTTTGTGGAACGGATCGAGTGGAACCGCAGAAACAGAGCCGCTCGGATCCTCCATGACCTGTGAGTGGAGGAGAGGAAAAACCGGGACGCTCCTTACAGAACAGGGAGTGAGCGGATTTGTCGGTCGGATGTTGATCCGATTTCTCCTCAGAGCCAAACGACAGGAAGCAAACTGGACGAGCAGGAAGTTTAGGAAGCTGGACAGGAAGAGGGACTTTTATTTTCTTCACTACTGTGTACATTTTGTTAATAAGAGTAGAGAAATTGATAATGTAAGTTAATGTATATATATTCCCATATTTTTTCTCATGTGTGACTGAAGATTGATGTAAAATCAGGAAACTCAGCTTGTAAATATCTGTGTTTAAATGTTGCATGTCAAAGAAGTGACTTTGTCTCCGTTTTTAAATGATCACTTTGTCGTCAGCATGGGTCACCGTCTAATTCCTGCATCATTTCGGTTCATCTCCGTCACCGTCTAATTCCTGCATCATTTCGGTTTATCTCCATCACCATCTAATTCCTGCATCACTAGGTTTCATCTTCGTCGCGGTCTAATTCCTGGATTGTTCAAGTTTATCTCCGTCGCCGTCTAATTCCTGGATCATTTCGGTTCATCTCCGTCACCGTCTAATTTCTGCATCATTTCGGTTTCTATCAGTCACCGTCTAATTCCTGCATCATTTCGGTTTATCTCCGTCACCATCTAATTCCTGCATTATTTCGGTTCATCTCTGTCACCGTCTAATTCCTGCATTATTTCGGTTCATCTCCGTCACCGTCTAATTCCTGCATCATTTCGGTTTATCTCCGTCACCATCTAATTCCTGCATCATTTCGGTTTATCTCCGTCACCATCTAATTTCTGCATCACTAGGGTTTCATCTTCGTCACGATCTAATTCCTGGATTATTCAGGTTTATCTCTGTCACCGTCTAATTCCTGGATTATTCAGGTTTATCTCTGTCACCGTCTAATTCCTGGATCATTTAGATTAAACTCCGTCTGATTACTGCGTCATATAGACTCCTCTCTGTCACCATCTAATTCCTGAATTATATAAATTCATCTTGGTCACTGTCTAATTTCTGCTCCATTTAGGTTAATCTCAGCTACTAATTCTTGCATCATCTAGGTTTACCGCCGTCTAATTCCCGCATCATATGGGTTCATCACCATCACAGTCTATTTCTTGAATCATTTAAGTTCATCTTCGTCACCGTCTAATTCCCTCATTATATAGGTTCATCTCGATCACCGTCTAATTCCTGGATAATTTAGGTTAATCACTGTCTAATTTCTGGATAGCATCTAACTCCTGTATAATTGAGGTTCAACTCTGTCACTGCCTAATTTCTGGATAATTTAGGTGTCATTGTCTAATTCCTACATCCTTTGGGTTTATTTCCGTCACCATCTAAATCCTGCGTCTCTTAGGTTAATCTCAATCAGGTCTAATCCCTAAATAATTTATGTTCATCTCGGTCACTGTGTAATTTCAGCACTTTTATGAATATTCTCCGCCACTGTCTAGTTGCTGCTTTTTCTATGTTTAGCTCTGTCACCGTCTAATTACTGAATCAACTGGGTTTATCGCTGTCTAATTCATACATCATTTAGGTTCATCTTAATCACCATAAAAACTTCTTTCAACGTTTAGGTTCATCTAATTCCTGGATAATATGGGTTCATCTCCGTTACCGTTTAATTTCAGCACTACTTAGGTGTTTCTCCGCTACTGTCTAATTCCTGCATCATTTAGGTTCATCTCTGTCCTTTTCGCCTTTCGCTTCCAGATGTTTTCCAGAAATCCTGGAAAAGTGAAGCTTTTGCTTCTCTGAAGGGTCACAGTTAACAAGAATTGACGTTTAGTTGCATTTGATGCAGAAAGAGACATCATGGTTTTGTGAACTAAAGATGGCTTCCCTGTTATTTTGTCTTCTGCAGTGAAAGGTTAGATCTCAGTTGGGAGGTGTTTTAATGTGGCATCCAGCAGTGTAGATGCCAACCAGATCCATGCAGCCGGAAATCTGTGGAAAACATTCAAAAGAGAATCTCTAGACCCATGAAAAGGAATAAAATCCTAACAAATAAGTCTGTTTGTAATCCTTGTTTTTCTCTCACGTTTGTGAAGTATCGTAGCCAATATTTAAAAGGAGAGTTTTTTTGTTTTTGATCAAATAAATCAGCTTTTTTCCCACAGACTGACAATCTAAAATCTGCTGAAGCTCTTCAAAGTTCTCTGTAGTTTCTGTCCTCGTTGGTGCACTGAGGTGGAGTCGGACAAAAATTCTGTCCAACGTTCTGCCAAGAGACGGACCGAGCTTGGATCTGGGTCATGGAGCAGCAGAACAATGATCCAGAACACAATCTGCAAAGGCGGCGCTGAAAGGAGAAGACAGGAACCGCCTACAAACAAATCTTCTGAAATGACAAGAACTCGTCTAAACTCTGAAAAACGGATCTGAAAACCTGAAAGAACTTGTTTCTATCAATCCATAAGGATGGATCATCATGGAGAAAATCATCTTCCCAAACAGTGAAGACATCGACGTTTGCGTCTTCTGACAAAATGAGAAGTTTTTAATAAGATAAAAGAGTTCTGAGTTTATTGAACGATTCCATCCTGTTGAGTCTGAGGGAGACGGAAACTTTTGCATCAGGAAAAAGTAGAATTCCTGCATCCAAGAGTCTCCGTTACACTTTCAAACACTTTAGAAACGAAGCGAGGAGCTTCAGAGAGTTCAGTTCAAACAGAGCTGGCTTAGGAACAACAAAGAGAAAGAATTAAGTGAAAAAACCAAGAGAGGCTTGAAGAGCAAACAGACGTGGCTTTGTTTTTTTTTCAGGGCTCCTTTGTGCAGATCAGGCTGGAAGCGGATCAGTGAGGACTGTGTGTGGTCACTGCAGCCCCCGTCAGACCAGAATTCCTCTGCTTCTCCTGCATCAGTGGATTTGGAGAATTCCTCATGAAAACATTATGGATTTTAAAAAGTGATGGATTAAAAAAAGCATAACACGGGACAGACACGTGATGCTGGATCCGTTCATCGGACCGGCTGAGGGAGTTTCTTTGTCCATCTCCAGATCTTCTGGTTGGATTGGAAGAGTCTCCGGTGTCTCGCCAGTGAAATTATTCAGTTCAAATCATCAAACTCAAACATTTATGAATGTGGTCATGTAGGACTTTAACTTCCAGTTTGAAGTTCATTTCAAATCAAAGTAAGCAACAAAAAGGTTCATATCAGTCAGCGTTTAATTTCAGCACCATTTATGTTCATCTCTGCTACTGTCTAATTCCTGCATCATTGAGATTCATTTCCGTCTAATTCCTTCATCCATAAGGTTCATCTCAGCTACTGTCTAATTCCTGCATTTTAGGTTCATCTCAATCACCGCCTAATTCCTGGAGAATTTAGGTAAATCGCTCTCACTGTCAAATTTCAGCACCATTAACATTAATCTCCGCTCCTGTCTAATTCCTGCATCATATGGGTTCATCACCATCAAGTCTAATTCCCGTATCCTTTAGGTTAATCTCTGCTACTGTCTAACTCCTGCATCATTTAGGCTCATCTCCATCCCCATCTCAAACGTGCGTCATTTATGGCCATATCCGTCCCCGTCTAATTCCTGCATCCGTTAGGTTCATTTCCGTCCCCCGTCTAATTCCTGTATTATTTAGGTTAGTCTCCATCCCCGTCTAATTCCTGCATAATTTAGGTTTATTTCGGTCCCTGTCTAATTCTTGCATTGCTTGGGTTCATCTGCATCCCCATCTAATTCCTGCATCCGTTGAGTCATCTCAGCTACCGTCTAATTCCTGCATCCGTTAGGTTCATCTCAGCTACTGTCTAATTCCTGCATCCATTAGGTTCATCTCAGCTACTGTCTAATTCCTGCATCGGTTAGGTTCATCTCAGCTACTGTCTAATTCCTGCATCCGTTAGGTTCATCTCAGCTACTGTCTAATTCCTGCATCCTTTAGGCTTATCTCCATCCCCGTATAATTTGTGCATCATTTAAGTTCATCTCCGTCACCATCTAATTCCTGGATCCTTTAGGTTCATCTCTGTCACCATCTCACTCAGGGACCTTGACGTTGACCTCCTGGCTGAACTTCATTACTGATCAAAGATATGTGGAGCCACCTCCAAATTGCCACCGGGAATTTTACACAAATCCGTTTAGTTCACTCTAATGAAGAGAGAATTCCTCCAGTTGGAATCCAAAGGGAGGTTCATGGATGCAGAAGAGAAGGTCAGGAGAATTCACTGTGGCGCCCCCTAAAGGAAGCAGCTGAAAGACAAAGACGACTTTAAGTCACTTCAGTGTAAATGGATTAAAGTAAAACAAAGCAGCTTAGTGGCCTAGTGGTAGAGCGTCCGCCCTGAGATGTGGCTACCTCCCCAGAGGCTAATCGGACTTGGACAGGTTGTTAAAATGTTATGACTCCTGCTGTTTCATGTCGTTTTCTGTGTTAATTCTCATCGTTCCAACAGCTGTGAAATGTCTTGATTCCTGATATTCTACTTTTTTTTAAGTTCTGCAACATCCTCATCTGATGAAGTTGAATGCTGTGAACTGTCATTTCCATGAAGTGTTTTCATCGCTTTGCTTTGACAGAACACCTGTAAACAGCCTCACCACTCGCTCGTGCTCTCTGATTCTCAGCGGATGGATTGATGAGTGACCTTTCAGAGAGAAATCTGCAGCCGTTTCCTGATGGGTGGATGTTCGCGCTCAGTGGAAATGACAGAAACGGAGTTCATTGACCTCCTCCAGAGCCGCCACGCCCCTCTTCATCTCTGCTGGATCGGACCTCCTCTGCTCGTCCTGCTGCTGACATCCTGCTCATCACACCCCTTTAGCTCCTCCCATCCCGTCCGTTTAGGTGTGCAGGAACGTTCTTCACTCCAGTCAGTGGTCTCACTCAAAACGACTGTCAGATCTAACAGAATTTGGCTCAATATTACAAAAGAATTTCCTCATTGGGCTTCATGCCGGTAATTGTACAGAAGCAGAAGGTCAGTCATAAAATATAAACAATAGCTGATTGCTAAACTAAACTAAACAGATTAAATCAAACTGGTTATCCCTGCCCTTAGACCCTCCTTCCCGGAGAAGATAAACTCCAAAAAAAATTGATTACGGGAAATAAAGAAGAATCCTCAGGGATGTCCACATGAAGGAGAGATCCTCTCCCTGGAAGGACAGGCGGTTTACAAAGGCTGTTAAAGAAGTATTAGCTTATCTAACTCTAAAACTACATATTTGAAAAGAGTTCAGCCAGATAGGACTGGGGACAGGTGGGGGTGAAGTCCACACTCAGGACGAGCCGGAGGTGTGGTCCACGACCGAGAATAGGGGCATGGGTGATACACCTGGAATATCACCCTCTCTGAGATGCGAGATGATGAGCCAGAGGCGTGATCCAGAGCCAAGATGAGCAAGAGGCATGGTCCACGGCCAAGACGAGGCAGAGATGTGGTCCACAGCCAAGAACAAGAGGACAGACGATCCACCAGGAATCACTTCCACTCTGAGATGCAAGATGATGAGCCAGAGGCATGGTCCACGGCCAAGACGAGCCAGAGGCATGGTCCGCGGCCAAGACAAGCCAGAGACGTGGTCCACGGCCAAGAACAGGAGCACAGGCGATCCATCTGGAATCAGAAATCTCTCCCGCTCCCCTGGGGGGAAGTGGGAAAGAGGAACAACACATGAATTGCACAGCACCAAACAGAAGCGCAGAGAACTAAACCAAACCAGACACAAGACTGTTAACTTTTCTGCTTCTTCTTGTGAGGTATCAGTGTGAACTCTTCTCAACAGTCAAACTCTCTCCTGGATCCTTGTTCCTCTTCTTTGTACAAATCATCCTCCTTACCTCTTTTATCCAGTGGCGGGCCGTCAGGGCCTGCAAGGCCTTCTCTGCTGGCCTAAAAATATCTGAATCACAGACTGATATTAATTATTAT
>NC_050517.1:34203232-34218696 GCF_002922805.2 Oryzias melastigma | reverse complement strand
CATAAAATAGTTATTGAGGGTTGGATTGATTCAGATGGAGCACTACTGAAGGCCTAGGTGTGAAATGCACGGCCCGCCACTGCTTTTATCCCAGCAGTAAAGAGATCGTTTATGTGTTTGAAAGCTGCCTCTGTCTCCCCATCAGCCCAGAATCTCTCCTCCATTTCTACTTGACCTCTTTTCGTCAGTCTTTCTGGATTCATTTATCTATAAAGTCCCACTTTGATCATGTTAAAAAGTTATGTTTTAAAAATGTAGTTTTAGAGTGTTCAATAAATGGTTATCCTGTTCGGCCCGCGACCTAAGGTGTGTTTTGGATTTTGGCCCCTTGTGAGATTGAGTTTAACACCCCTGGTGTAGAGAGCAACCTCGTTTCACTCTCCGTTGCTGAGACTTCTCTGTTTACACGCTAGCTTATAGAGCCTCACAACCCCAAACCAACATTAGCGGTGCAGCAAAATGGCAGCAATATCAGAGCTACTCAGTTTAGATCCAGATTCCAGCTCAGATGTGGAAAACAAAGACATTCATTGATCTAATGGGGCGGAGCAAAGAGCTTGTGGCCCCGCCCAGTGTATTTTTCTTCTACATCACAAATACGATCATTTTCTGTCACAATTTCCTCCAAATTTTCAAAATAAATGTCTTCCAGTAGATTCTGAAGGAGAAAAGCGGCTCGTGTTAATGGTTAAAAACTTACAGTAAATCAAGGAACATAAACACTTAAAGGGTTAACTGACATTTGATGTGATTTTGCAGAAAAGATAAAACTCTGACAATGGTTACATAAAGCTGTTTTTTTTTTTTTTTTTTTTTAGAAACTGTTGCCCTCCTTTTTTAATGTGCGCGTTGTGACAGCAGTTGTCAAGGAGTCCCCATGGTTACAGCCGCTCCGAGTTTGGAATGCTGCGCCCTGTTGTAGGCTGAAAGCAGCCCCTAACGTGCACATCCATGCACACGCTCACATTCACACTGGAGGTGCCGTCATCCCACCAGACGACGGTTTCCCCCAAAATCCGTCTTCGGATTCGTATGGAACCAGGAGCTGCAGCAGGAAAGAAAGTCTCTGGTGTCTGAAGAAGGTGGTCATGAAAAACAGCATGCAGCATCCTGGAGAAGTTTCATCTGCTTCCTTCTGAAGAGCAGTTTTCTCTGTGTGTGGATGTTTGCCCCCTTAACTCAGCCCCCGGCATGAGCCCCTTCATCCTCCCCTTGTTGTCATGCACAGGCGCTCTCCGTTTGGCAGCACAACAGCCGAGTCTTTCAGCTTTAAAGGCCTCCAGACTGTCAGAAGTTCTGCTGCTGAAGAAGAAGTTCAGGTGGGACGAGGATGGAAAACCGCAGATAAAGAACTTGTTTTGGATGTGAGGAAATCTTTGTTGGAACTTTTTAGATTGTCGAGCTCTGGTGTCCTTCTAGAAGAGAAGACTTTGAGGTTTGTTTTTCTTTACGCTCTGTTTTCCTCTAGAACGCATGTGTCAAAGTCAAGGCCCAGGGGCCGGATCCGGCCCTCCAGATCATTTTATTTTATCGTCATTAATGGCCCAATTTTATCTTGCTCTTATTTCTAAATTGCATAATTTTAGAAAAATATATTTTTATGGAGACGAAAATATTGAAAGTTATTAAAGGTTGAAGTTGATTTATTCTGGAATATTCCTGCCATTTTCTTATTCATAATTATGTTAAAATTTTGCAGTTTTCAAGTTTTAATTGCCATTCTGCTAGCTTTTTGGACTATTTTGGCATTTGCTTAGATTTTTTGGGGTATTTTGGAGTTTAGCTAATGGCTACATCCTAGCTGTCTTGGCTAGTTTAGGCTTTGGTTAGTTTTTCTTTGGTTATTTTGAAATGTAGCTACTTTTTTAGCTATATGCTAGCTATCATGGCTAATTTCGGATTTTTTTTGTTTTTGAAGCTGTTGTGGAGCTTAGCTGAAATTTCAGCTACATGCTAGTTGTTTTGACAAATTTAGACCTTTGTTAGTTTTTTTGGCAATTTTGAAACTTAGCTATTTGTTCAACTACCTGCTAGCTATTGTAGCTAATTTAGGCTTTTTTACTATTTTTTTCTGGCTGTTATTGAGTTTAGCTAACATTTCAGCTACATGCTAGCTGTTTTGGCTAATTGAAGCGATTTTTACATCTCTTGGGCTTGTTGGAGTTTTGCTAATATTTCAGCTATATCTAAGCAGTTTTGGCTAATTTATGCTTTTTTTACACTTTTTAGGCTGCTTTGGAGTTAGACTAATATTTACAAGCTCACTGTTTAGGCTAATTAGGCATTGGCATTTTTTAAGGATATTTTGAAGTTTAACTATTTTTTTCAGCTTCATGCTGCTTTAGCTAATCTAAGTTTTTTGTTTGTTTTTTTTAGGCTAATTTGGCATTTAGCTAATATTTTAGCTAGCTATCAGCGTCAGCGTTTTCAGCTATTAGCTTCTCTGATTTCAGCTATCAAATTACGCATTTTAAGCTATTAATTTCAGCATCTTCAGCTATCAGCACTAGCATCTTCTGTGGCTAAATTCAGCTTACAGCATTCACACTACCATTATCATATTGCTATATACAGTATCTACTTCATAATTATGTCAAAAAGTTATGGCTTTAAAGTTTTAAAAGTTTCGTTTTAGAATGTTCAATAAATGTTTATCCTGTTCGATGTGTTTTGGCCCCTTTTGACACCCCTGCTCTATAGTTTTATTTTTGTGATTACTTCTGCAAATGAAAAAAGCTTCACCTCTTCTGTGTTTTCCCTCAAGCGTCTGAAGATGCTGCGCGAGGAGCTCTCAGCCCGAGAGGAGTTCACCTACAACCACGTCTCCAGCCTGGAGAGAGGCAGCGGGACGGCGGGGCGCCGTGGCGACCGAACATCGGACAGGAGGTCAGAGAGGGGGGAGCGGGACAGGCCGGAGCGGGACAGCTTCACGGTGGACGTGAGGGCCAGTGACCTGCAGCTGGCCCAGCCGGAGCGTCTAAGGCACCCCTGCTTCAGCTACAGGGCCTGGCTCTACAGCGTCCTCATAGGGGTGAGAGACCTGGGGGAGGGGTCACTGAGGGGTCAAATCCACCACTACAAAATGTACAATTCCAGGGACCCCCCCCCCTTTTTAGATGAAGGCGTCCCTGATTTTGTACATTTTGAGCCACAGACAGAAGCTGTTTTCGCTCCAACGATGAAATAATGTTAATTAAATGTATCCTTATGTCTTTATTTGATCGGAAATCTTAAAAGATCAAGACATTTATACATTATACATTTATACATTAAATTAAAGACAAATGAAAGAAAATGAAGCAGTTTTATGTGTGAAGACCCTGTACACCAGCGGTCTCAAACTCTGGGTCCACTGACCCACTGAAGGGAGAGTGGCTGAGGCTGGGCTGTATGGGGTTCCATTTGTGCCAAAAAGATGCTTTTGCGTCAATTGTCTATGTCTTCTGAACAAGTTTATTGAACATTTGTTCATGTCTATGTACTACTAAACAATACCTTCTGTGAAACGACAGGAGCTAACGACGCTAGCAACTGCTGCTAAGGATTTTTCTGATGACCAGACAGTAGACGTAAAAACATACATTTTGGCACAAATGGAACTCCATACGGGACTGGCTGCAAATATTGATAAAATTACGTGCGAATAGTCACTTTCTAAGAAAAAGAAAAAAAAAAGAAAGAAAAAGGAGCTCATTAATGTGGTTTGGGGAGGGGGTATCAGGTTTCCTGCCCTAAAAGTTTCTCGGCTTCGAGCCCGAACAATAGAGTTATACTGAATACCCCACTGTGATTGGTTAGTTTGTCAGCTCCACAAAGCACTGTTTGGTCATGAGATCATAGTTTTCTGGATCCAAATAATTTGTTTTTCACTGTTGTAGAGGAATATTATCCTCTATTTTTTAAGGTTATTTAACATCATTTTAAACCATTATTTATTTGTTTATTTATTATTTTCAAAACTCTGAAAGAACTCACTTCTTCTCATGGTTGCTGTCAATCTGATAAAATAATATAATACTTGTAAAGATATTACATTGAATCAGAAACTGAAAATCAAAGCAGATTCATTTCCTCAATTTCTGCTCTTTTTGCAGAAATGAGGTTAAAGTAAAAAAACGTTTTTCGGCGTACATAACTTTCATTATGTTTCATCTGTTTCCCTTCAGTGTTTTAGCTGACATTAACTTTATTGTTTGTTTGTAACCTGTGGAGAAAACTCTGCCGTTTCCATCGTTGTTGCTCATCTGATCTTTAACCTCCAAATGTCTTTAAGGTTTCCCAAACAGTTTTCTTTGAATTTATTTAATTGAATTTTATGTTTTATGAAGGAATTCTCACAGTCTGAGTTTTAAAAATGAGATCATCAAAATTAGCTGAAAAAAAAAATAAAAAATATTTTAATACGTCCCTAAATTATTTTTGAATTAAAGTAATTATTGTAATTTTATGGAATAAAATTGATCTTAGTTCATGTAAATTTAGAATTTATTATTTTATTTACAAAATGTCCTCCTTAGTGCAGTTTATATCAGCAATGAGGCAGAAAAGTACACTGTGAAAAGTGTTTTTCACACTTTTTGTTACTTAATCCAAATATTGGATGAAATAAAAGTTATGTAATTTGTTGCATTTAAAAATATTTGTTTCTATCAAATTAAATTTTTGAGTTGAATAAACTATCAACCCAAAAGTTTAATTTGATGAAACCTAAAAAAAATTAAATGTAAAAAAATAAAGAACTTTTGTTAATTGATCCAATGTTTAACTTTTTACACTGTATTCAGTCAGCCACCAATTGTGCAAGTTCTCCCACTTTAAAAGATGAGAGAGGCCTGTAATTTTTGTCATAGGTATACCTCAACTAAAAGAGACAAAATAGGGGAAAAAATCCAGAAAATCATATTTTCTGATTTTTAAAGAATTTATTCGTAAATTATGGTGGAAAATAAGTATTTGGTCACCTACAGTAAGCAAGATTTCTTTCCCTGTAAGAGAATTCTCAGTCCTCCAGTCGTTACCTGTATTAATGACACCTGTTTGAACTTGTTATTTATATAAAATACACCTGTCCACAACCTCAAACAGTCACAC
Source organism: Oryzias melastigma (assembly GCF_002922805.2). Lineage (NCBI taxonomy): Eukaryota > Metazoa > Chordata > Actinopteri > Beloniformes > Adrianichthyidae > Oryzias > Oryzias melastigma. Next base: position 34,213,605 of record NC_050517.1, on the reverse strand, counting down.
TCCAAAGTCCGCTATGGCCAACTCCAAAGAGCTGTCGAAGAACACCAGAAACAAAATTGTTGACCTGCACCAGGCTAGGAAGACTGTAGGAAGACAATAGGTAAGCAGGTTTGTGTGATGAAATCAACTGTGGGAGCAACTATTAGGTCATGGAAGACATACAAGACCACTGATAATCTCCCTCCATCTGGGGCTCCTCGAAAGATCTCACCCCATGGTGTCAAAATGATCACAAGAACAGTGAGCAAAAACCCCAGAACCACACAGGGGAGTGAGTGAATGACCTGCAGAGAGCTGGGACCAAAGTAACAAAGACTACCAACAGTAACACTTCAAACCCTGCAGTTACAGACGTGTCCTCCTGCTAAAGCCAGAACACGTGCAGGCCCGTCTAAAGTTTGCTAGAGAACATTTGGATGATCCAGAAGAGGACTGGGAGAATGTCCTATGATCAGATGAAACCAAAGTAGAACGTTTTGGTAAGAACTCAGCTGTTTAGAGGAGAAAACCTCCTGCCTCAAGTGGAGGAGTTTAAATATCTTGGGGTCTTGGAGTGAAGGAAGATTGGAGTGTGAGATCGACAGGCGGATTGGAGCGGCATCCACCATTTTGTGGTCACTGCACCGGTCCGTTATGGTGAAGAGAGAGCTGAGCCAGAAAGCAAAGCTCTCAATTTACAGGTCGATAATCGTCCCAGTACTCACCTATGGTCATGAGCTCTGGGTCGTGAGCGAAAGAACGAGATCCCGACTACAAGCGGCTGAAATGAGTTTCCTCTGGAGGGTGGCTGGGCGCTCCCTTAGAGATAGAATCTCAGTCACCCGGAGAGAGCTCGGAGTAGAGCCGCTTCTCCTCCGCATCGAGAGAAGCCAGTTGAGGTGGTTCGGGCATCTGGTCTGGATACCTCCTGGAAGCCTCCTTGGAGAGGTGTTCTGGGCATGTCCCACTGGGCGGAGGCCCCGGGGAAGACCCAGGACACGCTGGAGAGACTATGTTTCTCGGCTGGCCTGGAAACGTCTCAGGGTCCCCCCAGAGGAGCTGGAGGAAGTGACCGGGGAGAGGGAAGTCTGGGCATCTTTGCTTAGACTCCTGCCCCCGCGACCCAGTCCTGGATGAAGCGTTAGAAGATGGATGGATGAATTTAGGAGAAAGAATGCTAAGTTGTATCCAAAGAACATCAAACCTACTTTAAAGCCTGGAGGTGGAAACATCATGGTTTGGGACTGAAAGGACAAGAACGACTGATCCGTGTAAAGGAAAGAATGAATGGTCAGATTTTTTGTGAAAACCTCCTTCCATCAGAAAGGACATTGAAGAGGAAACATGGCTGAGTCATTCAGCTTGATCCCCCGGGTAACGAAGCATTTTAAGGTCCTGGAGTGTCCTAGCTAGGCTCCAGCTCTAAACTCCATAAAAAATCTTTGAAAGGAGTTGAAAGTCTGTGTTGCCCACAAAACATCACTGCTCTAGAGGAGATCTGCATGGAAGAATGGACCAAAATACCAGCAACAGTTTGTGAAAACCTTGTGAAGACTGACAGAAAACATCTGACTGCTGTCATTGCCAACAAAGAGTCTTAAACAAAGTATTTCGATGAACTTTTGTTACTTTTTTTCCACCATAATTTACAAATAAATTCTTTAAAAATCAGACATTGTGATTTTCTGATTTTTTTGTCTCATTTTATCTCTCGTAGTTAAGATATACCTATGATGAAAACTGACAGGCCTCTCTTATCTTTTTAATTGAGAGATCTTGCACAAATGGTGGCTGAATTTGGTTTTAAACTGATTTTTACTGGAATAGAATTAAAGCATGGACAGAAATCGACTTATTTCAGTGTTTTGGCAGTGAAGTTCAGCCTGGATGTGAACGTTTTAACACTAAAATCAAGTTTCTTCATTTTTGAGTGGATAAAAACAAGTCTCATTTGTCATCATCTTAAGATTTATCAGGTTTTACAGATCAGATAACTTTTTTAAAGATCCTCCTCTGATCAGTGAAATCTCCAAACAAAGTGGTTGTATTTTTGTTTTCTTGCATTTATGAGGAACAAATGTGCAGTCATTTGGCTTTTCATGACTAACAGGTGACCTTAGCTGCGGATGAATGACTATGTGTGTGTGTGGGGGGGTCCTCAGGGCAGCCTACTCGTCACTTCAGGTTTCTCTCTCTACCTGGGAAATGTATTTCCTGTCGCCATGGATTACCTGCGCTGTGCTGCCGGCTCTGTAAGTGACTCTCATTTTTTCGTGTAAAACCGTCAGATGAATTCACTCGCTGACAGGGCCGCCCCTGGGCATAGGCGACCCAGGCGACCGCCTAGGGCGCCATCTGCTGGAGGGGGTGCCAAATTGCAAGTTTTTTTGGTGGTTTAACACCACTAATTTAGTTTGTTTAAAAAGGGTAATAATCAAAACCATGAACAAAATAACTCAGAAGTTTGACATAACCAATCATTTTGCCCCTCCTTGCCTGGTGCAGTCCCTGTAGAAGCTAGGTGGGGGAGGGGAGGTGGTGTTTTCTGCTTCTCAAAGCTTTAACAATGAAAAAGGACCAAATCAAGCCCTCAGGGACAGATTTAAGGTAAAAAAGGAAAGAATAGGAGGAAAAAACGGACTCAAAGCAGAGGTTTGTCTGTTTTTTTACATTGAATTGCTTGGAAATTCGCCCCTCCCCCCATTTTGGTAAAAAAATAATCTTGTGTTTGGTTGGAAAAGAAGAATTTAGCTGGCGATCTAGTTTTTTTTTTAAACTCTTAACAATTGAAACTTAAACCTTTAAACTGGAGATGCCTGTCTAAAATCAACTATGTTGAATGCATCATACTAAGTTTTAGTGCAGTGGTTAAGGCGGTCACCTTCCATATCAGAGGTTGGGGCTTCACGCCACGGCTAGGGAGAAGTATCTTTAGGCTAAAAAGTTTTTAAATCATTATTATTTAATTCTTGATAGTTGAAAATTAAATAAATACTTATTTTGACATATTCCAGGCAGCTATAGTGTTTCTTTTTTGCGTGCAGTGATATTTGTGTGTGGGTGGGGCACAGAAATCACGTTCCGCCTAGGGCGCCATGCAGCCCAGGGCCGGCCCTGCTCTCTGATGAGACTTTGAAAACTGAAGTGATGCTTGAAAACTCACGTGTTCTTCACAGGGAATCCCTGCAGCCATCGCCGGCTTCGCCATTGCCAAAAACAGAAATGTTGCTGTGCGTAACAAAAACAACACACAAAAAAAGATTTTATTGTAGTTTTACGGCCTCTAGATGCTGATCCATCTTTTGTGTTTTCACAGGTGTCAGACTTCCAGGTCGTCTATGTTTCCACATTTGCCGTGACAACCACCTGCCTGGTTTGGTTTGGTTGCAAACTGGTCTTGAACCCTTCTGCTGTGAATGTAAATCCATCTGTCCTAAAATCGGGCTTTCCAGTTCCACGAGCCGCACATTCATCTTTAGAATTTCCCTTATTTTCGTCTTTCTTGGCTTGTTGTCAGATCAACTTCAACCTGATCTTGATGATTTTGCTGGAGGTGCTGATGGCCAGCACCGTCATCCTGTCGGCGCGCTCAGCCGAGGACTGCTGCCGGCACAGGAAGGTCTGAACCCTTCATCCATCACTCACTGCTGTTTTCATTTTTCCTTCATCCTGAACATTTGTCCAAACTTCCAGAAATGCAACAGATCTGGATCCGTTAAACCTGCAGTGTTCCCAACCCGACTCCTCAAAGCCTATTCTGTGAGTAAACCCGTCCGTCCTTCCAGAGGTGTCTTTGGTTTACACGTGTTAATTTGTGAAACCGTCTCAAACAGGTGATTGAAGTAATAGTTGGAATTTCTGCTGTGTTTGGAGGCATCATCGCGCTCAACATGGACGCTTTGCTCCCGGGGCCTTACTTATCCGTCACCTTCTTCTGGATCCTTGTTGCTGTGAGTTTTTCTGCTTCAATTGACACTCGTAACATCAAAAGTCATCAGATGTATTTGTTTACTGGAAGTTTTCTGACTCATTCCAGTGTTTTCCCAGCGCCATCGCCAGCCACGTTGTGTCAGAATACCCCACCAAATGCCTGGTGAGCGCCGAACGAGATACCACTCGTCAGATCAGAGGAAACGGTTTGTGAAACCAGTTTCCAAATCAAGAAAACAATTAAATATCACCTTGGCAGTATTTAAAATCAATACAAGTATCGCCAAATAAAGTATTGCGATTTCACTGAATCAATATTTTCTCATGTTAAGAAACTTCTACTCACCTTCTCTGATGTTAATGTGCTTCATTTTCAGAATATTGTCAACATTTCGTTGGTAATTGTTGTCATAAAGTTTTTTCAGATCAAAAATTTGGTCAACATTCCTAATTTTTTGTACATAACCGTCGACATTTCTGTCCAAATCTTCCCACAAAGTCTCTTCACTCAAACACAGAGTGGATTTTTGAGTGTCTTGTTTAGTGACGGCGCTCACAAGGGCTTGGAATTGAACCAACATCCCAGTTTTATATGCTAACCTCCTTGTGTTTTTAAAAGTATTTTGGTCTTTATATGTTAATTTGACATTTACAAAATAAGGTGATTCATCTGATGATGATCAAGCTTTAAATTTAAATAGTAAAAATGTTTCTTCTTTGTTTGTTAAAGTCTAATTCAAATGCTGACTTCAAATATCAGATTTTTAAAATTTTTAATAAAGTTTATTGAGAATATTTGTTTAGCTGTTTTCCTTCTTGGGTGTGTCAATAAAGGTTGTAATTTGACAGATCTGCATCTGTCATCCGTCTCCTCTTCCTCTTTTGTTCCGTTTCCTCAGTTTCTCTGCTTTTTTTTCTCTCCGTCGGTCAGGTGGAAGCGTTGATTGCCATCAGCAGCGTGACGTCCCCCCTCCTCTTCTCGGCCTCCGGCTTCCTCTCCTGCAGCGTGGTCAGCTTTGTGGAAATGTTCCTTCATGATGTTCCGACCAGCAAGGTGAGCGTAATGAAGTGAAGGGTGAAGTGTACGTAACGTGCACTGGAGCGTGCGAGCGGGTTGGCCGTGACTCACCGCGGACGGTGACGGTGACGGTGATGAGTTCGAGAACCTCTAATTAGATGTGAGAAGCATCAAAGACGCAGGACTTGATTTTCCTGTGTGTGTGTGTGTGTGTGTTTGTTTGCACTACCCCGTGAGGACTTTGACCTGACTAAACACATACACGTGGGGACTTGTCACACAGTGGGGACTTGAGTTCAGGTCCATTCTGACAGTGTGTGTGTGGGGGTGTGTGTGTGTGGGGGGGGAGGGTGTGTGTGTGTGTTTGTTTGCACTGCCCCGTGAGGACTTCAACCTGACTAAACACATACACGTGGGGACTTGTTGCAAAGTGGGGACCTGAGTTCAGGTCCATTCTGATAGCGTGGGTGTGGGGGGGGAGGGGGGTGTATCATGCATTCATATGCTTCTTCTTGGGTGCATGCTTGCCTTTGCATGTGTGTGTTTGTGTACATCTATATGTGTGTGTGTTAATGCAACTAATGTTGTAGGTGTGTTTTTTTTTTTTTTGCATGTTGTGGAGGCTTATTTGCATGCTAATGTGTGTTTATGTGCATGTTTGGGGGGGAGGCTGCATGCATGTGTGTTTGTGTGTATGCATGTGTCTCTGCGTGCATATTTTTTGGGGCACTGCAGGTATATGTGTTGTGTCCTAATGTGTGTTAATGCCACACACACTCATGGATGTATGTGTGTTTGTTTGAATGCCGATGTGTGTTTCGTGTCCCAGCAATCCTACGACATCCTGCTGCTGATCCTGATGGTGCTGCTGCTGGTGCAGGCAGTTCTGACTTCAGCCACCGTGGTGCACTGTGCCACATACAAGGGTCGGCTGCGCGCGGCGGCGCCCGAGCGCGAGGACAGCATGCAGATCCAGATGCATTACAGTGAGGTATGGAAGAGCTGCAGATTATTTCCTTCTTCTATCCAACATGAGGGAAAAGTTCAAATCTGTGTCTGAACAGGAAATAGACTAAAGCGTTGAGATGATCCTGTCAAAGTTCAGACCTCCACCTTATAAATGTCTTCAGTTTTGGCTTGAGAGTTGTGCAAATTAAAGCAATAAAAAAGTTCCTCAAAAGACAGTCAGAAAGAATGATAATTGGTGATTAAAACAGGAAAACTTTGTGCTGTTTTAATGTTTGTTTGTTTTTTGTAGGGCTGTGAATATTAAAGCATCAATGCACATGATTAATAAAAAATTAATAATGCATGAATATGTTTTAATGCAAATTAATCAAAGAAACAGTCCTTTGCTTTAACTCAGGCTTCCACTGCATGCGTTAAAACATTTTGTCGGGTATTATCCCGCTTATACCGTGGTCACTTACAGAAGAAATAAATAGTTTTTTGTACTTTATTCTTGCTATTTTTGTGGTTTAGATCAATTTTTCACAAAAAGCGGACTATTTAATCCATGGTCCGGTCCCATATTGTGCAAATAAATTGTACCTGGTAAAACATTGTGATTAATCGTGATTAATCACAACATCAAAAGTGCGATTAATCAGATTTTTTTGTAATCGATCGACCACAGTAATTAAAAATAAATGTTCTAAATGTAAAGTTTTGTGTGTGATTTAATACTGGGATTATTCAAGTTGTCTGCAAATAATGAGACTAAAAAAAAATAATTATAGCGATTATTTGCCATTAATTTTTTCCAGGTCTGCGATTAATTCGTTTTTTTTTTAATCAATTCCCAGCCCTATTTTTTTTTTTTAATTCTTAATAGAAAAACTCTCCTTTAAATTATTTTCTTTTAAAAGAAGTTTTGTCTGAAGTAGATCCACTTTCATATGAACGATTCTGGAGTCAGATTTCCAGTTATCCTAGAACATGGTTTAAAAATCAGAACAGCTTCTCATCTGACAGATTATTAACTCTTTTCTCTTCTTTGTCTTCCTCAGCAGCATCTGGCAAACGGAACGCTGCCGGATTTTGACAAAGACAGAGCCTGGAAGGCGGTGGTGGTCCAAATGGCTCAGTGAGCAGAACTTTGAAAAAGCGGTCATCTGAAAGTTTTATATTTGTTAGAGTTTCTGGCATAGATTCTGTTTTCTGTTGCCTTCATTTAAGCAGGAAACTTGAATTTATTTTTCTTCACAACATTGAGAGAAGCTGAACAATCAAGACGATGACTGGTGTCAGAAAAACACTTCATGATGTCTTGATATTAAATAAACTGGTCATGATTGCCTGAACGGGTCATTTGTGTTGTTAAAGTTTGATAATGCGTTTGAAAGGAATTAATCGGCTTTTCTGCTAATAGAAAATAAAATTTAGCTTTTTTTTGGTATTCTTTTCTATCTGTAGTACTTAACCCTTTGTCGCCTGTGACGCTTAAACGTACTGTAACTTTTTAACCATTAACACGATAATTCCAGTAGATTCTGAAGGAGAAAAGCGGCTCGTCGAGAATTATCATGCTAATGGTTGAAAACTTACAGTAAATCGAAGGACATAAACACTGTTTTAAGGGTTATCTCAGAGCTTTAGGTTCTCACAGATTTTGTGTCTTAGTTTGTGTATTAAAGTTTTTACAGATCGACTCATTTCTCTGTTTAACAAATATTGTTGACTTTTCTGAGCAAGTTTAAGCTCTTCAGTGTGTAAAAAAGTCTGTACATAATACAAAAATCCTTTTGTTTGTGTTGATTTTTTTTTTAAATAAAATTGCCAATTATTAGTAAAGAAAAGTCTCTCCTTATTAATTCTAAATATAAACGTTTGTTCTTATCTGCAAATATTTGCCCTCCTGTGATTTTTTGTTGGAAAAATTAAGTTATTATTGTTATAGCTTTGCTCTAATGCCCATGTTTTGGGCATCTGGGATCTGCCCTTTTTGGGAGGGGTACAGTCATGATTCTATACTTGTGTTTTTGAAGTGCTTTTGTCATGTTCTGTTTTCCCTCTCAGTCTTACTATGTTCAGGTTAATCATCCACAGATATGTCTATTTAGTTATTCACTCTGTGTATTTAAATGTCTGGTTTTCAGATCTTTTTTTCTTTCTTTTTTCCCGGTTATTCTATCCGGCCCGCCAAATCATTTCATTTTATTATTATTAATGGCCCGATGTTATCTTGCGCTTATTTTTAGCTTGTATAATTTTAACAAAATACTTTTATGGAGAGAAAAATATTGAAAGTTAGTTACAGTTTAAGTGCATTTATTCTGGAATAATATTCCCGCCTTATTAGTATTCAGATTTATGATAAAAGGTTATATTTTTAAAGTTTTAAAAATTTAGTTTTCGAGAGTTCAATAAATGTTTATCCTTTTCAGCCTGCGACCTTACATGTATTTTTAATTTTGGCGTCCTGTGGGATTGAGTTTGACACTCCTGGCTTAAAGTGACTGAAAAAACAGATTAAAAATTTAAAAAACAGGCATTGAAATTTTGAAGTAAAAAAAAAATGAAGATTTGAAAGCAGTTTTAGACTTGAAAATACGCATTTTAACATTAAAGGAATTATTGAAAAAAAATTAAATTGAACATTAGAAAAGAAATACTGCAAACTTGAAATTCCTTCAAGTTTACAGTATTTCTTTTTAGTTTAGAAGTGCTTTTAAATTTTCTTTTTTTTTTCTCCAAATTTCAATCTTTTTTTCATTCATTTTAAGCTGATCCTGATTTGACTCCAGTGTCCATCATTTAGCAAGAAGAACTGCAATATTTTGATTGGAGATTAATCTGAACCATCAGTTTAATTAGATTTTTTAAAAAGAAATCGTTTTAAACAATCAAAGCCTGAAATGTTGGCAAAAAATTTCCAGGATACATACAAAAGCTGTTTCTTCTAGATGTTTCCTCTTGAAACTGCTGACAATGAAAACCTGATCTCATTAAGGTTTTATCTCATTTTCAAATCTTTAAATCAGGGGTGTCAAACTAAATCATACAAGGGGCAGAAATCCAAAACACACCTCATGTCGCGGGCAGAACAGGATAAACATTTATTGAACACACTAAAACTGCATTTTTAAAACTTTAAACCGTAACTTTTTAACATAATTATGAACTAGATATGTAGCATTAGCTACGATAGTACTAGTGTGAATGATGTAAGCTGAATTTGGTTGCTGAAGATGCTGAAATTGATAGCTAAAAATGCTGAAGTTAATAGCTAAATGCTAAATTAGCTTAAAAAATGTATCTAAGCCAAAACAGCTAACATGTAGCTGAAGAAATAGATAAACCTCAAAATATAATAAAAAAATGATTTAAAAAAACTAAAATAGCCAAAACAGCTAGTATTTAAACATTGGCCTAACTCCAAAATAGCCTAAAAAAAATAAAAAGAAAGGCTTAAATTAGCCAAAACAGCTAGCGTGTATCTGAAATATTAGCTAAATCCAAAATAGCCTAAAAAAATCGTAGTAAATGCTGAAATAGTCCAAAATGCTAGCAGAATGCCAATTTTTAAAACTTTAAAATTGTTACTTTTTACCATAATTATGAATAATAAAAAGACAGGAATATTATTCTAAAATAAATCAACTTAAACCTTAAATAACTTTCAATATTTTACTATCCGAAAAAACATATTTTGTCAAAATTACAAGTTAGAAATAAGAGCAAGATAACATCAGGCCATAAATAACAATAAAATAAAATGATCTGGAGGGCCGGATAGAATTACCGGAGGGCCGGATCCGGCCCCCGGGCCTTAACTTTGACAGGTGCTCTAGGGGAACTTTCATATTTTGATTGGAGATGAATCTTAACTATTAGAGTTCTAAATTGACTTTTTGAGAATAAATTGTCATCACAATTTTCAAACAATTAAAGCCTGAAATGTTGGCAAAAACTCTCCAGGATAGAAACAGTTTCAGGTTTAATCTCGTTATCAAATCTTTAAATGATAAATTAAATGTCACTTAGAATCATCTGTGAAAGTGATGGGAGGACAGACAGGATGAACGTGATTTACAGACTAAAGTTTCCCGGATGCTCCTCGTTTCCCACCTGTAGCCCCGCCGAGAGGAGGTGCTCTCTCTCCTCCCACAGGAGGTGCAGCTCTCCTCCCCTCTTTGTTTGCTTCACGATGATGGGCACTGTGGAGGAACCTATGACAGGCCAGCATGTCAGAGCCTTGTAGTTCGGTTGAAGACGAACGCACGCGCAGGCTTTGGTCTGATCTTCTGAGGCGGCTCCACTGCCCCCCTCTGGGGCAGAGGGCAGTTCCACGGGGCAGTCGTGGATTTCTTCCGCGTGTTTGGTGGTTGCAATTCACTAGAAACAGTTTCATAAATGAAAGGGCGGGAATGTTCTGAGATGATGATGATGATGATGTTGGGGGAATCTTCATCTCTGCGTTTGATTCTGAAGAGGAGGAGGAGGA
>NC_050517.1:34157067-34203211 GCF_002922805.2 Oryzias melastigma | reverse complement strand
ACAAACCGGTGAGCGCGGATACATGCTGTAGCTGATCGCCCGCACTGCAGATTAACCCCGTCCGCGCCGGAAACGCAGCCAAACCATGGTGCGGGGAGCCGGCTGTTTCCCCGCGCGGCACCGACGTTTGGCGCCAGATGATGCGGCGGTGATGCGGCGCGGACTGGACAGGTAGGCAGCGGATGCAGGTGTTAAAGCATCCCCCCTCAGACTCTGACACGCGCGCGCCTCATCGATCCGGTTGCTGCTCCGCGGAGGAGCTGTCCGCCGCTCAGGTGCTGAAACGCTGAAGCGCTGGACGCTCCTGGAGAGCCCAGACAGAGCGGAACATGATGATCTTTGAGGAAAAAATCATTTTCTTCTCTCAAAAGTGAGAATTGGGTTTCAATCTAAAGCGTGTTTGTTGCCTAAATGTGTCGAAGTTGATTTGCTCCATCAAAGTCTGAAGGAAATTCATCCTGAAAGTTTTTCCTTTTTTCAGCTCTTTTCTCATGAATAATGAATCAGTGGATCCTCTCCTTCAGCGAAACGAACTTGTGGTTAAAAAGCTGATTGGGACAACCGGGAAGATGGGATTCCCTGTTATGTCCCACTGAGGAGCATAATCTGCCCGGCTGGAGCTGAGCCAGACAGCAGAAAGTCAGAGCCTCAAACTCCGTCCTGCTCCTTTAAAATATAAAATATGCAGATGCTGCTCCTCCTGGAGATATTTTTGAGTGTTTAGGTAAGACTGGCTGCAACAACTGGGAAGAAGAAGGCATTGAAATGAGGAACATCTTGTTCTAAGTTTGTTCATGTGGACAGAGTTGACTGATTGCAACACAACTATCATCTCAAAGTTAGACAGAAGATGTTCTCTCCTCCATGGATTCACTGATAACCAGATGAGGACGAGGAAAGGTGATGATCTTCATGAAGGACATTTACTAACCTTCATGTGAATGAAGCAACACACACAGAGGCTGAATTACAGCCCCTGATCATGCATAAATGCATGAATGACTGCCTGCATGGTCTCCCACAACCACCGCTGTGGGATCAGACTGATGATGTCACTGCTGAGGGTCACCTGACATCTTTGCGGGAAGATCCCCTCCCACAGCAGACCAGAGAGAGACAACAGATGAGTCAGTGTCCAAAAGAATGAAGTTATAAATACCTCCTTCACTGTAATCTGTAACTTCAGAGCTTCCTGTCGTCACTGACACTCGATTATTGATGCTCTTCTGATTTTAAACGGCCTCTACTGAGGTTTTTAATGCTAATTTGAAGTTTAGTTACTACTTTAGCAGCATGCTAACATATTTGGCTAATTTCTTATCTACGACCCCGGTAGGGGTAAGCTAATTTAGAGTTTAGCTTCTATTTTAGCAACAGGCTAACGTTTTTGGCTAATTTAACTTACTGATTAATTTTAGGATATTTTGGAGCAAGTATTTAAGCAACAAGCTAGCTTTGGTATCTACTGAGGTTTTTAATGCTAATTTGGAGGTTAGCTAATATTTTAGCAGCATGCTAGCGTTTTGGCTAATTTACTATCTACCCTTGGTTTTGTAGGCTAATTTAGAGTTTAGCTTCTATTTTAGCAACAGGCTAACATTTTTGGCTAATTTAGTTTACTGAGGAATTTTAGGCTATTTTGGAGTTTAGCTAATATTTTAGCAGCATGCTAGCATTTTGGCTAATTTGTTATCTACTGAGGTTTTTTGTGCTAATTTGGAGTTTAGGTTAGCAACATCCTAACTTGTTTTGGATCATTTTGCTATCTACTATTGTTTTTATAGGTTAATTTAGAGTTGAGCTTCTATTTTAGCAAAGGGCTACATTTTTGACCAATTTAGTTTATTGATTAATTTTAGGCTATTTTGGAGTTTAGGTAGTATTTAAGCAGAGCTAGCTTTGGTATCTACTGAGGTTTTTTATGCTACTTTGGAGTTTAGCTAATATTTTAGCAACATGCTAGCGTTTTGGCTAATTTTTCATCTACCCCTTGGTTTTTATAGGCTAATTTAGAGTTTAGCTTCTATTTTAGCGACAGGCTAACTGTTTTGACTAATTTAGTTTACTGAGGAATTTTGGGCTATTTTGGAGTTTAGCAACTATATAAGCAGCAAGCTAGCGTATTTGGCAAATTATTTATCTACTGAGGTTTTTATGCTAATATTGAGTTTAGCTAATATTTTGGCAACATGCTAACGTATTTGGCTAATTTGTCATCTACTGAGGTTTTTAGGCTAATTCAGAGTTTAGCTTCTATTTTAGCAACAGGCTAATATTCTCTGACTTATTTGGTTTACTAAGGAATTTTAGGCTAATTTGGAGTTTAGCTAGTATTTAAGCAACAAGCTAGCTTTTTTCTGTTTCTGTTTTTTTCTTTTACCTATACCTCTGCTTTAACTTCAGAGCTTGCTGTCATCACTGATACTCGTTTATTGACTCTCTTCTTACTTTAAACTGCTTATTTGTCTTTCAGGAGGAGATCTGTCTGAGCTTCTTCTCTCCAGAGCTCCTTCTTCAGTCCACAATCCTTCGACCTGAGGAGACTCCTAAGTCATCCCTCACTCTGCCTCACACAGGACCGATGCACACCGATGCACACTTGCCAGGCGGAGTGAGGCCATTCCCCTGACAGAGCTCTGACAAACAGAATCATGGAGGTCAGATCTGTTGTTGCTCACACTTCCCTGCGCAGATGTGTCCATCCCAATGTTTTGACGAGAACCTAAGCAGAGCAGGAAGCGTCCGGTCTCCCCTCTGTCACGGAGGAGGACCGTAGGAGGCGTTCTCTTTGTTCCGCATGCAGAACATCCTCGATCAGAACTTAGACATGGCCACGGCGCTGCTCGCAGGCGAGAAGCTGAAGGAGCTGATCATGCCGGGCTCCTCTCAGGATGAGAAGGGCGGAGCACTGGCCGGCCTGATGGTGCAGCTCAAGCTGGAGCTGCCCTTTGATCGCGTGGTTACCATAGGAACGGTCATCATCCCCATCCTGCTGGTCACCCTGGTCTTCACCAGAAACTTCGCAGGTGAGATGCTCCGAAACTTTGTGTGAATTCCTTCATTTAAGGTTTCAAAGTGGGAAGAGTTGAGGAAGAACTTTAAAGACATTCAAGGAGCAAAAGAGGGAAAGAGGACAGATGGGTTCATGGGAGGAGTAAAAAAAAAGCCGCAGATGAGAGTTCTGGAAGAAAAATGAGACGGGAGTTTGGAGCGGAAGCAACGGATGAGAGGAATGTTAGCCGACTGCTGAGTCAGACTCTGCAGCCGCATTAACCAGCTGGGACTCATTCATTCAACGCAGCAAAACAATTCAACCTTCTGTGGAACAGTTTAACCCAAACATGGGGGCGCGGCCTTATTTTCCCTCTATGGGAAGTTGTGAGGGACAAAAGGCTGACTTTTCTCTCAGAAAACAATTGTGATTGAAAAAGCTCCTCAATAATTCATGATGTCTCATGATGGTATCAAGTTTCAAAGCACGAGCTAAGTTTAAAACCTCTAACTGCAACTCAGAAAAACGTGAATTTGTTTTGATTTGTTTTTTTAACTTTAAACATTCATTGAACACTCTAAAACTACATTTTTAAAACTTTAAAACTGTAACTTTTTAACATAATTATGAACTAGATATATAACATTACCTGTGATAATGCTAGTGTGAATGCTGTAAGCTGAATTTGGTCGTTGAAGATGCTGAAATTAATAGCTAAAACACTGAAGCTGATACCTGAAAAAGCTTAAGCTGATAGCTGAAAACGCTTAGGCTAATAACTTAATACGCAACAGCTAATAGCAAAAAACGCTAAAGCTGATACCTGAAAAAGCTGAAGCTAATAGCAAAAAACGCTAAAGCTGATAGCTAAAACCACTGAAGCTAATAGCTGAAATCACTGAAGCTAATAGCTGAAAACTAAAAGAAAAAAACAATATTTTAGCTAGCATGTAACTCAAAAAATACTTCAAAAAAAAAGGTCAGCCGCTATAATTTCAGTTAGCTAAGGTCAGTTAGCTATAATTTTGGCAACATGCTAACGTATTTGGCTAATTTGTTATCTACTGGTGCTTTCAGGCTAATTTAGAGTTTAGCTTCTGTTTTAGCAACAGGCTAGCATTGGTTTACTCGGGAGTTTTAGGGGGTGTAATTAGTATTTAAGCAATAAGATTGCTATTTTTTGTCTAATCTGGAATCTACTAAGGTTATTTGGGGCTAATTTGGAACTTAGCCAATATTTAAGCAACACACTAAATATTTTTGCGAAACTGGCAAGGATTGAGGATTTTTAGGTAATTTTACCACAATGTTTTCAGAAATTTAGGTCAACTTCAGTGCTGTTTCATAGTTATTTAACAAAATTTTAGCAATTTAGTCTTTTAGCAACTTTCACACCACTTTTCTCCTTCAGAGTCTACTGTAATATTCGTGTTAACGGTTAAAACGTTACAGTAAAAAAAAGAACAGAAACACTGGAGCTGTAGTGTTAAAGTACATCAAAGTGATTCTCGTCTTTTGAATTTGTCGCATTTCTAGTCACATCAGTTTGTTTTCATTGAAGATTTCTTCTGCTGGAAATTGCTGAACTTGTAGCATCTCTTCTTATCTGAGCCTTATCTTTCCTTCCATCACCCTGATAAATACAATTCATGCTAAAGAATAAAGCAGCTAATTATCTGGAAGATAATAATCTGGGTTTCTAATCCACACAGCATCTCAGCAGCAGCAGAGAATAACCATGAGAAGGAGGTGCTGGTTTGAAGCTGAAGGGACCTGACAGGGATGCTGAGGGCTCAGACTGAGACGTACACGGGGATGACAACAAAGCCATGACTGAGGATGAGACAAACTGCAATTTCTGTGTCAAGAATATTATCCCTGCCATGACAGTGGACTGCTTTCCTAAGAAGAGAGTGTACAAACCTTCTTAAAACAAAGCTCAGGAAAACAAACGAGAGTGAGCTCCACGAAATGTTCTGGATTTTCCACTGTCTCATCCCTCAGTCACACCGACACGTCTCAAAAACAAGAATGTTCCATTTCCACAGAAGAAAGTATTTCCTCCCTTTCACAGTTTCCATGACATCCTTCCATCAGTCCCAGAGAGGCTGTTGTGAGTCAGCTGAAGTGAACAAATAAGCACCTTTCAGGACTCCCAGCTGCTCGCCCGCTGACCTGCAATTGGAGTTTAAAAAGCTGTTGAGTCGCAGCTTCACAAAGCCTGCTGTCGTCTGAACATGCAGAGAGGATAATGATGCTTCATTCTACCTGTGGCTTTAACACGACTCCGTCTGTTCTGCTGTTTGAGCAGATCCATTAAACGCAAATGAATGTTGTTGATTAAATTATTGATGATTGCCACAGTTGTTTTTTTTGTTTGTTTTTTTTTGTAACTTCTTCAACTTTTGGGACTCGTTCAGATTCTCAGGCTTGAGCACCATAGATTTATATCATCTTTAATCATTTTATGTTCAATCTTATCCAAAAATGAGTTTAAGCAGAAGTTAAAAAAACTCAAATTTAGCTAAGATTCTAGTAACATGCTAGCATATTTGGCTAATTTGGTATCCACTGAGGTTTTATGGGTTTATTTAGAGTTTAGCTTCTATTTTTAGCAACAAGCTAACGTTTTTGACTAATTTGGTTTACTGAGGAATTTTAGGCTATTTTGGAGTTTAGCTAATATTTAACCAATGAGCTAGCTTTTTTTGCTAATATGACAACTACTAAGGTTTTTATGGTAATTTAGAGTTTACCTTCTATTTTAGCAACAGGCTAACGTTTTTGGCTAATTTGTTATCTACTAAGGTTTTTAGGCTAATTTGGAGTTTAGCTTCTATTTTTAGCAACAAGCTAACGTTTTTGACTAATTTGGTTTACTGAAGAATTTTAGGCTATTTTTGAGTTTAGCTAATATTTAACCAATAAGCTAGCTTTTTTGCTAATATGAAAACTACTAAGGTTTTTCTGGTAATTCAGAGTTTACCTTCTATTTTAGCAACAGGCTAACGTTTTTGGCTAATTTGGAGTTTAGCTTCTATTTTAGCAACAGGCTAACGTTTTTGACTAATTTGGTTTACTGAGGAATTTTAGGCTATTTTTGAGTTTAGCTAATATTTAACCAATAAGCTAGCTTTTTTGCTAATATGAAAACTACTAAGGTTTTTCTGGTAATTTAGAGTTTACCTTCTATTTTAGCAACAGGCTAACGTTTTTGACTAATTTAGCTTACTGAGAATTTTTGTGCTATTTTGAAGTTTAGCTAAGATTTTAGTAACATGCTAGCATATTTGGCTAATTTGGTACCTACTGAGGATTTATGGGTTTATTTAGAGTTTAGCTTCTATCATAGCAACAGGCTAACATATTTTTCTAATTTAGTTTACTGGGAAATTTTAGGCTATTTTTGAGTTTAGCTAGTATTTAAGCAATGAGCTAGCGTTTTTGGCTAATTTGGCATCCACTGAGGTTTTGTATGCTAATTTTTAGTTTAGCTAATAGTGTATCAACATGCTAACTTCTTGGGCTATTTTGTTATCTACTAAGGTTTTTTTGGGCTAATTTAGAGTTTAGCTTATATTTTAGCAAGAGGCTAATGTTTTTGACTAATTTGGTTAACTGGGGAATTTGGGGCCAATTTGGAGCTTAGCCATTTTTGAAGCATTGCACTAAATGTTTTGCAAAATTGGCAAAGATTGAGTATTTTTAGGCAATTTTACAATTTTTTTTTTTCAGAAATTTAGGTCAGCCTCAGCGCTCTTTCATCGTAATTTTAAGAATTTTCCAGTCCTTTAGCAAATTTAGCATTTTACTAATAGATTTTGCATTTTTAGCAAATCCCTTAAGCTATTAAAATAAATTGCTTCGCTATTTTTAGCAAAAAGCTTCAGTATCTTCAGAGACTACTTTCAGCAAAAAGCATTCACACTAACATTATCTCAGGTAATGCAACTTTTCTGATGTAAACAGTTGCGGTTTTTCCTGTTTGATATGTAGAGTTTTTATGCAGTTCTGTTGTTTTCAAATGGAAACTGTGCAGAATACTAAGGTAGAATTTAGTAAAGAAATGCCTCATCTGATTGTGTCTTTGTGTGCTTTTTTCAGAGGAATCCATTTACTGTTACACGCCACACAACTTCACTCGCGACCAGGCGCTGTACGCCAGAGGCTACTGCTGGACGGAGCTGCGCGATGCCATTCCTGGGGTGGAGCCTCACCTTTGGCCCTCTCTGTTCGAGCACAAGTTCCTACCCTACGCCCTGCTGGCCTTCGCTGGGATCATGTACATTCCTGCCCTGGGTTGGGAGTTTCTGGCCTCCACTCGGCTAACGTCAGAGCTCAATTTCCTGCTTCAGGAGATCGACAACTGCTACCATCGAGCCGCCGAGGGCCGAGCCCCGAAGATCGAGAAGCAGATCCAGTCCAAAGGCCCCGGCATTACTGAGCGCGAGAGGAGGGAGATCATCGAGAACGCAGAGAAGGAGAAGAGCCCCGAGCAGAATCTGTTTGAGAAGTATTTAGAGAGACGAGGACAAAGCAACTTTTTGGCTAAGATTTACCTCGCACGCCACATGGCAATCATCTGCCTCAGTTCCATCCCGATATCTTACCTGAGCACCTACTACTCCCGCCAAAGGCAGAACGAGTTCACCTGTGCTCTGGGGGAACCGCCAGACATCAGCAGTTATCTGGAGCTGAAGATCAGGGTCAACTGCAAGCTGCCTGCCGTGCAGCTGCAGCGCATCATGGCGGCGGTGGACATCGCCTTGCTCTGCACAATGAACTTCATCATCTTGCTTAATTTGCTCCATTTGTTTGTTGTGCGCAAATCCAACTTTGTGTTTGATAAGCTGCACAAGGTTGGGATCAAAACCCGGCGGCGCTGGCAGAAGTCTCCGTTTTGTGACATTAACATCCTGGCCATGTTCTGCAACGAGAACCGAGACCACATCAAGTCCCTGAACCGCCTGGACTTCATCACCAACGAGAGCGACCTCATGTACGACAACGTGGTCCGGCAGCTGCTGGCTGCACTCGCACAGTCCAACCATGATGCCACGCCCACTGTGAGGGAGTCTGGGATACAGACGATCGATCCCAACATGGACCCCTCTGATCTCAGGGTGGGGGACATGGGCGGAGAGCCGCTCGTCATCAAAAGACCCCGCAAAAAGATGAAATGGATCCCGTCATCCAATCCTCTCCCTCAACCATTTAAGGTGATTTAGCCGCCGCAAACAATGTCCACAAATGTCCACCTTTAATTCTTGAGGAGAAGATTATACAGATAACAAAAAATTGGGGATATTTTTAAGTTAATCAAAGTAGAAAATCGTCTCAATTGGCGGATCATCCCAACTTCATCACCTGTTCTTATTTATCTCCTGTGAAGGAACCACTAACTCTGACACGTTTGGAAAACAACGCCAAGCAGGAGAAACCCAAACCTCTCAGGCGTAAGACGGTGGCAGACAGCTTCATCGCTCCTCTGCTGGACAACAAGAGCACACAGCTGTCTTCTACTAAAGGTCTGCAGATAAACAACCAATCAATCATCCATCCGTCCATCCATCCAGTCATCCATCTGTCTTCCCACCAATCCATGGGTCCGTTCATCTACACATCCATCCTTCTGTCTGTCCTTCCATCCATTGATCGATCCATTCACCCAACCAACCAACCAACCAACCATCCATCCGTATATCCATTCAACTATCCATCCATCCAACCATTCATTCATCCATCCATCCGTCCATTCATCCATCCATCCGTCCATCCATCTGTGCATCCGTCCAACAGCCAACAAACCAACAGTCCGTCCATATATCCATTCATCCAACCATCTGTCCGTCCATCGATCTATCCAACCATTCGTCCGTCCGTCCATCCGTTCATCCATCCATCCATCCACCCATCCATCCGTCCGTTTACCATCCATCCGTCCTTCCATCTGTCCAGCCATCTGTCCGTCCATCCATCCATCTAACCAACCAACCAACCAAAAAACCAAAAGTCCGTCCATCCATCCATCTAACCAACCAACCAACCAAAAAACCAAAAGTCCGTCCATTTGTCCATCCATCCAACCAACCAGCAAACCAACCGTCCATCCATCCATCCATCCATCCATTCATTTATTTGTCTGTCCGTTCATCCATCTATCCAACAATCCATCCATCCATCAGACTTTCCTCCTTTATATCCAACCCTGACCTTTTCTTCCCAGATTTAGGTGTAATAGAGAAAAAGCACACTCGTAACTTCTCCTTGGATGTCCACCCGTACATGCTGACCATTCGAAAGCCCAAGGTGGAGACCACAGCCACAGAGCCGCTGCCCTCACAGCACAACCTGGATAGTGTCTATCTAGAGGGCACACACACCATCGTCCATGTGTCCGGTGCTATAGCAGGTAGGCCTCATGTAACGTTTTATCAAATATGCTGTTTTCCTTTGCAGTTTAGTTGACCACATGTTAAATAAGGTCACGATGTATTCCTTATCATCTCGCCTTCTATTCTTGCTCATTCGTCTGCAGGGTCACGGGGATGCTGGAGCCTATCCCAGCACAGCATTTCTGTGAATAAACTTAAAAAAATTATATCCACGTTGTAGATTTTCATTAAACTTCCACAGCTGATGCAGAAGAAGAAACATCACTGCAATGCCAGCTGTTTTCCTCTGTGACTCCATGTCAAACTGCAAACACTTTTAAAGGCACGGACCACCATTAAGCTCTGTTGTTGAGGTTTGAGAGTTACAGATCCCATCTCTGATTAGACTTCCTGCTGATGACCTGGATCTGGTGTGTTCTACCTCTGAGAAGCAGCAAACTCAGAGTGGTCAAGCAGGACAGTTGGACCTCCATCTTCCATCTTTCTAGGATTTCTTTTTGCTTCCTGGAAATGTGACTGACTGGTGTCTTTTCAGTACTTTTTGCAGGACTTTCAGGTGTTATCAATCGTTTTATGTCATTTTTAAGCCAGTTTTTCCTTTAAAGAGACATGCTGCTTTATGTCTGACTGTAAGTCACAAACTATAAGTTACAAAAACTAACATCTGATGTTGTGGGACAACAAGATCACACAACTGTTGCCTACTAAAGATGTGCAGACAACCAATCAATCAATCATCCATCCCACTATCCATCCGTCCATCTATCCATCCATCCATTCATCCATTCATCCATCCTTCCATCCAGTCAGCTGTCTGTTCTTCCATCCGTTCATCCATCCATCCATCCAGCTGTCTATTCGTCTATCCGTTCATCTATCCATCCATCCATCCATCCATCCATCCAGTCAGCTGTCTGTTCGTCCATCCGTTCATCCATCCATCCATCCATCCATCCATCCATCCATCCATCCATCCATCCATCCAGCTGTCTATTCGTCTATCTGTCCATCTATCCATCCATCCATTCATCCATCCTTCCATCCAGTCAGCTGTCTGTTCGTCCATCCGTTCATCCATTAATCCATCCATCCAGCTGTCTATTCATCTATCCATCCATCCAGTCAGCTGTCTATCCGTCCGTCCATTCGTCCATCTGTCCAAAACAAAAATTGGAAGACTTGTGGGACGCCTGGGAAACCTCAGTATAAGATCACTTTGTTCAACAAAACTTGATCAGTTTTTCACAGGAGCCAGACGTATTCTCTCGAGTGAGTTTTCACTGTTTAAAACTCCTGTAAACATTTTATGTTTCTCTAACTCGTCGCATAAATAAACAAGATGCTGTTCAAAACATTAGGCTAATACTATTTTCTGGGTCAAAGGCAGGAAAATGGAGACGATATGAAACTTTAAACACAAGTTAAGTAAACCAAAGGTGTCGTTGATGCTGTCCTCTGGGGTCAGCTGTGACCTTCACTTCCATATGACTTCTTCTTCTTTCGCTTTCAGCTTATCCCTTTCGGGGTCGCCACAGCGTAACAGCACCCACTGTTTCGCATCAGTGATTTGGCAGAGTTTTTACGCCGGATGCCCTTCCTGACACAACCCTGTACTTGAGGGGCACAGGGACCCAGTTAGGCAGCAGCGTCAAGGGTCTTGGCTAAGGACCCTATCTGGGTGGGGATCAGTGGAAAACCCTGGGAATCGAACCCAGGGCTCCTGTGTGACAGCCGTTCACCTAGCCCACTGAGCCACCCAGCCGCTTTTCCATATGACTAATAGATGATTTTTATTTTCTTTCTTCTATTTTCAGAAACAAAAGTTTGTTCTCCAGAATCGACCAACACTGCCTTTTCTTCTGAGACTCTGCCAACCTCTTCTTACGTAAACGGAGTGAGCCCCAACCCTCCTTCGAGCGAAGATCCACTCAGTCCAAAGTCCTCTCCTCCTCAAGCCGAGCCTCAGATGGAAAACGCCGAGAACCAGCCACCGCCCCTGACCATAGCCCCCACGCACCAGCTGCTGAGCATTCGTCACACTCTCTTTGAGGAAGAGGAGGATGAGGAGAACAGAGGGAGCAGACTGGAGGAGAGAGCTGGGGAGCTGATCGCTGCTGGAGAATGTTGAAGAAGAAGGCAGAACTTCCACACCATCTTCACAACAAAGACCTTCACCAAGAACCACCTCTCACACACCTCTGTGATGGAAGTGAGCCAAACAGCAAGAAAACGAGGAAGGAAGAGTCTTTGCTGGACCTATGTTGCAGGAACTGAAGTTGCATTTGTGTCTCAGGATGACTGCGTTTAGCTCATCGCCCAACGATTAAACCAGCAGCGACGTAACTCAACAGGGTGCTACAGTGCAGGGTCAAAACCGCAACGTCGACGAGGTCTGAGGACGAAACAGGAAGTGAGCCTTGGAGAAAAAAAGTCTGCTGGTGGACTTGATCATGACTCAATTTTAAACACCCGGTAACGCTTCGTCCCTTTATCCCAACAGCCAAGTAGAACGGTAGCTCACGCAATACAGTTGTTGAGATCTGCACAATTATTATGCAAAAGATCACAAACATGTTTGTGGCAATAATGTATGCGCTTCGAGCATCACCTCACGGAATGTCATATCAGGCGTCATATATGAGTCAGTGTTAGTGGGATGTTTAAGATATCACATTTGTGGCTTATCCCCATAGCTTTCCATTGCTACGGATACTTGATTGAACAGCTGCACATTCTTACAGAACAGGGGTCGGCAACCTTTAACAGTAACAGAACAAATTGGGCTCATTTTCTGCTGATCAAAAGCTAAAAGGAGCCGGATAGTCTTACTTTAGCCTTTAAGAAATTTGCATTCATGACCTTCTTCTTTTTTTAATAATGTCTATTTTTTGGCACAAACAAAAGCATTTTGCAAACAAGATTTCCTTAGGTCAACAGGAAAGTAAAATCCTACATAGTTTATCATTTATGTGCAACTCAGCCATCAATTTATACATTTAAATAATCTAAATTACACTTGAAAAGTTACATTACCCGCGATACTAGTTTGAATGTGTTTTGCTGAAAGTAGTCTCTGAAGATGCTGAAGCTTTTTGCTAAAAATTGACGCAATTTACTTTAATTAATGAAGAGATTTGCTGAAAATGCAAAAACTATTTGCAGAATGTTAAATATGCTAAAAGATTTTGTTAAAGAACTATGAAAGTTCTGAAGTTGAACTAAATTTCTGAAAAAATTGTAGTAAAATTGCAGAAAAAAAATCCCTAATATACACTGTATGTCAATTTTGCAAAAATATTTAATGTTTGTTAAATAAGAGCTAAACTCCAAATTAGCCCAAAAGCCCTTAGCAGATGCCAAATTAGCCAAAGAAGCTAGCTTGTTGCATAAATACTAGCTAAACTACAAAATAGCCTGAAATTCCTCTGTAAACTAAATTAGTGATCAAATGTTAGCCTGTTACCAAAATAGAAGCTAAACTCTAAATTGGCTTATAAAAACCTCAGAAGATAACAAAGAGCCAACAATGTTAGCATGTTGCTCAAATGTGAGCTAAACTCCAATTTAGCCAAAAAGATGGAACATTGCTTAAATATTAGCTAACCTCTAAATTAGCCAAAACCAAATTAGTTAAAATATTGGCTAAACTCTAAATTAGCCTAAAAAACCCAGTAGATAACTAATTAGTTAAAAACGTTAACATGGTGATAAAATATTAGCTAAACTCCAATTTTTTTGAAAATTGCCATAACAAATGAAAACATAGCTCATGAATATATTTAAAGGCTTGTTGCTAATCTTTCTCTTTGATTTCCTACGGGGCATTTATTGCTCAATGTTTCAGAAACTAAAAAGTTTATGAAAACCAAAGCAGTAATGTCCTGAACAAGCTGAACGTTTTAATATCAAGATTGCTAAAAATGGATGAAAGTGTGATTGAGTTTTACGTGCCAAAAGACATACGGAAAGGAGCAGGAGTATCACTATTGTGTGAATGCTTTCTAAGGATTCACAGAACAAATGCGAACTAAGTAAGCCTTACTTTAAAAAAAATGTAATTTTATTTTTCATTTATTTATTGTTCTTTTTCCCTCTTTGTCCTCAGCAGTCTTGCGCTGCTGGGTTTTTTTATTTTAGTTTGGGGTTTGGTAGGCTTAGTTTGTGACCTTTGTTTATTTGTTTTCTTTAGGTAGTTTTGGTTATGTAGCCATTATTACTGAGCTGCAGACTCAGACAGTCGACATGGCTGGGTCAGCAGATTCCATGACTTATTTTATGTTTGGCCAAAGAGCCTCACGTGGATCTGGAGACGCAGGTTGCAGACCCCTGTTATAGAAGATGGGAGAAGGATTCAGAGGATTCTCACTGAATAAAAGAGAAAAAAATGCAGTTTTTTGAAGCTGGACTTCCAGATAAAAAGTTTCTGGCGTGTGGAAATGTTGGTCACATGGTTTGTTACGCAAAAGCTACAACACTCTGAGTATCTCCGGATGATCATAATCTACATTTCACAAATGACTTAACTTTAAATAGAACAGTAAATGAGTTGCTCTTCTTTTGGGGGAGTAATGATTTGAAAATGAAAATCTCCACTGATGCGCACTTTACTGGAACTTCAGTGAATGGCCTGTCTGTGGACACAATCATCTGCAGCAAACAGAAAAACTGATTTATTTCCTCTTTATTGTCCAATCATGTGTTTCATAACAGCAAACACAACTTTTCTCATCCAATCTCTGTGTTATCCTGCAGATAATCCATGTTTTGCCTCACATTCCCTCCTGTGAAAGCTCAAGCACTCCGCCTCCACCCATGAGCACTTTAGAACTAGTGAGAGCCTTTTTTAACGCTTTAAACTGAGTTTCACCCTAAAGCTGTAACAGAGAAACGAAAGCTAGTGACCATAAAAACTCAACACTTTGATTGTAATGTGCGAAAATCTACAATAAAAACACGTTTAAGCACTTCATAGTTTCAATGTGGGCGTTGTGGGACGAACTGACTACGTTTACCAGAATGCAACGCGCCAGTCTCAGCCGAAGGGAACTCTGCCTCACGAGGAAGAGCAGTTTGACAGACGGTCTGACATCGTAAGTAGCAGATATTTGTCCTGACAACTCTTGTATTCTTTTAGTTATATACCAGCAGCTTTCATGTTAACCCTATTTATTTCCAGTTTGTATATTTTACTGTTTTCCCGGACTTGCTAGGCTACATTAGCTGTTAGCTGAACTGTAACCGTCGGGAGCTAGCTAAAGCTGTACTTTTTTTAGCCGCTAAATCATCTAAAACTTCATGTTTAAATTGGTGTAATGGAGGTTTTTGAACTGTTTTTCATTTATCTTTCTTCCTGTTTAGCTGTCAGGGTTTTATTGTTGTTTTAAAAGCTCCTACGGGGACGATTCCCTCTCAAAAAACTCACATAAATGCTACTTTTACAGAAGAAACGCGACTTCTGTGAAATCTAAAGTCAGCAGCTGTTAAATAAACACTCAGAGAACAACTGATACATCCTTTTCATGCCTATACCACCTATTTAATGTTCATTTTTACATTTATATAATCAGTTTTGATTAGAAATTAAATGAAACTGTTCCCAAACATTAGGAACTGAACAGAAAAGGGCAAAATTTTTAATTTTTTTTACTTAAATAATCACTGAGAAATGGAAATAAGACATACATTTATTCCTTTTATGAATGATGGTTATACTATCATTCTTTCTAGTTCATCAAATTAGATTTAAATGATCACAACTGTATTTTAATAGTAATCTATATGTGTTTGTTTGCTGTCCGGAGCCTAAAATTAAGCAACTGTGAAGGAAAACGGACTCATTCTGGGTGAAAATCTGTTTACCTGAGAGGAAAATGGCTTTCAAACTGATGTGACAGGGTGAAAAGGAGTTAATAACTCTCCGGGACGCCACCATTCTTGGTTTATAACCAAACTGTATGTTACAACTTTGAACTGAGTCATGCGGAAAGTGAATCGTTGCATAAAAAAATTGCATACATTTGCATATGTTTATGTTAAAAGTGTCAAACGTCTCGTATTACATGACATCAATCTTATATGAGCCGACTAAAAGGTTTCAATCAGGTTCTTATTCGAAAATAATAATCAAAAGAAAAACATATTTTCCAAATTTGTAGGTTTTTGTTGTTTTTGTAAAACAAAAATCGAGTTTTAATCCAAATTGTGAGGAGAGTGAATCGCTGCATCCGTAATAAATGTTATTTAATGAACAGAAACGACATTTAAATAAATAAAATCTCTTCTTCTGGTCTTTCAGTGTGCAAAAAAACTAAAAAACAAAAAGTTATGTTTTCTGTTATAAACCCTAAAGAAAAATTGCTGTTCTTTACACTTCACTAAATTTTAAAGCAATAATTAAAGCTTTTATTTTATTACTAACACGTGTTAATAAAATTCATCACTGAAATGATCGATGTTTTTGGTGCTTTTGGTCCAAACTTTAACCCAATAAAAGTAGATGGATTTTATTTGAAATCAGTCATAAAAAAGTAATCTCCTTCAGCACTTCATTTTATCTATATTTGGCTATTGTTTCAAGTAAAAAAAAACAAAACCAAAATAAAACTGTGACCATACTATTGAATTTTAATCCAAATTTTGATGAAAGTGAATCGTTACTTTCCTAATAACTGCTATTTAATGGACTGAAACGACTTTAATTGAAAGAAGGTTTTTACTTAAAATAAATAAAATCTCTTCTTCAGGTCTTTCAGTGTGCAAAAAAAAATGTAAAGACAAAATTGCTGCTCTTTACACTTCAGTAAAATGTTTTACTTTAAACGCTTCTATTTTGTAACTTCCACCTGTAATTTAAAAAATCTTCATTGAAATGATTTGATCCAAAGATGTTTTTGGTGCTTTTAGTCCAAACTTTAACCCAACAAAAGTTGAAGATTTTATTTGAAAACCAGCCAGAAAAAAATGTAAAGTCTCCTTTAGAACCTCATTTTATCTACAGTTACTTTAACTAATAAATATGTGTAAATATGTGTTCGGGCCTAAATCAACCCTGTTTTTCACGGGTTAATTGTGATCCGAACACAATATTCGGGATAAACAGTTGTTGTGTGTGAATGAGGAGGCTCTGCTGTGCTGCAGACGGACGTCAGCCAATCGTCTGTCCTTCTGTCCTTCACAGATTTAAACATGGAACAGGACAACAATTCCGAGGTAAGGCGGACAGCTTCTAAATCAGCGCCTAAATCATGTGTTAAAGCTGTTTAAGCACGGTTTTCACATTTCACAACCTGGACGAATCTTTAAATCTTGAGTAAATCAAAGCTGTGGCTCTGTGTCAGGATGAGTCAGTGGGGCGACTGCCGGAACCTGCCGACGAGGAGCCGCCCTGTATACCTCCAGGACTCGGTGAGCATGCTGGGAATTCTGTGATCTGACTCAGGAATGTTCATATTTATAGTCCGGTTAAAACAAAACGATTCATTTTGACGCTTTCTAATCTGCAGTTTCACTTTTGGTCCAAGTGGAAGAATTTTGTTCCTAACCTGTTTTTCTTGCTCTATAAATCCATCATTTCCTGGATAGGAAAATGACAAAATTGCTGCTTTTTACACTCCGGTAAACTTAGAGACTATATTTAAATTTTAAATTTAAAGGTTTTTTTTTTTGGAACTAACACCTGTAACTTCAAATTCATCATTAAAATGATTTGAAATCCCATTAAAGCGATCAGAATGAGACATTTCTCTTCCTGAAAGATCCAGATCTTTCTCTCATCACTGCATGACATTCGTCTGATCTCCGTCTTTCAGCGGATGGTGAGACGGTGGAGATGCTCTGGCAGCTGCGATCCCAGCGGCGCCAGTCCAGCCCAGAACTCCCGGAGACGGTGACCCGTCTCACTGCCCCCGACGGCAGCGTCCTGTACCTGGTGGGCACCGCCCACTTCAGCGACAGCAGCAAGAAGGATGTAGCCACGGTGAGTCGGTCGGACACAGAAGTGTTGATCTGCTCTCTTTATCCTTTTGACGTTTTGTCTCGATGAACCCGTTTGTAACCCCCCCGGTTCCCCTCAGACCATCCGCGCCGTGCAGCCGGACGTGGTGGTGGTGGAGCTGTGCCAGTACCGCGTGTCGATGCTGAGAATGGACGAGAGCACGCTGCTGAAGGAAGCCAAAGACATAAACCTGGAGAAGGTTCAACAGGCCATCAAACAGGTGCGGGTCCGGGCGGCGCCGGAGACCAGCTGACTGGAATGGTTGATGTAATTCACCATCCAGAGGATTGTGGCTTTGAGAATAAAATCCTGCTGGAGAATGAATCATAAGAGAAGCTTTTAGCATTGGAGTGCAAACAGCAGTCATGTAGCTTTAACACGTGTCAAGGCCCGGGGGCCGGATCCGGCCCTCCAGACCATTTTAGTTTATTCTTATAAATGACCCAAGGTTATCTTGTGCTCATTTCTAACTTGTATATTTTTGACAAAATATATTTTTATGGAGAGTAAAATAGTGAAAGTTATTTAAGGTTTAAGTTGATTTATTCTGGAATAATATTCCTGCCTTTTTATTATTTATATTTATGTTAAAAAGTTATCGTTTTAAAGTTTTAAAATAGGTGTTCTGCTAGCTTTATGAACTATTGTGGCATTTTATGAATTTTCTTTAGGCTATTTTGGAGTTTAGCTTATATTTACAAACTAGCTGTTTTGGCTAATTTATGCTTTTTTAAAATTCGTTTTTCTAGTCCATGTTGAAATTTAGCTAAATATTAAAGCTGCATGCTAGCAGTTTTGGCTAATTTAGGCTTTTTCAGTTGTTTAGGCTATTTTGCAGTTTAGCTATTTTTCCAGCTACATTGAATTGAATGCCTTTATTCTCATTGTAACAACGACATTTAGGTACAACTCACTTTCAATGTGGACATATTTATACAACACACAGTAATAAATATATAAAATATAAAAAAGATTTCAATAAAAAAGGGTCAGAGCAGGCGGATGTGCAAAGTATGCTAGATGTTTTGGCTTACCTAAGTTTTTTTTTTTTGTTTAGTTTTTTTGGGTAATTTGACATTTACCCAATATTTTAGCTAGCTATCATCTTCAGTGTTTTCTGCTATCAGCTTCAGTGATTTAAGCTATCAATTTCAGCATCTTCAGCTATCAGCAATAGTATCTTCAGCACCCAAATTCAGCTTACAGCATTCACACTAACATTATCGTAGCTAATGCTATATATCTAGTTCATAATTATGTTAAAAAGTTAAGTTTTTAAAGTTTTAAAAATTCAGTTTTAGAGTGTTCAATAAATGTTTGTCCTGTTTGACCCGCTACCTAAGGTGTGTTTTGGATTTTGGCCTCTTGTCCGATTGAGTTTGACACCCTTGAGTTAACACTTCATTTCCCATCAGCCCCAGAAGGTCAGAGGCCTTTCCTTTGTGTTTCTCCGACAGAACGGGCTGATGTCGGGTCTCATGCAGATCCTGCTGCTCAAAGTTTCAGCTCACATCACAGAGCAGCTGGGAATGGCCCCCGGGGGGGAGTTTCGAGAAGCCTTTAAGGAGGTACGGCAGTCCCAGAACTTCTTGTTTCCATCCTAATCCTGCGTTGCTCTCGTGTTAAACATCTCATCCTCACAGGCCGGACAGGTGCCGTTCTGTAAATTTCACCTCGGGGATCGACCCATTCCCGTGACCTTCAAGAGAGCCATCGCAGCTCTGAGTCTGTGGCAGAAGGCGCGTCTGGCCTGGGGGCTCTGCTTCCTGTCAGACCCCATCAGGTGAGAACGAGTTTACCGATAAACTGGGAAAAATAAGTTTCATTTTCAGTTCAAGAAATAAAAGACGGTTCTTAAAAATGTTTGATAAAACGCTAAATGTAGTTTTCTATGTACATTTCCTTGTTTACTTAGTAATTTAGCATTTTTTTAGTTTGTTCATTAGCGACACCTGGAAGGTGTGTGTGTAATTCCTGATTTGTTCATAATATCTTGATTTAAAATTCATGAAATACAAAAATTATAAAATTCAAAAAAATACAATTTACACATTGTGAAACTAATCACACACTAATCTTTAAAAATTACGCACGATTACACACAAAACCTCCGTTCTACATAAGTCTGTGGTGAGACTCAGTTCTTATTTCAGAGATCCGTCCGTGAGTGATGCATTTAAATACTACTAGAATGCTCGGTCATCAGAGTTTTCTGATCATTTTGAACTTAGATTGTGAAAAATATCCAGTAAAACTTGACATTTTCCCACTTTCTTAAACAGATATGACTGATAATTAATGTAAAAGAGTCTAAACAAGTGTTTTTAAAACACTTATTCCTTTAAAAATAAAAATATTTCTATTGCAAATCCAAAGTTATGCACAAATCAAGAATCACGCACACATAAATCGGGGTGATACTTATTTCTCTCCATTACAATTCTGTTACTAAAATGTTCAGATCTCAGTTCTCCGCTCAGTTCCTTCCGGTCATTAACTGATTAGCGAGTCTTTTTTCCCCTCATTCTAATCTTCAGTTTTTCCATTTTACTGATCGGTGACTCAGAGCTGACTCATCCCGTGAGGAGGGGGCTCTCCTTTTCCTCTGTTGGACACGGCTGTGAGTCGCTTCCGTCTGATCTGTTTCAGTAAAGAAGACGTGGAGAAGTGCAAGCAGAAGGACCTCCTGGAGCAGACCATGTCAGAGATGATCGGAGAGTTTCCCGCCCTCCACCAAACCATCGTGGCTGAAAGAGACATCTACCTCACGCACACGCTTCGCCAAGCTACCCGCTGTGTGGAGGCCCCCCACGATGCCCAGAGTGTGTACCGCAGCGTTTCATTTACACGCCTTATTTCAAGTATTATAAGGTGCAGTCTTAATTATGGGCTTAACTAATACACAAGGGGCACCATATTGTAAGGTACAAGAAAAGATAATGGAAACAAAACAGTGAATTTAGTTTAACTTTATTCCATTATTTAATAATCCACTCACATTATCTTATCCACCAAGATCCTCTTCTTCAGTGTTTGACTTAAAAAGTTTAGCTAAAGCTTCGTTTCCACTAAGCGGTCCAGACCGGACTTGACTTTTGAGCGTTTCCATTCCAAAATTCGACCCTTTAAGCAGAACCGTCTTGGGACAACTTCAGAGTATGACAGGGGAGACTAAACAGACAGTAATGATTACAGTTCTCACTCATCAGCGTCGGTGAACGCACCGGGACTGAAGTCCCCCCCTCATCGATTTTGATTGGTCCTCGTGTTAGCCCCGCCCCAACGCACCACAAGAGGGCCAAAAGGTTTGTAACTGAAACTTCCAGATTCGTAAACGGAAAAAAAGTTTGAAACTGAAAAAAAGATTTGAAACTGAAAAAAAAAGTTTTGAAACTGAAATTTTGAGACCCATTTTTTTCGGCCAAACATTCATATTTTTTTCAAAATATTTTATTTCTGTTTCAAATAATATTGTCCCCGATTTAGCTCCATAGTCTTCCCCCTTATTTTCGGGGGTTGGGGACCGAAGACACGAATACAGAGACCCCACCCCCGCCCCGTCTCACCCATCCCCCGCACAGAAGAACTTCGTTACTGTTCCATACTCCGATCAGGCTTTGTCAAACATTTATTGAAGAACATTGGAGTATTTCTCAACAAAAAGAGTTTTTTTTCTTTTTCATTCAGAACAATAGACGGTTCTGCAGCATAAAATTAAGATTACAATAATCCTCCGGTTATCTTTTTCATTTTTCGTCCGTTTCTGAGTCCGCGGATGCAGCTTCTCTTTCACCGTAGTCTCGCCGTTTTGACGCACAGCTATCTTTATTTATACCAGTAGGTCGATTGAGAACAATTTCTCATTTACGACGGCCTGATTACGCATCAGCAATACAGAAACAACAGGGCAGTAAGTTACATACCGATTAAAACATGACATCTTCTCACATCAGTAATTTAAGTATTTATAATAAAAAGTCTACATGAGGCACCAAGTTAATAATTACAGTAAAAAGACAATAGGAAACCCATTAATAAAGAAAGTCAAGTTAAAGCTACGTCATCGGTCTACTCCTCGCATGCTCTTGATGGTCCAACGCTCAATGGAAACGCTCACTTGAAATGAGTGCAGCCACAAACAATTATTCTAATAGTCGACTAATCACCAATTATTTTTTTTTGATTAGTCGACTAATCGGGTCATGCGCAAACTGGATGTAAAGCACACATCTTAACCATCACTGTAAATGCTAGTCCTGATAGCTGAAAACGCTGAATTTAATAGCTAAAATCGCTGAAGCTGATAGCCATCTAAAATATTAGTTAAATGCCAAATTAACCTAAAAAATCAAAAAAGCCTAAGTTAGCTAAAACAGCTAGCATGTAGCTGAAACAATAGCTAACCTCTAAATTAGCATAAAAAGCTTGAAAAATACTAAATTAGCCAAAATAGCTAACATGGAGCTGAAACAGTAGCTAAGCTTTAAAACGGCTTAAAACTGGAAAAAAAAAACCCAAATTAGCCAAAATAGTTAGTATGTAGCTGAAATATAAGCCAAACTCCATAATAGCCTCAAAAACAAAAAAAATCCTGAATTAGCCAAAACAGCTAGCATGCATCGGATGGTGTCGGGGGCGTGGTCCACGGCCAAGAGTGGGAGCGTGGGCGATCCACCGGGGATCTGAAATCTCTCCCGCTCCCCAGAGGAGAAAGAAGAACAACATGTGAATGGAACTGCACCAACAAAAGCATGGAGAACTAAATAGAATAAATAATAAATAATAGAAGTAGACGAGAATAGAGAACAGAACCCCAGAGCTGATCTGAATAATAACCATGATAGAAAATCTAAATTTATATTTAAACGCATCAATATTAGTTTATTAATCTAGCCTCACAAGGACCACAGGAGAGGGAATATTCTCTGATTACTAGCTAGCCTGGCAGAACGCCTGTCCAAAGAGGAATGTTTTAAGGCTAGTTTTGAAGGTAGAAACTGTGCTGGCCTCTCTGACATGAGCTGGGAGCTTATTCCATAGAACAGGGGGTGATGGCTGAAGGTTCTACCTCCAACTGTACGTGTTGCACAGAGAGGAGAGCGTACATCATGCCATAACCCACCTGTACAGAGAAATCCAACGTGCATGCCACAATCACTGCTTGTGTCCCTCAACACTCATCCATCCGTGCTGCGTGGATTTTGATGTGCGCTGATGTCAGTGAGAAATGGTCCGTTTTACAGATTTGGGAAGTTAGTGCACAGCAGATTATTAGGCGCACAGATGATTTCTTTTTTTTTTTAGAAAGGTTTTGGCTTTTAAATGCCTTATGGTGCAGAAAAGACGGTACTTTAGAGCTAAATCTGTACAGAGCAGCGAAATGTTTTCCTGCACGTTTTGACTTTTTGAAGTTTTTACTTCAGCTTCTGAATTCTAGTCAGTTTCATAACTAAAACGTTACACAATCAGCCGAACAGAAGTGACAGTGACTTTGTAGTTTTTAGTGCACAGTCATTCTTAATACGACACTTTATTCATCATAAAGTCGTTCTGTTGGACATTTGCTTCATTTTTATGGACTCAGTTTATTCACGCAGTGAAATGAGTTGAACCCATAACACTGCTTCATCAGGTCTTCTGTGGGGATGCTTACAGGAAGTTTGTTTTCATTTCCCGTCGCAGAAGTGCCTGCCGTGGTGGTCGGGGTCGTGGGAATGGGTCACGTCCCGGGGATTGAGCGGAACTGGGAAAAGCAGCTGGACATCGAGGAAATCATGCGGTACGTTTCCTCTGCCCTCCTCTAACCGTTGTTACGGCTCCAATCGCCACCGCTCATCATTCTCTCTGCCTCTCCAGGGTGGCCCCGCCCTCGCGGTTCAGCCAGGTGTTCAGGACGATCCTCAAGGGCGTGGTGATGGGAATGCTGGGATACGCCTGCTACCGCGCCGGAGGAACTGTAGGAAGGAGCTTGCTGTCTTTACCTGGAGTTCAGTCTTTGATGGAGACTCTGCGTCCGCCCCCTGCTTGAGCCCCGCCCCCCCGGACATGACGATTGATCTATTTAAATGATGCATTTATCACCAGTGGCCTTAAAATCTCCAGGTGAGGCTGGATTCACTTTCAGCAGACTTCAAAGTAACCGAGGACGTCCCAGAGCTGCTCCGCTCGTCATCCGGACCCGGAGGAGAACACGCTGCCAAAGAAACCACACCAGTACTAAACATGTTCGTTCCCCAATCAAAGAAAATCTGTCTTCATTTCCCTCCTGATGTGACGGAGCTCTCCTCTCACCCTGCATCCTTCTTCTACCACACGGTGGTACTTTGTCCTCTGGTTCTTTTCTGGACATTCACACTGAAAAAACAGCGAAGCAGGAGCACAACGGCCCGTAGAGGGAAGGTTAAAGTCAGCAGCAACATGCAAAACTAAAGAATTAACGTTCCAGTCAAGATCCGATCAGTCGATCTTCCTGTTCTGCTGACAGCAAGTGCCTGATGCAGCTGCAGCTGGAAGGGCTTCAGTTCAACACAAAACCTTTGTTTTCTGTTCGAGTCGTTCGTAAACTCATCATGTTAGAAACACGTTTGCTGCTGTTCAAAAATATTTTTTATTTGACTATTTTACAGCGTTTGAACTGATGCAGGCTGGACCTCAGAACCACTCAGGACCACAATAAATCCTCTGATTTGTGTCTGCGATTGAACCCACAACTTCAATTCACTCTCACTGTTAGGTTCTAATTTATTCTTTATTTGTGTTACAGAGACGAATGTTGTTTTCATAACCGGCTGCTTTAAATACTGTTTCCCGTTATTGAATAATCCGAACTCAAAAGTAAAAACTTTTATTTTCCCTTTTAACTTGAGGGTAAATTTAAAATAATTTGCTCCTAAAGTGGATTTGCATGTTCTTGTGTAACCCGAAGGAACCTTCTGGGAGAGGAAGCCTTACAGACGTCACCGATGCCTTTAATGGAGACGGCTTTTTCTTTAAGCTTTTGAACAATGAGGAGCTGCATCTGTAGGAGAGCATCCTGCTGCATGTCGACCGTTTCCCTGAAACACTGTCCAGCAAGGACAGCTTCAATGCTCCACGTCAGTTTTTAGATCATTTTCATGCCTGCTTTATATGTGATTTCTGTACAGACATTTATACTTTAGATGCATTAATAAAAGGTACTTCAATCACTTTCAATTACTTAACCTGTTTCTTGAAATTTGATTGTTTGACAGCAGTTCACACTTTAAAACATGAATTATTTATATTGTCTGTAAAACACAAAGCTTCAGTCTCCAGTTCAGAAAAATATAAATGTACGATAATTGAATTGTAACTTATATTTTTTAACGATTTTTTACTTTTTTTTATTTTAAATGGCAGCAGATTCAAGTTCCTTTCAAAAATCAAATACATTCTGTGTCAAAGGAGATCATCTAGTATGGAGCAAAATCAGGTCCAATATTATTTGAAACCCAAACAAAACAAAAATATTGGTGTTTGGCCAAAGGAAAAAAATTGATATGTACAAAACTTTTTGCTATTCTAAAATAAACGTAATTATTTTCAGCTTCAAATGTTCTGTTTTTTTAGGTTTCAAGACTCATAATTTAAATTTCAGATCCATTTTTCCGTTTTCAAATCTAAAAATTGTATTTAAACATTTTTAAAAAGTTATTTGTTGTCTGTCAAAAATTGTCTCCTTTTAGATTGTTTCCAGTCGGATAGATGTCGGTGTAGCACAAAACGAACTCATATATCCTGTGGTGTTTAAACATATTTCAGAAAGCATGTACTTTAGTAAATGAATTAACTTAAATTTGTTTATTTGTTTATTTAATTAAACATTTAGACAAGTTATTTGTCGTCGGTCAAAAATTGTCTCCGTTTAGTCGTTTCCAGTCGGATGGATTTCGGTGTGGCACATAACTGTCTAACAAACATCCGGTGTTATGTATAAGTAGTTCAGGCTGATTAGTCCTAACTTGGCCTCGCGGAGCTCGCACGCGCTCATGGCCTGCTTTGGATGGCTTATCTAGGGCCTCGGCTGGGACACTCCCGCGGGTTTTCTCCTCTCGTGTCCGCCGTTAGACTCCTCGGCATGGACGGCATGGGTTCGGCCGCCAGTCGGTCTCCGTTGGAGCGCCTCGACTTCGATAACGTCGTCCTGAAGAAACTTCCGGTGGATCCGTCCGAGGAGCCCGGCGTCCGGCAGGTGAGAGGAGCCTGCTTCTCCCGGGTGAAGCCTCAGCCGCTGACCAACCCGCGCTTCGTGGCGGTCTCCGGTGACGCCCTCGCGCTGCTGGGGCTCCGCGCGGAACAGGTCCAGAGTGACCCGCTCGCTCCGGGTTACCTGAGCGGGTCCAGAGTCATGCCCGGATCCGAGCCCGCGGCTCACTGCTACTGCGGCCACCAGTTCGGACAGTTCGCCGGGCAGCTGGGAGACGGAGCGGCGTGTTACCTGGGAGAGGTGAGGGCACCGCCGGGTCAAGATCCCGAGATGCTCCGAGAAAACCCGAGCGGGCGCTGGGAGATCCAGGTGAAGGGGGCGGGACTGACCCCCTACTCCAGGTACCCGGCCCTTTTTTATTCATTTATTTATGATTTGTTTTTTTATTCAACAACTAAACACTACAGGACAAAACATGGCTTGAAATAATAAAACAGTATTTATTCTAAGTTTTTTGGGGGGATCTTCATTTATTTATATTTGTGTATGTTAAATTTATTAAGACAAAGGATTATATTCAAGCAGATTTATTCTAATTTATTTTCTAATATGATGGAAAACATGGGGAAATATTTCTCAACCAGTTATGTAACGCTCCCCAAAATATTTGTTTGGTGACAAAAGTAAAATTAATGTGTAGTTTCAGTTTCCCTCCTCACAAAATGTACATATATTATTTACATTAATATTAAAAGTTTTTTAGACAGATACATGGAATTTTGTACTTTAAAAATGAGTTTCTTTAACTTTAGGAAAAAAATTGAATTTTGGATTAAAAGTTCTTAATGTATTTACTATGTCTTTATCATATTTATGTAAAATGTTATTTTTCTATAAGGTTTTCCAGTAAAAATATGGTCTTTTAAGGTACCTGCTCCTGTATAGCTGTAAAAAAGGAAATAAAAAGTGAGGCTGAAGGACTTTCTAGGGGTGGCCCTGGGGCAAGGCGACCTAGGCGACTGCCTAGACTGGTGGAAGGGGCGCCAAATTGCAGTTTTTTTTTAAAATATATATATTTAATAAAAAGTTTGACACAGAACTAATTTCATGTTACAACATAAAAATGTAAGTAAAGTAGCTTAAAAGTATGATGCATTCAATAACTGCAGTGTAACTCCGCCTACTTTCCTACAGAATACCAGTTGTTCAGTAGTGCAGTCTGTTAGCACACTTGTTTCCGGAGTTACCCGGTTTGAGCCCAAGCTCTGGCATTTTCTAATCTCTAAGAGAGGCGTATAATTCTTTTTCAACGCCCCGTGACGCCATACTCCGTCTCCTCAGACAGGCTGACGGCAGGAAGGTGCTGCGCTCCAGCATCAGAGAGTTCCTCTGCAGCGAGGCCATGTTCTTCCTGGGTGTTCCCACCACCAGAGCTGGCTCCGTGGTGACCTCCGACAGCCGGGTCGTCCGGGACGTGTTCTACAGCGGGCACCCCCGCCACGAGAGGTGCTCAGTGGTCCTCCGCATCGCTCCCACCTTCCTCAGGTGAGTGTGGGCGGTTCCTCTTCTCTCTGAGACGTTCGGACTGCTCACGTTTCCTCTTGTCTGGACAGGTTTGGTTCTTTTGAGATCTTCAAGCCCGCAGACGAGTTCACGGGCCGCCAGGGTCCCAGCTACGGACACGAGGAGATCCGAGGTCAGATGTTGGATTACGTCATCGAGACGTTCTACCCTGAGATCCAGCAGAACCACGGGGACCGCGTGGAGCGGAACGTGGCGTTCTTCAGAGAGGTTTGTTCAGAGTAGAGCTGCCATGATTAGTCGACTGATCGAAGACTTATCGACTGTTAAAATAGTCAATTAGTTGTTACTTTGTACTCTTTGGAGTCAGAGTGTAGTAAAGTTGAAAGTTATAATGACATTCTGCTAGCTTTTGGACTATTTTGGCATTTATTAAGGTTTTTTTTTGGTTATTTTGGAGTTTAGCTCATTTCAGCTGCATGCTAGCTGTTTTGGCTAATTTTGGCTTTTTTCAGTTTTTTTTAATACTTTGAAGTTTAGCAATTTTTTTCAGCTACATGCTAGCTGCTTTGTTTGTTTGTTTGTTTTTTTCTTAGATTTCCGTCTAATTTGTCTTTAAGCTAGTATTTTAGCTGGCTATCAACTTCAGCATTTTCAGCTATTAGCTTTAGTGTTTTTATCTATCAGCTTCAGCCTTTTCAGATTCAGCATTTTTAGTTATCAATTTCAGCATCTTCAGCTTTTTAGTTTTTTTGGGCTATTTTGGAGATTAGCTAATATTTCATTTGTATGCTAGCTGTTTCGGCTAATTTAGCCCCCTTTTTTTATTTTTTAGGCTATTTTTGAGTTTAGCTTATATTTCAGCTACATGCTAGCTATTTTGGCTAATGTAGGCTTTGTTTAGGTTACATTGGAGTTTAGCTAATATTTAAGCTATTTTGGAGTTTAGCTACTATTTCAGCCACATGCTAGCTGTTTTGATCAATTTAGTTTTTTTTTGTTTTTTAGCTTAATTTGGCATTTAACAAATATTGTAGCTGGCTATCAATTTCTGAATCTTCAGCTTTCGTCACATCTTCAGCAGCCAAATTCAGCTTACAGCATTCACACTAGTATTATTGCAGGTAATGCTATATATCTAGTTGTTAGTTAAAAGCTAATGATGTGTGTTTTACATCCAGTTTCTGCATGCCTCGATTAGTCGACTTATCGGGAAAAAATAATCTGTGATTAGTCGACTATTAAAATAATCGTTTGTGGCAGCTCTAGTTCAGATTGTGGAGGATCGTCTGATCCGGGATGGAGATGATGTTCTGTCACGCCCCTTCATGCAGGTGGTCCGGCGCACGGCCCGGATGGTGGCCCAGTGGCAGTGCGTGGGCTTCTGTCACGGCGTCCTGAACACGGACAACATGAGCATCCTGGGCCTCACTCTGGACTACGGCCCCTTTGGCTTCATGGACAGGTCAGCCGCGTCCCACGGCTGGAATCTTCCAGAATCTTTGTGAAAACATTTCTTCCTTCTTCTCAGATTTGATCCAAACTTCATTTGCAACGCGTCCGACAACTCGGGCCGGTACTCCTACCAGGCGCAGCCGGCCGTCTGCAGGTGGAACCTGGTGAAGCTGGCGGAGGCGCTCGCTCCGGAGCTCCCTCCGGACCGGGCCGGAGCCGTCATGGACGAGTACCTGGACGCGTTCAACAGCTTCTACCTGGAAAACATGAGGAAGAAGCTGGGGCTGCTGAAGAGGGAGGAGCCTGAAGACGGGATGCTGATCACCGAGCTGCTGCAAACGATGCACGACACAGGTGAGACCGAGGCCGGCGCCGGGTCGTCCTCCTGCGGCGTTCTGCAGCTCAAACCTTCTGCTCCTGCAGGCGCAGACTTCACCAACACATTCCGCTGCTTAAGTGGGATTCCGTGTCCCGGTGAGGGTGAAGCTGAGGAGGAGGTGGTCAGGACAGCCGTAGACCTCCTGCTGGAGCAGTGCTCCTCTTTGGAGGAGCTCAAAGATGCCAACAAACCTACGATGGATCCACGGTGAGCAAAACATGACATTAAAAACACAAGTTTGATTTTAGTCTCATAAAATCAATCATGTTTTTATCTATTCTGTCTGGAAAACATTTTAGTTGTAGTTTTAAGAGTCACCTCTGGGTGGCGCCAGTCTCACATGTTTATATCCTCCAATCAACGATGCAAATGTGTCTTCTGTAGAGGATATTTCTCAACCTGAATATTTCTCAATGCTGAGTGAACTTGTTTCTACAGAGCACACATGGAGCTTTTCAATGAGAGCCAAAGGGACGTTGGGAAATGTAGTTTTTCTGATCAAACTAAATTTGACTGGAGGGGGCAACACTGTTCCTGCATGTGAGCAACTTCTGCAACGACCAGCTCCAAAATCATTGGCCTGTGTTAAAGAATCATATTTACAAATGTTCATATTATGCACTTAATTTCACAGACTTATTATGAAAAGTAATTTTTGAAATGACTCAGTATTAGTTTGTACGAAGGAGTTTTAGGTCCAGTTTACAAGCATTTTTTCTTTTAGTTATGACTTTAAATTTAGTAAATTTATGAGAATAAAGTTGTATATTTATGACTTTTTAAGTCATAAATATATACAAAAAGATTTAAAAATATACAAAGAAATGTATGACTTCTTTTCTTGTAAATGTATAGAAAAAAACTTGTAGCTTTAAGAGAAAAATTGTCATAAATTACAAAAAAAACCCTGTAAATTTACAAGATGACAGCTTGTAAATTTATGAGAAAAATAATCATAAATTACAAGAAAAAACTTGTTAATGTTAAAGAAAAAACTAGTAAATTAATGAGAAAAAAGTGTAAATTTACGAGAAAAAACATGTAAATGTCTGAGAATAAAAGTCATAAATTTTCTATTTCTTTCCCGTAAATTTATGAGACAAATGGAGATTTACAAGAAAAAAAACTCATAAATTAAAAAACAAAACTCGTAAATTTACCAGAAAAATAGTAATAAATTACAAGAAAAAACAGAAACGTAAATTTAAGAGAAAAATAGTCATAAATTTACAGGGAAAAAATGTAAATTTATAACAAAAATCTAGTTAATTCATAAGAAAAATATTAATAAATTACAAGAAAAATTTTGGTAATGTTGGAGAAAAAACTCGTAAATTAAGAGAAAAAAACTAGTAAATTACTCAGAAAAAAAATAGTACATTTAGAGAAAAATAGTAATAAATGTACAAGGAACAAAAAGTAAATTTATAAGGAAAAAAACAAGAAAAGAACCAAAGTTTTCTGTTCATCAGAGCTGGACTATGAACGTGGATCATCTTAAGTTTTATTTCCAGATCGGTGTCAAAAACAAATAAATTCAGAACCTTTTTATCAGTCAGTGACTTTTCGGGAGTCTGTAATGTGGAGTTTAATATGTCAAATAAAAAGCTCGTAGACGCATGTTCGTAGGAGCGCCACTTCATTCTTTATTCTGCCCTTTCAATTCCCATACCCAGAATCCCTTTCACCGCCTCACCGTCTCTGAAGAGCTCCAAAGGAGAATGGTAACAGGGTTGCCCCCTTTTCAGAATGAAATGTCCCGTTTAGCACAAAACAACAAAAAAGAATGAAAATAGTCTTCATCAGGACTTCTTCAGACGGAAACGTCGCAAAGATTTGGAGATCTGGTCTGAAAGTGAACAGCTGCAGCTGGAATATCGACGTCTTCATCAACGGACTCTGCATATTTAGATAAATATATTAGATATTAACATGATAAAAAGTGTCCCGATTATTTTTCCTCCACCAGCATCTTTAAGTCCCGTTCCAATCAAATCGTTCCCAGACGTCTTTTTAATGACAATTTTGCCATTTTTAGCCAAAAAGATTTGTGTCGTTTTCTTGGACATAGTTTCTGCAGAGCGGCAGGATTTTATCAGAAACTCTAGAGTTGTGGGAGGGGCTGTTGGAGTAGGACAACCCCGCCCCCCTTCCCTCTGTCACCAATACGATC
Source organism: Oryzias melastigma (assembly GCF_002922805.2). Classification (NCBI taxonomy): domain Eukaryota; kingdom Metazoa; phylum Chordata; class Actinopteri; order Beloniformes; family Adrianichthyidae; genus Oryzias; species Oryzias melastigma. The sequence goes on along the minus strand of NC_050517.1, from coordinate 34,172,136 downwards.
TTTTTCAAAGGGCGTCGTTTTCGTCTCAGCGATTTAAATAAAGAATTATTTAGAAATGCAACTTCGAGCTGAATTTCTTTCAACAAGAACATGTTGGAACGCCAGTTTTCTTGGAGTCCGTCTTTAAATCCGTGTTTGTAGATCTGCTGACGCTCAGTTTATTAGGAACACGCGTGTGCAGAGATGTGAGTATCAGCATTTATAAACATTAGTTTGTCTATTTTGAATGATCTACCCACAATCCTTTGCGGTGGATATATTTGCCCCCTGTTCTCTCCTGTAAATGTGTTTCTCATCCCGTGATGGGAAGTTCTGACCTGTAACTGCTGCGTTTGCCGCCGGCAGCGAGCTGGCGATGCTGCTCTCCATGGCTCAGAGCAACCCGGCGCTCTTCCAGATGATCTCCGACCGGGCGACCATCGCCCGGCAGCTGGAGAGACTCGGCCGGCTGAAGGAGCTGATGGAGAGCAGCCAGGAGCAGCTGAGAAGCAAACAGGAGGAGGAGTGGACCCGCTGGGTCAGACGCTACAGGTGAGGCGGTTCGGTCCCGGGGAGGGAGCGGGGGAGGGGTCGGTGCGACGCCAAGGCTCTGAGCGTTTCCTCGTGACCGCAGGAAGCGTCTGGCTCTGGAGCTGGAGGGTCAGAGTGACGAGCAGGCCGTGGAGGCGGAGAGAGCGAGGGTGATGGACAGCACCAACCCCCGCGTGGTGCTCAGGAACTACATCGCCCAGAATGCAATAGAGGCTGCAGAAAAGGGCGATTTCTCTGAGGTCAGAGTTCGCAGCTTGATGAAAAACTAAATTATTCTGAAGTTTGAAGTCTGGATGTTTTTGTCCTGCAGGTCCAACGGGTCCTCAAGGTTCTGGAGAAACCCTTCTCCTCCCAGCCGGGTCTGGAGCTTCCCGCCTGGGTGCACGGCGGCGGGGCCGCCGCTCAGGCTGAACGAGAGGAGGAGGAGCAGCAGGACGAGTCTCCCTCAGCCAGCAGAGACCCCGTTCCCTACGACAGCAAGCCCCCGTCCTGGGCGCGGGAAATCTGCGTCACATGATCGTCGTAACCGCTTCCTCGCCAGCCTGTGACCGTTTTTCAGGCCGCGGCGAGGAAGCTCCACAGCGAGAGGAACACTTCAGAGCAGCAAGGTGACGGAACAGGAAGTGATGAGCTTGAGGTTTCACCTTCAAACAGGAAGTTGGGTTTAATGTTAAAAGCTTCCTCGCTCGAATTGATGTGGGGGGGGTCGTCTATTGAAAGGAAGCTCCGCCTCTTCTCTCGGTTCTGTCACCTCAGCTGGTAATGAGGAGTCAGGCGGAAAGTCCTGCTGTGACTCGTCTGACTCTGAGGCTCGGGGAGGTGTCACCTCAGCTCGCCGCCAGCAGCGCCACGCCGGGCTGGTGGCGGGGGGGGGGGGTTGTTACTCACCTAAACGCACAACAATGTAGAGTTCACTATACAGACTGTTAAAGCAGAGCTGGGAGCCTCTTCTGTTTGGACGACCGCTACACCACAGCTTGTGTAAAAATATATTCTAGAATGATCAGATTGAAAATGATAAATTTGACAGAATCGTTTCTTGATTTATATTGAGAGTTTTTTATGGGGAGTCGTTTGTAAATCTGCAAAGTAAAATTTGAACATAAATATTTAGTGTGTTTAAGGATAATAAAAACGGGTCTTGTTTTTCAAATTCATATTTTCACCTTTTAAAATCATGTATTTATAAATGTTTAAGTTTTGTAACTAAATATTTAGTTAGCACGCTAAATACTTAATTTTAAACTAAATATGTATTTTAAATGGATCTATTTAGCTTACAAACTAAATATTTATTTTATGGGATTAAACATTTAGTTTTCACATTTAATGTTTTGACCTGATCTAAATGTTTGTTTTTGAAACTATTTAAGTTTTGTAACAAAATATTTTGTTCTAAATATTTAGTTAAAAACTAAATATTTAGCTTGAATCTAAATAGTAAAGTAAGAAATAAATATTTAGTAAAAAATTAAATATCAATTTAATATTTAGTTAAAATTAAAATAATTATCTTGGTTCTAAATATTTAGATTCGAGCAAAATATTGAGTTAAAAACTAACTATTATATTCAAGATAAATATTTAATTTTTAACTAAATATTAAGCTTTGATCTAAATATTTAATTCTCTTACTAAGTATTTACTTAAAATAACTCACTTTTTAGCTGGAAACTAAATATTTAGTTGCAAAAGTTAAATATTTAGTTAGGAAAATAAATACTTAGCAAGCGAAATATGTCATTTTAAGCAAACTAAATATTTAGTTAGTAAATGTAATAATTATAAATACATTAATTTAAAAGGTAAAAGTATGCATTTGAAAAACAAGATCTGTTTTTTTCTCTCTTAAAACACACTAAATATCCAAAAATACTGATGATCAAAGTTTACTTTGCAGAATTATGAACGGAAACGTAAAGTTTTAATTAAAAAAATGTAAAAAAAAAAAACAAAAAACAACAGACTTTTCATTTCAAAATAAAAGCTCTTTCCTGGAGTTTCTGCTTCTTTTGTCTTTTTCTAGTGAAATGTTTCCAAAGCGCGTGCTTGTCATAGTTTCATCCCGGGCGTGTTATAGCTCGTCCCAAGCACGCGCTTCTCCTGTCACGCGCACATATATCTTTGACAGAGATTTGGGGTTTTATTCTTTCTTTCCATGATTAGTGCAGAGGTCCACGCGCGCGCGCTTCACCTTTAACTATCGCCGGGAGTGGCCTCGCGCGCCTCGAGGGCGCGTCCTGACAGGCGCCGCACGCGCAGCCGCCGCGGGTCAGCTCATAGGTAGGATCCGGGACGATGGGCGTGTAGCGCCGGAAGAGACACGCGCGCGTCAAGCAGGAGCTGCCAGCGCGCGCCGCCTTTGACTCTGTTTCGGGATGAGTTCGCGGGTCAGACCCGGGTATTCCCGGCAGGACGTCAACAAAACCTCGTGGGAAGTTCCGGACCGGTACCGGGACCTGAAGCAGGTGGGCTCGGGGGCGTACGGGACGGTGTGGTAAGTGAAAGCGGTGAGGAGGAAGACGGTGGAGGTCTGACACGATGGTTACGCAAACAAAGCGCGCGCGGGGCAGATGGTGCGGGACCGGGAGGGGGACAAAGCCGAACGCGCCGCTTCCACTTCCTGGTGATGAGATGGAGACGCGCGCGGGCGACCACAGGGGGGGGTTGGCGCACGCGCGCATTGGAGCGTTTAAACAAGTTTCCAGAACAACGAGGAGTGTCTGTCACGCACATTCACGCAGCGTTTGCGCGTCTCGACTCCCGCGGCCTCTTTGTTGTCAATGATTGACCCGGAGGGCGGCGCTGTGCTGCTCTGACTCATTACAGAGAACACCTTAATGAGAGCTGCCGCCCATGCGCATGCGCAGAGACTTGTTCTCTGCCAGGTGATGTTATATAAAAACAAGTTTTCAGTTGGCCTTTTCCTCCCGGGTTTGGGGAAGTGGACCGTCTGAACGCTGATTTCCTGATTCCCGCTTCTCCCTCCAGCTCGGCGACAGACTCCAGAACTGGAGCCAAAGTGGCCATCAAGAAGCTCTACAGACCGTTCCAGTCGGAGATCTTCGCCAAGCGGGCCTACAGGGAGCTGAGGCTCCTCAAACACATGAAGCATGAGAACGTGAGCCCCAGCAGCCGCCCTGCCCCGCCTGTCCTCACATTACAAAGCACTGAGTGTCCCTGTCCCGCAGGTGATCGGCCTGCTGGACGTCTTCACCGCCGACCTCTCCCTGGACAGATTCCTGGATTTGTAGGCCGTTTTTTCTGATTTAATTCCTCGTTCGCCTTTAATCGACCTAAAAAAGTCCTTTTCCCCAGTTACCTGGTGATGCCGTTCATGGGGACGGACCTGGGGAAGCTGATGAAGATGCACAAGCTGTCGGAGGACAAGATTCAGTATTTGGTGTATCAGATGCTCAAAGGCTTGAAGGTGGAGGATCCGCTCTTCTGTTTCCTCGTCCTCATTCGTTCCGCCGTCTAAACTTGTGTCTCTTCATTGCAGTATATCCACTCTGCTGGCATCATTCACAGAGTGAGTTTTATTAGAAACACTCGTAAAATAATTGCTGCTCATTTGTTGAATAAGATAATTTTCTGTTTTTAATTTCAGGATCTTAAACCAGGAAATCTCGCCATCAATCAGGACTGTGAGCTGAAGGTTCGTTTCTTTGCCATCAAAGTCACTTTTTTCATGAATGTCGGTAAATATCTAACATTCTGGAACATAATCCTGCTGTATCCGCAGATCTTGGATTTTGGATTAGCGCGGCAGGCAGACAGCGAGATGACGGGGTACGTGGTGACCCGCTGGTACCGAGCGCCGGAGGTCATCCTGAGCTGGATGCACTACACTCAGACCGGTAATGAAGGCCTTCACAGCGGAGCATCAATTTACTGGAGCTGTTGGGAACGTCTCTGCAGCCGAGGAGAAGAGGAGACCTTTATAGAAGAGGCGTCAAATTCAGTCACACGGGGGGCCAAAACCCAAAACACTCCTTAGGTCGCGGGCCGAACAGGATAAACACTCTAAAACCACATTTTAAAAACTTTAAAACCGTAAATTTTTAACATAATTATGAACTAGATATATAGCATAACCTGCGATAATGCTAGTGTGAATGCTGGAAGCTGAATATGGATGCTGAAGATGCTGAAATTGATAACTAAAAATGCTAAATCTGATAGCCAGCTAAAATATTAGCTTAAAGACAAATTAGCCAAAAATCTAAGAAAAACAAACAAACAAAAAAACTTAGGTTAGGCAGAACAGCTAGCATGTAGCTGAAAAAATAGCTAAACTTCAAAGTATTCTTAAAAAAAAAAAAAAACTGAAAAAAGCGTAACTAGCCATAACAGCTAGCATGTAGCTTAGCGGTCCAGAGCCACATGTGGCTCTTCTATCTCTCCATGGTGGCTCTATGGCTGAAGAAAAATAATATAATAGTAAGTTTTTTAATTTTTGTAATTTAGTTTGCTAATAAATTTTAGGCTATTTTGGAGTTTAGATAGCAATCAAGCAGCAAGCTAGCATTTTGGCTAATTTGGCATCTACTATTTTTTTACCTACTAAAAGGTAAAAATGAAAAAAAAAATCACATTTTGAGAGATGCTAGTTTCTTTTTATATTTTTGCTTTGGATCGTGCCAAAAAATAGGAATAATTCATACTGATTGTTTTTAAAAAGTTGTCATGAATTATCCAATTTTCTTAAACGCTAAAGTAAATCTATGCGGCTCTTTATAGGTTTTGATCAGTGGAAAACGAGTCCAAATGGCTTTTTTACTGTTAAACTTTGCCCACCCCTGATTTAGCTGAAATATTAGATAAACTCCAAAATAGCCTAAAAAATGAAAAAAAAAGCCCTAAATTAGCCCAAACAGCTAGCATGTAGCTGAAATATCAGCTAAACCCCAAAACAGCCTAAAAACCTTAATAAATGCCCAAATAGTCCAAAAAGCTGGCAGAATGACATCTTTAAAAACGTTAAAACAGTAACTTTTTATCATAATTATGAATAATAAAAAGGCAGGAATATTATTCCAAAATAAATCAGCTTAAACCTAAAATAACTTTCAGTATTTTACTCTCCATAAAAATATATTTCTTCAAAATGATACAAGTTAGAGCAAGATAACTTCAGGCCATTAATAATAATAAAATAAAATGATCTGGAGGGCCGGATCCGGCCCCCGGGCCTTGACTTTGACACACGTGCTTTATAGAGATCTGAACGAAACGTTTTATCTGAGGACATGATGGCGTCCCCCAGGGATCAGTGTCAGGTCCCAAACTCTTTTTAGAGAAAACAGAGATAGAGTGAGGCAGTAAAAACATGGATGGACTGGAAGTTTTTACTGAATTGGAACAAAACATTCTGGATTTGTCCAAATTCCTTCCCTTCTTCCTTCACTACGTAGGTGTTTGTCGATTTGTCGAGCTGTTTGAATCCACATTCCCACATTTCCAGGCTCTGGAAATTTCCCTAAAATATCTTCAATAAAGAATAAGCATGAGCATGCTCACTAACTTGGTGAATATTGCCCACAATGCATTGCATTTGAGCAATGTTTCATTTAAAGAAATGTTTTTCTTTGTTCATTTATCACTGTTTTCTTCATCAGAACACATAAATAGTCTTCATAAATAGTTATTAGGTTTTTAATTTGATAAATCTGTGACGTCATATTTGGAGATTGTCCCGCACTGTATGAAGGAATTCAAACAGGGATTTTATTTGACATGTGGAATGTGGAAGCAAAGAAATGGTGTTGAATTAGAAAGAACTGGATTACTGCGCCCTGCTGCAGACAATAGAAATAGCAAGAAATGTATTTAAAGTTCTAAAGAAAATACAGATTTTGATCAATTCAGTGCAAAAAAACTTTAAAAAGTACTTGAAAGAACTTTTATTCTTCAGTAAAGAGATGTTCAGATTTTGGGATTGGAGCAGGTCGCCGTTCTCGACTTCCAAATGACCTGAATTCACTGAAATTCAATCCTGGTTGTTCATTTACAAAGTAGGAAACAATTCTGTACCGAAGAATCCACAGAGAAGATCCAGTGGTTCCAGGTAAAAACATTGGATTTAAGCCCAATCTAAATTCTCTCTCCCCTTCCATTTGAAGGGGCATTTGTAGTGGAAATTGTGTCTGAAATAGTTTTTTTAAGATCCCACCCTCCAAGCGGAGGGAAACAAAGGCCCGATCCGAATTCTTCCCTTCCCCTTAATTTGAAGTGGCAGTTGAAGTCGAAGTCGTGTCCGGGATTATTATTCTGTTGAAGCATGACCTTTTCAAAGTTATAAAATCGCTGTTATTATGTATGTTAGAGCGCTGGAAGCTCCGGGCTAATGCTAGCTAAACGGAGACTATTGGTGGCGTCATCCAGCGAAAGTGACGTCCAAATGTAGGGAGAAGGGAAGAATTCGGTTGGGCCTTAAGGTGCATTCACACCAACCGTTATTTGTGCGGCGGAGGCGGCTAGTTTCAATTGTAAGTCAATGGAACATAAGGCAAACTGAAGTCCCGCCGCACGATTTGAGCGACGGGTGTAAATCAGGCAGCGCAGGCCAAATTTAAATAAGTTATTAGCTTCAGTGTTTTCAGTTTCAGCATTTCCAGCTATCAGCTTCTTTATTTTCAGCTATCAGCTTCTCTGTTTTCAGCTATCAGCTTCTCTGTTTTCAGCTTCAGTGTTTTCAGTTATCAGCTTCTCTGTTTTCAGCTTTAGCATTTTCAGCTATCAGCCTCTGTGTTTTCAGCTTCAGCGTTTTCAGCTATCAGCACTAGCATCTTCAGCTATCAGCTTTAGCGTTTTCAGGTATCAGCTTCAGCGTTTTCAGCTTTAGTGTTTTCAGCTATCAGCTTCTGTGCTTCCAGCTTTAGCGTTTTCAGCTATCAGCTTCTGTGTTTTCAGCTATCAGCTTCAGCGTTTTCAGCTATCAGAATTAGCGTTTTCAGCTATCAGCACTTACATCTTCAGCTATCAGCTTCAGCGTTTTTTAGCTATCAGCTTCTGTGTTTTCAGCTTTAGCGTTTTCAGCTATCAGCTTCTGTGTTTTCAGCTTCAGCGTTTTCAGCTATCAGCTTAAGCATTTTCAGCTATCAGCTTCAGCGTTTTCAGCTTTGGTGTTTTCAGCTATCAAATTCTATGTTTTCAGCTTTAGCGTTTTCAGCTATCAGCTTCTGTGTTTTCAGCTTCAGCGTTTTTAGCTATCAGCTTTAGCGTTTTCAGCTATCAGTTTTAGCGTTTTTAGCTATCATCTTCTGCATCTTCAGCTATCAGCTTTAGCGTTTTCAGCTATCAGCATTTTCAACTATCAGCTTCAGCTTTTTTAATTATCAGCTTCAGCGTTTTCAGGTATTAGATTCTGTGTTTTCAGCTTAAGCGTTTTTAGCTATCAGCTTTAACGTTTTCAGCTATCAGTTTCAGCTTTTTCAGCTATCAGTTTCAGTGTTTTTAGCTATCATCTTCTGCATCTTCAGCTATCAGCACTAGCATCTTCAGCGGCTAAATTCAGCTTACAGCATTCACACTAGCATTATTGCAGGAAATGTTATTTACCTAGTTTTTATTGAATGCCAGCCACTCTACAGAAACTATGTCTTAGAAAACGACATGTTTTGGGGGGGTTGGATAAAAAGGAAATAATTATAATCAAAAAATGATTTTTGATGATCAGAGTGGACTCAGCAGATTTACTCTTCTCAGACTTGGTTTTAACCACTAGGTGGTGCACTTTTCTCATTTTGTTCATAACTTTATTATGGAATATTTGTTCTTGTTCTATTACTGAAACACTGTGTCCTCACTGACCTTCATGTTTTTGTCCTCAGTGGATATTTGGTCAGTGGGCTGCATCATGGCAGAAATGCTTCAAGGAAAACCTCTTTTTAAAGGCAACGATCGTATCCTTTTTGACGCTCCTCCGGCTTTGGACTTCTCTGATTTTTAAAAATAAAATTCAAGATTTTTGTCCAGCGTTAAAGCCTTGACCTCTGCCTCTCAGACCTCGATCAGCTGACTGAGATCATGAAGATCACAGGAACACCAAGTCCGGAATTTTTGTCCAAACTGGAATCTGAAGAAGTGAGTTCCCGCCCTGAACATGGAAAACTTTCCTCTTCTGAACTCTAGAATCCTGACGCCCAAATCGACACATTTGTGTGTAGACTCAGAAGTTGTATCTTTGTCTGCTAGGCTAAACGATACCTCAAAAGTCTACCGAAACAGGAGAAGAAAGACCTTCAGAAGGTCTTTCCCACGTCTGATGTACACGGTAGGACTCGCAGCATTCTTCCGTCTGCGTCAGTCAGAACTTTTTCATGTGAGCCGCTTTTGTTTCCCCCCCAGCTGTGTCTGTGATCGAGCACATGTTATTGCTGGATCCGGAAAAACGGGTTACGGCTGCCGAGGCTCTCACGCTGCCTTACTTCACCGAGTTCAAGGACTCGGAGGAGGAGAAGGAGGCGCAGCCGTACGATCACTCGCTGGACAACGCAGAGCTCACGCTGGAACAGTGGAAACGTAAGGATGGACAAACCCAGCAGGCGTTTCATACTGATGTGGTGTTGATGAAAGCCCCGCCCTCTTTCTCTGCAGGCCACACCTTCACAGAGATCTTGACCTTCAAGCCCATTCTGCCAGACGCCAAAGAAACCTCTCTTTAGGAAACACTCCGGACTCTTTTGGAGATCAAACTCCAGCAGGAAAACCTTCGGATCGTGAACGTTCTTCAGACTTGATGAGGATCCTTTTATAGCCCGTTTTACATTTTTCATGTTTCTGAAACGATAAAAACTTTCAAAGTTTCGGTTTGAATCGTTTATAAAACTGGAGAGAGTTTAACGAGTTCTTCCTGAATTAAACCTCTAAATTTGAGCTCCAGAAACGACACGTAACCCAAACCTGCTGCATAAAACGGGTCTGCGTCCTGGACGGAGGGACTTCCCAGAATGCATCGGCTGGAGTTTGTTTACATGTGTCGGAGGAGTTCAGTCCTCGCTGAAAGTTTGAGCTGAAAGACATCATCCTTCTTTTCTTCCATCACCAATGAGAAGATAAAGAAGAAAACCAAACTGTTTTAATCTCTGCAAACTGTTTTCTTCTGCAATAATCTCAAAGTATGACCGGAACTGCCCAAAAAACTATAAATCAACTAAATAAATCACTTTTTACAACCACAGTTGTGGTTGCAGTTCATTCATGATGTTGTTTATTTACTTGTCTCTTGGAGTCACTGCATGTTTTCAGGTCAACCTGATCTGATGATAGATGTTCATTCTCCTTCCAGCGCTGCTGCTTATTAACTATCAGTGTTTTGACCTTTTTCAGACAGGCTGGAAAAACAAAAACAAGATTTATAGCATTACCTGCGATAATGCGAGTGTTAATGCTGTAAGCTGAATGTGGCCGCTGAAGATCGCAGAGCTGAGAGCTGAAAACGCTGAATCTAGAAGCTTGAGGAAAAAAAAGTCTGATTTTGACAAACAGCTAGCGTAATGCTAAAATGTTAGCTAAACTCAAAATTAGCCTAAGGGAAAAAAGTCTAAATTAGCCAAAAAAGCTCACATAAAACTGAAATATTAGCTAAACTCCAAATTAGCCATACAGGAAAAAACATGGAAAAAAGTCTGATTTTGACGAACAGCTAGCATAATGCTAAAATGTTAGCTAAACTCAAAATTAGCCTAAAGGAAAAATTCTAAATTGGCTAAAAACAGCTCGCATAATGATGAAATACTAGCTATACTCCAATAAGCCAAAAAAATAAAAGTCTAGTTTTGACAAATAGCTATCATAATGCTAAAATATTAGCTAAACTCAAAATCAGCCAACAAAAAATTGGAAAAAAGTCAAAATTAGCCAAATACAGCTAGCATAATGCTAAAATGCTAGCTAAACTCCAAATGATCCTAAAACCACAGCAGATACGGAACATTTAAAGGGTAACCAAACAATATAAATGGGGCCTTAAAAGTGCTGTCTATTGGTCATTGCCAATTTTTGATAAAGTAAAATGAAATTGTTCAATTCTTTAAAAAAATAGTCAAAAACCGTCTGTGTGTTTCCCCCTACAGGTTGAATCGAGGTATTACAGTTGAATCTTTGACTGTTGGTGGAGTCAGCCTCCAAATTCCCTGTTTGGTTACCCTTTAAAGTTTGGTGTCTCGAGCTGAAAGTATGCAAACGTTCACAAGTTTCAAATTGCACAAAGTTTTTGAAGGATTTTAGCAACTTCTCATTCATTTCCTATGGGAATATTTTGCTCAATATTTCCAAAACTATAAAGTTTATAAATACCAAAGGTACAAGCAGTAACGTCCTGAATGTTTTGATCTAAGGATTTCTGAAATCACTGAATTTATTGTATTTTGTTATTTATTTTTCATAATTTTACAGCTTTATTCTCATAACATTGACTGTTTTCTCTTAATTCTGTTGTTCGTATATATTTTTTGTCTTTCAGTATTTTAGGGAGTGCTGCAACACATTTCTCATGTTCTCTTTGACCTTTTTCGTGTTTCAACACTTCAGCTCATTTCTTTTTTGCTGTTGTTTTCATTTCTTCAAAAGTCTCTCAGCTTGTTGTTGACGGAATATTCCATTCCAGCAAAAGACCTGGGGGGGAAAGAAACACTTGAGCAGTCCAATACCATTTCAAGATCTGTTCTTTTACTATAGAGTTTAATAAGAACGGCGTAGGAATTTATTTTAGTCATTTTTGTTAAGTATTCAAGGGAAACGGCCAACCTTTGTTTAATAGTAATTCAACCTCTGACTCCAGATTCAGAATGAAGTTTTTTTCCTCCTGAGTTCACGCTGGTCAGAGACTCACGAGAATATTTTAATGGATGAATTTCACCTTTAAAAGTTTTCCAGTTATACAATTGATAATGATTTCTAAGTAATAGCCGTACATTTATTTTATTATTCTGTTTTTTAATAATTAAGGAGAAAATGTATTATTTTTCATCAGTCAGATGAGTTTTTTTTATTTATATAGCCATTATTTAACCAGAAAAATAAATAAATAAAATTGAGATTCACTGATCTCTTTTTCAAGGGAATTCTGGTAAAAAAAAAAATACACACACCCAAGACAGGTCATAGAATTAGAAGACGCTAAGAATAAATAAATATGATGAAATAAAACAGAATAAAATAAATTAAAAACAGTTCATATTAAAAATTTCATGATTTTCATAAATTAAATTTTTCCCTTTTTTCCTCAATTTTTGATGTTAAAATGAAAGGTTTGATATTTTCTTGTTGTACCTGTTTTCAACACTAGGTGGCAGCAAGTAAACATGCTTCTTACTGCAGCTCTAAGATCCAGTTTAGGTGGAGATTTCTCACCAAACATGAGTTAAAGTTTTGGAAAATCAACACAAATGTTGAGATTCCAGAAGCCGGTTGTGTTCTTGGAGCGTTCTGCGGTTCTGGGCTCGGAGAGCGGAGCTGCAGTGGTGAAGACATTCCTGTCTGCCTCAGCTGCAGCTGACTGAAAATGATCCACAACATGGAAACACATCTGCTAAACATTTTGGTGTTTTTGCACGCAGGTACGAGCCGATCCCCGACTCCACGTTCTGTCCGGACGATTTAACCCGTCAGAGATGAGCTGCTGTTGGTTACAGTGTTTGTATGGAGGATGAGTGACGGCCTCATGGAAAAGACGCCAAAACGTTCTGACTGGACTCCTGTTTGCTCTAAGATTCTGTTGAATTTAACATGTGAGTGACCTCCAGATGCTCGACTCCCAGAGGCCGTTCAGCTTCCTTCCTCAGCCTGTTGTGTCCTCCCTGAAAACAAACACACACACACACACACACACACACACACTGTTAAACAGTTCACAGAGTTCTGTTCCTGCAGCTGACTGACAAACAAAGAACCTCGCAGTCCAAACATGGACGCCCCCCCCTCTCTCATTTGCTGACATCCTCACTTGTTTTCAGAGAACTCCTTTGAAACTCGGCGTTCCGGAGGCTCCGTGTCCTCCTGCTGGAGGAGCTGGCAGAACCTGACAGGCTGGAGCGGGAGTCCTCCTGGAACGAGCTCCAGCGAGGCTCTGACCGGGTCGCTCTCCTCTTTTAGAGCGGAATGTCACTTTTATCTGTTTGTTTTTGCGTCTGGGGGAGGAACGTCCGTGCGAGTCCCACCACACTGAAGTTTCCGGGGTCGGCCTTTGACCTGCAGCCAGAGTTCAGTTTGCAGCAAACACTGAAGTTTTAATGAGGCTGAAATTTTTAACATTTTTGTCCTGGCAGGAGATCCGATTTAAGCTGAGTCAGCTTTTTTTTTTAATCGACTGAACTCATCAAACCACAGAATGGAATCAGAGCTTATGTTTCTCCCCAACCTTCAGGGTTTTCTCTTCTTCTCTGATTCAGGCCTCAGTGGAGATGAATTGACTAAAACAGAAATGAAAGTTTATCAACTTTAAACAGTTCATCTCATATTTGTGGCCACCACATATCATTAAACAAACCTTATGTTTGTCAGATTTTTACGACATTGAATGAACATGCTGCCAGCTTAAGTCTACAACAAATTTTGTTGACCTTTGACCTCTTTGGCCATCTATTATCAATCGATTCCTAAATATTGGGCATCATTGGGAGGCATTAAGTAAGAAAATGTTGCTACTAGAAGTTGTAGATTTTGAACGGCGTGCACGTAGGAAGCTTGCAGAAGTAGCACACTTTAAAAACATGCACATGTTTTAATGGATTACTACAAAAATTGAATGCTAAAATACTAGCTAAACTCAAAATGAGCCAAAAACACTGGAAAAAAAACACTAATTTTAACAAACGGCTAGCATTATACTGAAACAAACTAGCTAAACCTCAAATTTAGCACAAAAAAATGGAAAGTCTAGTTTTGAAAAACAGCTAGCATAATGCTAAAACAATCTAGCTAAACCTCAAATTTAGCAAAAAAAATAAAAAAAAATGGAAAAAGTCTAATTTTGACAAACAACTAGAATAATGCTAAAATACTAGCTACACTCAAAATTAGCCGAAAAAGAAAACTAGAAAAAAAGTCTATTATAAAAATCAGCTAGCATAATGCTAAAATATTAACTAAACTCCAAATTCTGCATAAAGAGCTTTGGGCATTATTGGGAGGCATTTGGCATAACAATGTTGCTATTAAAAGTTGTGGATTTTGAACGGTATGGGCGTGGTAAGCTTTCAAAAGTGGCGTAGTCTTAATACACGCACATGTTTTAATGGATTACAATGAAAATGTAATATGTTGATCCCAGGCTGAACCTGTAACAATTATCATAACATAGGATATGAACATATAAGGAATGTGGGCGTGGTTAGCTAATTACCTCTGTTGCTAAGGAAATCCTAAAATTTACTTTTGCTGATTCTCATGGAACTCATCTCAATCTGTCCGGAGACCTCACTCGAACAAAGTATAAAATGGTTGCTATGGAGATAAAACCAACAGAAATGCCGCCACTTTGAAAAAAAGTTATTTTTTTATCAATTTCTCACAGACCAGCTATAACAGAAAGAGAAGTAGGGGGTATGGGGTGCATCGTGGCTGCTTGTCAAGTGAGCTGAGGTCAAAGGTGGGCGTCGAGCGCGGCGTTGGTGCGTATGGGCGAGTAGAGCGAGAATGGCGGGTAGCAACTGCCAGTCATCCAACAAAGCTTGTGGATTCAATTTTACTAGTTTCTTTCCTTTTATTCCAAATCTGTTTTGCAGAAAATTCCCACAAATAAAAACACATGTTCTAAATGGAAGCAGGAACATTTTTAATGTTTGTTTTAAAAAAATAGCAGCACAAAGGGGGGAGGGGGGGTGTCCCACATTAGCTCCTATTAAACAGGATGTGGTTTTTTGCTCATTGAAAAGGGAGGAAGTTCTGATGAAAATACTTCCCAGTCTTTTTTGTTTGTGTGTTTTGTGTTTGCTTTCTTTGGAGAAGGACTGCTTGTGTTTGCAGCCTCCAGCTTCACCGTCATTGTGTTTCTGTGTGCAGCTCAGTGGCTGAACTCCCAGTAATAAGGTGACTCCCACCTCCACGAAGCTCCCTGCTTTCACCTGCTGCTTCAAACACCTTCCTGTCACCGCCTGTGCGCCGGCGTGGGGGCGGTCGGCGTCCTGACCTCTCAGACGTGTTCCAGAGATCCTGCAGGAGGAGAACTGGACCTCCTGACTCCACATGATCACATGGAGGTCTGGAGAAGTGAGGAGCCCACTGTGGACTCTGAGGGGGAAACTCCATCTCTGGATTCTAACACCAGAACAGGGTGGAAAGAAAATGTACACAGAGACAATTTAAATTCAGCCACAAGGGGTCAGAATCCAGGACGGTTTGGACTGGTTCCAAATCCTGGTGAATAGAGAGAGAGAGAGAGATGTGTCTGGAAGACCTTTGACCTCACAAGGAAATCAGCGGATTCAGGGGAGGGAAGGAAGGAAGGATGGATGATGGATGGATGGATGGATGGATGGATGGATGGATGGATGGATGGATGGATGGATGGATGGATGGATGGATGGATGGATG
>NC_050517.1:34143124-34157008 GCF_002922805.2 Oryzias melastigma | reverse complement strand
ATGGATGGATGGATTGACGGACGGAAGCATGGATGGATGGATGGATGGACGGATGGGAGGGAGGGAAGGAGGGAGGAAGGATGGATAAATGGATGGATAGATGGATGGAAAGAAAGATGGATGGACAGAAGGATCGAAGGAAGGGAGGGAGGGTTGGATGGATGGAAAGAATGATAGATGGACAGATGGATGGATGGATGGATGGACGGACGGACAGAAGGAGGGAATCCAAATCAATGATGTGAATCACCAACAGAGCCAGAGTTGTGGTTCTCATGAAGAAGTGTGGACCAGCAGAGAATGAGATCTGTAAGACAGTGAGATGTTCTGTAGGAGTGAAAAAGAGTTCAAGATGGAGGTGGAGCTACATCAAGGGTCAGCTTTAAGCTCCTTCTTGTTTCCATGGTGATGGAGAGACTGACGAGGTAAGTCAGGAATCTGTGTGGACGATCATGTTTGCAGATGACACTGTGATTTGTGGAGAGAACAGGGAGCAGGTGGAGGAACGTCTAGAGGGGTGGAGGTTTGATCTGGGAAGGAGAGGACAGAGAAGACAGAGCACCTGTGCGTGAAAGAGAAACTGAAGTGGAACGGTGAGGTTACAGAGAGGAGAGATAAGGACGGTGAAGGACTTTGAAGTATCTAGAGTTAAGAGTCCTGAACTTAAGTGTTTGAGCAGGTTGGAACCGATGGAGGAAGGTTTCAGGCGTGACCAAAGGAGGTCACATGGGAACAGAGAGAAGCAATCTGAGTGAAGAGCGAGAGTTATAAATGTTAGAAGACGGCGCTTGTAGTTTACCGAGATGAAGATTAGCCATCGTCTCTGTCGTCTGACTTTGAGTGAAGACCAAGAATACGAGCAGAGTTTGTGATAAAACATAGGGCACCATGATGAGCTGGGTATAGTAAAAAGTGGGAAAGACTACAGTCTGACTCCATGGATGACTCCGCCCCTTATAGAACCAAACTTCTTTTCTGATCGACAGGAAGCAACAGCTGGCCTTGATCCATGTGTTTTCTGGTCTCCTTGTCGTCATGTCAGAGACCTGCTTGGTCCAGGTATGGAGAGAAATAAGTATCACCCCAATTTCTGCATAGCTTTGGATTTGTGTGTGCGTACTTCTTGACAGACCCTCTCTGAGTTCTGGTCTGAGCCGCATCGGCCCGCTTTGATCTGCAGGAGTTTAGAAGGGTCCGGCACCGCCTGCTATCCTCGTAACTGGTCATCAGCGTTCGGACAGAGCCCCATGTCGGAGGTGCTGTCAGGAGTGGAGTGGCAGAGAGAAAGTGATCAGTTCTGGTAGATTTTTTGTATTTTAAAGGGATAAGTGTTCTAAAAACATTTATTTAGACTTCTTTACATTAATTATCTGGAATATCTGTTTAAGAAAGTGGGAAAATGTCAAGTTTCACCAGATAATATTCACAATTGAAGTTTAAAACTGCTGAGAAGAAAACTCTAATGACCCAGCATTCTGGCAGTATTTAAATACAAAAGTATTTGTGAGACACGAGATACTTCTCACCATAGATTTGTGCGTAAGAGGTGGTTTGTGCAGAGTTTTAAAGATTTGCATGTGGAATTGGTTTCAAGCTGTTGTAATTTGAATTTGTGCATGTGTAAATTGCATTTTGTATTTTTAAAATGTTTTTCCATTTTTGTAAAAAACATGCATTTTATGAGTTAGAAATCAAGAGTTCACATGCACAAATCCTAATTTACGCACAAATCTAGAATTATGTACGCACAAATCAGAGTGAGTCTATTTTCTCTCCATATCATGCAGAGAAAATAGACTCACTCTGATTTGTGCGTACATAATTCTTGATTTGTACATTTTATGCATAAAATTATCACATTTTCAGCAGATAATATTTCCAATCTTAGTTAAAAGTGGCTGAAAAGAAAACTTAGATGACCCAGGATTCTAGCAGTATTTAAACGCATCACTTACTGATGAATCAAAATGTGGTTGTGTGTGTGTGTGTGTGTGTAACAAGTGATTTGTGTGTAAGTTAGATTCAAGCTGTTGTAATTTTAAGTTGCGTAAATTGTGTTTAGTATTTTTTTGGATTTTTATATGTATTTTTTTGTTCCTATGCACAACATGTATTGCATGAATTACAAATCAATAATTTCCAATTTCACACAAATCCAAAATTACAATCCAATTTTATGTGCACAAATCAAGAATTACACACGATTAAATCGGAGTGAGTCTATTTTCCCTCCATACACCTTTGCCTGATCGTAACTCCGCCCCTGATCTCCTAGGAAGCCCCTGATCGTTTCTCTGCCTGAACTTTCTCTTCTTGTTTTGAAGCTCTGGTTTAAAAGTCAGCAGTTTGAGGTTTCCCACACAGAAAAACATTTTTGAGTTCATTTAGTTTGGATGGACTCCTGCAGTTACAATGGAAAAACAAGACCCCCCCCCCCCTCCACAGGACATTCTTTGACAGGAATTCATTAACAATGTCTTCATGAATCATAAAATACTCGTTTTGTTTTATTCCGCAGAAGCTTTTGATGGAGCAAACTGATCCGATGAGTCCCTGCAGGTAAACTCTCCCCATCAGGTTCAAACTAAGAACTGGAACTTTCCTACATAACCTTCAGACTAAAGTCAGCTTCACCAGAAATGTTCTTTCACCAGCAGCTTCCCTGGTTTCATTCTCCCTTTAAGCGATAAAGCAGGAAAAAAAAGCATGGTGTTGATCCCAAAGCTCTGCTGGGATGTGAGAGGTCACAGTATATCACATGGGCCTTGAACCCAGAGCTTCTGAGACGAGGTCAGGGCTGGAGGGAATGTGACGCAGGGTCCAAAAAAAGCACGACGAGACAAAATAAAGCAGAAAAACAAGCAGCTGCTGGCTCGGAAATTCACGACTCCGAAGGGAGGGAAGATTTCCTGATCGCTGCTGCTTTAGACAGTAAATGCCAGAGTTTCTCCTCTGCTTTCTTTCAAATCAAGCTTCCTTTAGCATGACACAAAACGAAAGGCGGTAAAGAGCGGCGGTGGATAAGAATGTGGCCAGAAGCCTTCAAGGCTCTTATATAAGCTGAAAATCGGAGTCTGCTCAGCTTGATGTGTTTAAGGCAGATGATTGCTTTCAGTTGTTCGGCCTTACTGGGGGTGGGGGGCAGAAAAACTCACATTTTCCTCACTAAAACCGTCTTTGCTGAGTTTAGGAAACTCTCGCAGAACTGTCGGCGTGTTCCAGGGAGGACTGTATGGAGAGAAAGTAGACTCACCCGATCTGTGCATTCCTGATTCTTGATTTGTGAGTAACTTTGGAATTGTGCGTGCGAAATTCTTGATTTGTGCAAATACGTTTTGATTTTTGCGTAAGTATTCTAGATTTCTCCGCATAAATTTGGATTTATGCATGTGGAATTCTTGATTTGTGCAAATAAGTTTTGATTTGTACGCCTAAATTTAGGTTTTTGCATGCACAATCCTTAATTTGTATCCATAAATTTTTATTTTTGCGTTAATTCTTGATTTGTGCAAATATGTTTTGATTTTTGAGTAAGTATTCTAAATTTGTGCGCCTAAATTTGGATTTTTGCATGCATAATCCTTAATTTGTATCCATAAATTTTGATTATTGCGTTAATTCTTGATTTGTGAAAATAAGTTTAAATTTTTTTGTAAGTATTCTAGATTTGTGCGCATAAATTTGGATTTGTACATGTGGAATTCTTGATTTGTGCGAAAAAGTTTTGATTTGTGCATGCATAATTCTTGATTTGTTGTAAATTTGGATTTGTGCATGCGCAATTCTGGATTTGTGCAAATAAGTTTTAATTTGTGTGTGTGTAATTCTTGATATGTTCGCATAAATTTTGATTTTTGTATGCGTAATCCTTAATTTTTGTGTGCATAATTCTTTATTTGTGCGAATAAGTTTTGATTTGTGCGTGCGTAATTCTTGGTTTGTGCGCATAAATGTGGATTTTTGCATTAATTCCTGATTTGTGCAAATAAGTTTGATTTTTGCGTGCATAATTCTTTATTTGTGCAAATAAGTTTGATTTTTGCGTGCATAATTCTTTATTTGTGCAAATAAGTTTGATTTTTGCGTAAGTATTCTAGATTTGTGCACATAAACTTGGATTTGTGCATGCATAATTCTTTATTTGTGCGAATAAGTCTTGATTTGTGCATGCGGAAATCTTGATTTGTTTGTAACTTTGGATTTGTCTGTGCGTAATTATTGATTTGTGTGCATAAATTTAGATTTGTGCGTGACTTTTGTTTTTTTCTTTTATTATAAAATAAAAAAAAAATACAATTTACACTAGCACCATCTAAATGACAACAGCTTGAAGCTAACTGTAGCACAAATCGCTTGTTACTGAGGTGAGACTCTTTTCATTCGCCCGTGAGTGATGCGTTTAAACGCTGCTAGAATGCTGGGTCTTCAGAGTTTTCTTTTCAGCTACTTTGAACTTAAATAGTGAATATTATTCAGTGAAATCTTGATAATTACATTAACAAAATGTATCGTACGAGATGCAAATCAAGAATGACACATGAACAAATCAGGGTGAGTCTATTTTCTCTCCATAGCGCTGCTGGAGTGCAGGAATAACAGCGTCCGTGCTGCACGAGGACACGCTCCGTCTTCTGGCTGTACGCTCCACCAGTGAGCTCTGTGGTGAGCACAGACCTGGGCTGCAGTTCAAGTCCCACCACCTCATGTCTGTGCACGAGATTAGATACCCAAGCAGACATAGTTTCTGAGTCTGATCACCACAAGCTCAGAAAAAGAATCTTTCTCTGTAACAGAGTTATTTGTGTCTGTTCCTGGTTAGTCCATGCAAAGCAGAAACCACATGTTCTGACTGCACATGAAATGTTCTGGGATTCATTATGAAATGCTAAAGAACAGTTTGTAAAAGTGCTCCCTGATAAATGCCGTCTCAGCCAGACTGTTGGAGGATGCTGGCTGCAGCGTTCTGAGGCTGTTCTGCTGTGGAAGAGTGCACGTCTACATGCGCTGACAGAGAGAAGGCCGGAGGAGTTAAAGATTGACAGGATGTTTGTCAGGAATGCTCCAGCGTGACCCCACGATCAAAACACAACACTGATAATGCCGAGAATGACCCTTCACCCCCTCCCTGAGTGAAGACGTTCACTGTTTCAAATGAAATCATGTCAAACATCTTCTGGCTGCTCGGATCGGATCGGATCAGCATGGATGGATGGATGGAGGGATGGATGGGTGGATTATGTTCCTTCTCACCAGGAGAAATTCAGTTAATTACAGAGATGTAACAATTAATTGATTAATTTCTATTCCTACAATCCTCTTGATTTTTCTGAGGCAGAATTGAATCAAATTAAGTTTATTTTATTATCATATTTGTTTTTTAAATATTTTTAAATGATGTATTTTATGACTGTGAGGAAAGTCTGCTGATTGAATGACTGGGAGGGGGAGCTGGATACCACAGGTATGCTGTGTTTTACTGATATTTTAAAGAATTGTGTATTTTAACAGATTTTTTAGTCCACGTTTGGAGTGTGCAGCAGACCGGCTGATTTTACACTTTCGGTTATTTTTGTTGGGTCACTTCCGGGTCATTCTAATTTCTGTCACCCATGACATCTGATTGGTCTATTTTTTTTTTTTTTTATAGTATTTTATCATGAAGTTTGTGTGTTTTTACCTGTTACAGCGCCTTCAACCGCCTTCCTGTGTCGGGAGTTTATATTCGGATTTGTAACAGCTGAGCAGCAGATGTACGAGACCAAAATAATATGACAAATGAATATGAATGCAACATTAATACATTCATAATACATAATTCCACTTGCAACATAAAACATGTCCAGTAGACCTGAAAGGAAGTGCCACCATTGTTTAAAAAAAATAAAGTTCTTAAAGCTGTGAAACATCAAAACAACGATCTCTTTATTAAAGAAGATGCTGTGAGTTCATGATCTGAAATCCAACTATAAAAATGTACCAGCAAAGAGATGATTAAGTACTCCTAAAAAATATTCATTTGTATTCAAACAAAGTGTAATGTTGTCCTAAAAGAAGCAGCAACTCTAAATGCACAAAATTTAAATGAGTAGGTGTGTATGGAAAGAAAATAGTATCACAGGAAAGAAAATAGTATCACAGTGATTTGTGCACAAGTTCAGATTTGTTTGTGTGTAATTCTTGATTTGTATGAGTATATTTGGGTTTGTGTTCCGCAAATCTTGATTTGTTTTGCTTGTGTAATTCTTGATTTGTTCACAGAAAATTTTGATTTGTGCATATGTAATTCTTGATTTGTGCGTAACTTTGGGTTTGGGTGTGCATAAGTCTTGATTTGAGTGAATAAATTTGCATTTGTGCGTGTGTAATTCTTGATTTGTACACATATATTTAGATTTGTGTGAGTGCAATTGTCGATTTGTGCATAACTTTGAATTGTGAGTGTGTAATTGTTGATTTGTGCGTATGTGAGTCTTAATTTGTGCCCACAAATTTATATTTGTGCTTCCATAATTCTTGATGTGTGCGCATAAATTTGGTTTTGTGTGTGTTTTTTTATTTGTTGCTCATACAAGATATTTTATGCATAAGTACAAAAATGATGTCATTCACAATAATACAAATACACACGCACAACCCAAAGCAGCATCAACTTGAAACTAACACAAGTCTTTAAAAATTACACACAAATCGCTTGTTGCGCACACACAAAACCCCACATTTACACACGAATCTGAGGTGAGACTGTTTTCATTTATGGTAAGTGATGCGTTTAAATGCTGCTAGAATGCTGGGTCATCAGAGTTTCTTTCACTTTGAACTTAGATTGTGGATAATATCTAGTTAAACTTGATAATTTTATGCACACAATGTATTGTGAGTTACAAATCCAGAATTACACTCGCACAAATCGGATTGAGACTGTTTTCTTTCCATAAATGTGATGAATAAACTGTGATGGTTTGAGTCTGAAGCCTCGGAATCTGCAGCTTCATCATCACCAGGATGATGTTTGGAGATGACACCACATATCTAGAAGCTGCTCTCGTTCTGAATTAAAAACAGTAAAGTCTAATTATTTTATGATGACAGCTGGAACAACATGTTGCTGCTTTGAATTCTCTGATGACGCGTAAAGAGTTGATTAAAAACAGGAACAAACTGTGACGCAAAAATCTCCACCAAACTCCTGATCTCAAACCACAGAAGTCCAGCTGGGATGAAGAGAAAAGAAAAATGGTTTCACTTTTGTCTGCGGACAGGGGGGGTGTTCCTCTTTGTCCCCTCCCCTTGACCCGCCCCCTTTTCCATTCCCATGGATCGCCTTACGGGATCCTCCAGACATCTGCTGCGCGCGCCGCGGCCACGCATCCGTCCCGTCTCCCGGTGCGCTCCCCCCCGCCACCGTCTACCCGCTTCGCGTTAACCATCATGAGGAGCCGCAGCTGCTTCCGACTGTAGTCCAACCGGAGAGGCGGGGGCCACAGCGGACGGAGAGCGCGCGGGCGGCACGCTTCTTTTTGTCTGCGCGCGGACGGAGCGGCGCAGCGCGGCACGGCGCAGCATCCCCCGCGCGCTCCACCGGAGGACACCGAAGGGCGGATGCGAACAAAGCCCGACCGGAACCGGCGGACGCTCCTCGCTCTGTAGAAGCCGCGCGCCACGCCGCGCGTGACGCGCCACCGCGTGGAAACCATGGAGTCCGTGGAGAAGGAGTGCGGCGCTTTGGGGGGATTATTCCAGGCCATCGTCAACGACATGAAGGTAACTGTGAAGTGCGCTTCCCACGTGACCTTTGTTGTGTTTTTACTGCCTTTGTCTCCGTCAGCGGCGCGTCCTCCCCCCACACGGAGCCCCCCCCAACATGCTTCCCTTTGTCTTATTTGCATAATGTGCAGCAGGTCCGCGCGCGTGGAAACGGGTTGCCACAACATTCGGGCCCCCGTGCCTGCCTGTTTACCACACAAGAACTTATGGAGGCGCCAGCAGGACGGGACGGGGCGCAGAAGTCACGATTGAACATTTCTGAAATGACGAGCAGCAGAGGGTCGGAAAGTTGTTCCTCATGAAATCAAACTCTGTCAGGTTTTAGTTCGCAGCTTAAGAGTCACTGTGGATGCAGGGATGACCTCTGACCTTTCAGGGTTCTATAAAAATGTGGGAGATTCTGTCATCATATGGATGTGTGTGTGTTGGGGGCGGGGCTATAAGGGAAGAGGCGTCCCGGTGGTCTGTTGTTGTTGGTGACAGCAGATGGAAGGTGCGAGCGGATCCATCAGGCCTGTCAGCAGCTCCTCACTCTCTCTGTGACATCACAGCAGCTGAATCAGCTGTGATTTCTCTCTTGAGGGGTTCGGATGAACAGATAAACCTCGACCTGACGCAGCGGCGGGACTTCAGGACTCCATCCATCCTTCCAGTGTTCTCAGCTCAGAGATGCATCAGGAGAGCTTCTCTTCATGATGGATTCAGGCTGCACCTGTTGGTTATATAACTGCAGCGTGAAAGCTCTGATGGAGTAGGTGGTGTTGCATCCGTGATTCATCTGGATCAGAAATGAGGAATCAGATCGGACAGAACAGCTTCTCCTCAAACCAAACGGTGATGACTCACAAGAAAACTCTTCATCTTTACTGTCGGATTCAGCACGCTGGAATCTGCTGCTTCTTCCCCTCAGCTGTCGTGTTGTTTGGTTAACCTTGAGAGTCACAGACTGCAGAAATATGGAGGGGCTTTGGTGCCACCATATTGCAAGAAAACGTCAGTTTTGAGATCAAAATGTTAATGTCTGCAAACTTTCTTTTTGTTTAAAAAAATAGTTTTGCAACTGCAAACTTTTTTTTGCTTTTAAAATATATATTTTTGGCATTTTCAAACATTTTTTTTTGTTTACAAAAATATTTTTCTATATTAAAACCTTTTTTTTGTTTTCAAAACATATTTTTGCAACTGCAAACTTTTTATTGCTTTCAAAAATATTTTTGTGTTTTCAAACTTATTTTTGTTTTCCAAAAATATTTTTGCGTTTGAAAACTTTTTTGCATTTTCAAACATTTTTTGTCATCCAAAAATATTTTTGTGCTTCCAAACTTTTTTTTTGTTTACCATATTTTTTCATCCGCAAACTTTTTTTTTTGCTTTCAAAAATATTTTTGCGTTTGAAAACGTTTTTGTTTTTGTTTTCAAAAATACATTTTTGCATTTTGAAACTTTTTTTGTTTTCAACAAATATTTTTGCACCAATGTTTTCTGATGAGTTGTTCCTCATCTTACCATTATTTGCTGAAAACAAAAAAGTTTGCAAACGCAGAAAGAAATTTTTGAAAGCAAAAATGTTTTTGTAAAAGCAAACATATTTGTTGAAAACAAAAAATGCTCATGTAAAAAATATTTTTGAAAGCAAAAAAATTGAAAATGAAAAAATATTTTTTTAAAGCAAAAAAGAAGTTTGCAAATGCAAAAAATATTTAATGAAAAAAATTGCAAAAAATATTTGTTTGAAACCTAAATACGATTTTTGAAAGCAAATATTAAATATTTTAATTTGCAAATGATGATTTTTTTCTAACATTTTATATTTTTTTTGCATATTAGAACATTTTGATGTCAAAACTGTGACTTCTTCTTGCAACATGGCGGCACTAAACTCACTCCATACATGAACACCTGTTGAAGGTGAACGCCGGCTTTGCCTCCAGTGGAGTATTTGATCCAGAAGAAGCCGAGTTGGCCTCTGTCGTTGCTGTGATGGGGGGTAATAGGGAGCAGGACTGTTTCCAGACTGACTATAAATAGTCGGGGGGTGGGGGGGGTTCTGGCTGGGCTCCACAGCAGAGGTGCACGGGGGGGTTATGCCTCTCCTCTCCTTCCTCCAGGGCTCAAGCTCTGGCTTTAATGAGATCGAGCCCCGAGTGCGTTTTATGTTTGGCTTGTGCGCTCGTAGCCCCCGGCGGCGTGCGATGATCCGGCGGTAAATCAGCTCCAGGTTTTCTTCAAAGGTGACTCCACGCTTAAAGAACAACGTGGCGGTTTGTAGGATCCAGTCGGGCGTCTTTGACAGCAGACGGTCGTGGCGCTGATTGATAAAGGTATAAAACACAGGAAGACGTCAGGCTGACCTTTCGGAGGAGGAGCTTGTAAACCAATCTGTGTCTAACCGCCAGCTAAAGCGCTCTTTGATGAACTGCAGACTCATCACTTTTACTGTTTCATCTGACTTGAAGTACAAGTTGAGTGAACTCTGAAGCTGCACCAGAACGTGGTGTGACAGGACGACTTCTTGGTTTTCACGTTCTGTCCTCCTTCCAGAGCTCGTACCCGGTGTGGGAGGACTTCAGCGCCAAGGCCACCAAGCTCCACGCTCAGCTCAGGTGAGGCGATGCGCGCACACAAACAGCTTCCTGCGCAGGTTCTCAACAAACATCTGTGCTTTCAGGACCACCATCCTGGCGGCGGTCGCCTTCCTCGATGCCTTTCAGAAGGTGGCGGACATGGCCACCAACTCCAGAGGTAACCAGCTCTCTTCTGTTCTTTAAAGCCCCCTCTGAGGAAAATCCCGTTCTTTGAGTTTGTAACATGTATGTGGTATTCGGTCCATGAAGATCTTCTCTTCCTCGTCCGGATCAGAACCATGCAGCTGGACATTACCCATACTGATGGACATTGTTATGTAGCAGCGGTGAAGATCTATGGTAGTGAGACTCAGAGCTATCATAATCAGACGGGGGGGTGTGCTTAGCTCAGCTCCAAAAGCCACGCCCCCTCAGAGGAGATTTTGGAAACAGAGGCTTCAGATCAACATGAAATGTTCATAATTCAAGCACTACTCTGAACATTTTTTTTATAAAAAAATTGTCATTGGAGGACTTTAAAGACTCCCTCCAATGAAAATTGTGTTTTTAACATGTTGTTGGAGGATTGTTCTCATGATGGATATAAAAGAATTTATGATTTAAGATCACGTATCAGATCAGTAGAAGACAAAAAGCTCTGAGTTGATTTGGTCGGTCCACAGTCTCCCTGCAGACAAATAGATCCATGAGCGTCTTTGTTTTCTTCGTCTGAACTGGAATCTGGATCAGAACCGGACGACTGGATGGTTCTGATGCTGTTGTGAGAGTCTGTAAGCTAGCGGGAGAGAGTGTAAACGAAGGGATGATGGGATATCAGTGTAAGCTTACTTCCTTACTACAACTCAGAGGTGAATTTCTTATGAATTCCTGCCGCTCTGCAGAAACTATGTCCTAGAACCGACACAAAAATGGAATCATACAATTAAAAGACCACAGGGGACGATTTGGAAATAGATCAAAAGATTCCAACTAATTTGAATTAAAAAACTCAGAAATGGATTTTTCATTTTAATTTCCTTTAAAGCCAGGTCCGACCCTCTAGTTCATTTTATTTTATTTAAGTTGATTTATTCTGGAATAATATTCCTGCCTTTTTATTATTCATATTTATGTTAAAAAGTTACAGTTTTAAAGTTTTAAAAATTGGCATTCTGTTAGCTTTTTGGACTCTTTTGGCATTTACTAAGATTTTTTAGGCTATTTTGGAGTTTAGCTACTATTTCAGCTGCATACTAGCTGTTTTGGCTAACATAGGTTTTTTTTTTTTTTTAGATTTAAAGCTTATTTGGCTTTTAGCTAATATTTTTTAGCTATCAGCATTAGCATCTTCAGCAGCCAAATTCAGCTTCCAGCATTCACACTAGCATTATAGGTAATACTATATATCCAGTTCATAATTATGGTAAAAAGTTACAGTTTTAAGTCTTAAAAGTGTAGTTTTAGAGTGTTCAATAAGTGTTTATCCTGTTCCTAAGGTGTGTTTTTTATTTTGGCCCCTTGTGCGATCGAGTTTGACACTCATGATTTAAGTAATCAGATAAATGCCTTAAGAACACGATGAAAACACAATTCTTGTGGGAGTGGAGCTTTAACTTCAGGAGTTGATGCTTTTTTTTTCTGCGTTCTTGACCTTTAGCGGGTTTTCGTTTGCGCCCTGAAGCAGCTTTTGCTCCTCCTGACATAAGTGGATCTGTGTCTGTACTTGAGGAAACTGCTGTTGGTCGGGGTTTGTTCTCCACCTGCTGAGGTGGAGCCGAATATTCCTTAAGTCCTTCCTGCCGCTTGTCTCCACTTCGCTAAGATGACTAAATTAGGAGGAGCTATTAGGGAGGGGGGGGGCGTCCTCAAAGAAATGAAAATCTGAGCTCATTGTTTTCCAATCCTAATGAGGTCAGCTGATCTTCTTTGTCAGCCTGTAAGCAGAAGCAGCAGAGGCGCCGCTGATTAACACAGATTTCTCTGGAGCTGATGGCGGCGAGCAGAATGTAGGTCAAAAATACGGACCGGCGTGCGAAGCCTCAAAGCGAAGCAGGCATCCGTGCGGTCAGAGCGTGACAGCTGGTAGCTGGCCGCCTGACCCCGCGGGTCACATACCAGTGTGCTTTTTAGACGGTTTGCAGCAGCGGTCCCTCTGCCGCCGTCTTTCTGAAGCTGCACTCACATTTCCACGGTTTATGGCAGCGATGCAGCACTAAACGATTCCCGTTAAGACGGCTCTGCAGGTCGGCGGGGTCACAGCTGCCGGGCAGCTTCGACGAAACGACCGCCGCAGAACATCAAACTGAAGGTGCCGTAAAAGAAGAGAGTGATAGACGGCCCAGAGGATAAGAGGGAGATGGTGCGGCTGACTTACAGTAATAGACTCCTGGGTGTGTGTGTGTGTGTGTGTGTGTGTGTTTGTGTGTGTGTGTTTGTGTGTTTCCTCTGAGCGACAATAACCTCAGGATTAATGTCCTCCATCCGGGCCTGCAGACTGAAACCACAATGAGAGACTTGGAGAGCAATTAACGGAGAAGTAATGAAGCTGTACTCAAACAATAACAGATGCTTTCTGTCTTAACCCTTTAAAACCTGACGCCTGGTTCACACCGGACGCAGAACGGAGGCCGCTTCCATACGGCGCTCTTGTTAACCTATAGTGTGGTTCACACCAGGCGTCTGGTCTTTTTGTGCGCGAGCGATCCGCATCAATTCTGGCAGGAAGTTACATCAAGACACCTGAAAATTTTTTGTTTATTTTTAAAATTTAACCAATTTTTCACGATAAAACACTCCGATTGACAAATGAGATGTTTTTGTGTCTGAACAGACTGAAGAGATTAAAGTAAACATACACAATCACAACACACACACTTCTCTCTGTGTCTCAACAACAGATACATTAAAGAAGTGTAGATCTACTAACGACATGCTTCTGCTTAGCAGAAACATAGGGTCATATTTTTAGGTTATTAATGAACTCGTGACGGCAAAAATGAACAAAAAGCTCGAGCAGAAACCTGTTGACCGTTGTGGAAAAATGCGCGTCTGATGTAGATTGCAGGAAAGAGCAGATGCTGCGTGCACGCTGCTGTGTGAACCTAATGTGAGGAGTCACCATTGACTCTTAAACACAAAATCTTTAACATACTGAAACGTTTCAACCGTTAACACGATAATGAGAGTAGATTCTGAAGGAGAACAGCAGCTCACGTAGCAGTTTACTCCTACCGTACCAGACAACTCCTGCCTTACCAGACAACTCCTACCGTACCAGACTACTCCTACCGTACCAGACTACTCCTACCGTACCGGACTACTCCTACCGTACCAGACAACTCCTACCGTACCAGACTACTCCTACCGTACCAGACTACTCCTACCTTACCAGACTACTCCTACCGTACCAGACTATTCCTGCCATACCATACTGTTACTACTGTACCAGACTACTCCTGCCGTACCGGACTATTCCTACCAAACCGGACCGCTCAGTGGAAACGAGGCTTTTGTGGGACTGTCTTGGGCTTGTTACTAACGAATGAGCAGCCGGCCC
>NC_050517.1:34132232-34142659 GCF_002922805.2 Oryzias melastigma | reverse complement strand
TACTCCTGCTGAAGCAGTTTACTCCTGCCATATCAGACTACTCCTGCAGTACCGGACCCTATCAGAGTACTCCTACCGTACCAGACTATTCCTACCAAACCGGACCGCTCAGTGGAAACGAGGCTTTTGTGGGACCGTCTTGGGCTTGTTACTAACAAATGAGCAGCCGACCCACCCCCTGAACTGATATACATGTTAGATTTTATTGGGACTCTGATGATCCCAAAGCTTGATGTAAATTCAGTTTCGTTCCTCATTGTTATGATTTAAATCCACACCGCTGGACTGAACCATTATTTTCACGTTGAAAACTATTCTTTTATCTTTAACTTTGAACAAAGTCTCTGAACTGTGTTGGACTTTTAGAGAATCCAAACTCATCTTCGGATTCTCTTTAGGAACTAAAGTTGAAATGTTCTGTGGACTTCTGCTCTTTACGGTGGAGTAGAGTTTTTGATTTTAGGTTTTAAAACATGTTGGTCAGTTTTTAAGCTCTCCAAATCCTTGCCGTTTCCCTCCATGACTCCTTTGGGAGCAGTTTCAGTCGGTGCACATTCCAAAGCCTGTAATTAAAACGCTGATATTTACGGAGTCGTTGAACCCAAGTCTTCGAGCAAACGTTCAGACAACTCTGACCTTCTGGCAGCTTCAGTGCTGGAATGAACTTCCTGAAAACATCTCCATCCAGATGTGCCGACCTTTGCACTTTTGTTCAAACTGTAATCCTAACAGTTCAAGATTCTCCAGGAAGTGGAGGACAGACTTTTTTTGTTGTTATTGCTGGCGTTTGTCTGTGGCGTCACGCGTTCGTGGCTCGGCGTGTGGAGATCCTGCTTGCCTCAGCATCTGTTGCTCAGCCAAATACAGGGCTGCTCTCACTGCGGGGGGGGGAGGGGGTGCCCCGGCGCCCCGGCCCGTGAACTTTTGGCCGTCATCTTTGTCCCCCGGATTTGCTGTTGTGTTTGGGGGCGAGCTGCAGCTGCTGACACAGCTGGAGTTTTGGTGGCATTCTTCTTCTGCCGTCTTTAATCTACGCTAAACTCAGTCTGAGCGTCTAAACATGAATCGATGTTGTCCTGCATTGTGGGAGTGGCTTCTCGTTCTAACCCCGGATGTCTTTAACCCCTTCCAGCTTCCTCTGCGTCTGCAACAGCCGCCGCCGTTCTGCTTTGTTCCCTCCAGCCTGTTCGGGTTTACGACAGGGATCGTGGCGTCAGCGCCTGTGTTTTACAAAG
Organism: Oryzias melastigma; assembly: GCF_002922805.2. Classification (NCBI taxonomy): domain Eukaryota; kingdom Metazoa; phylum Chordata; class Actinopteri; order Beloniformes; family Adrianichthyidae; genus Oryzias; species Oryzias melastigma. Next base: position 34,141,424 of record NC_050517.1, on the reverse strand, counting down.
CAGCTGTTAGCATTTGGCTGCCAGCCGCCCCGGCGTGCTGTCTGACAGCCCTGCTCCGAGCTGCGCTTATGGATCGGCGTCTGAAGGCACGTCTGCCTGTGCGAGGCCGTCCATCTGCGTCCAATAATAATCTGGATCTGCAGCGTCTGCGCTGGACGGACGCATTTGAAGAATTTAGACCCTTTACAGACAAATGTTTCACGTCTCAACACCCTTCGTCTTAGGTTGAGGCCCTGCAGCTTTTTGCAGTGATTTATAGTTGGACCGGTCAGGCTAATGCACTGCAGTGCATCGTCTGGACCTATTTTTGTTGCTCATTAAGCTCTGTTTGAGGTATTTTAGGGTCCTGGAGCCAGAAGACCCCAGAGTGCTTACACAATGTGTTTGGAACGGATTTTTTTATCGCAAATCTTAATGTTTGAGGAGTTCTGTAGCTGATGAAAGCATCATTTGTTTACCAGCTCTGGAATGAGTCGCTCACCAGGAGGAAACTGAAATCTGCATGTCATTTGGTTCCCATTGTAATCCGAGAAACATGAACGTCTCTCCTAAACTGGTGTTTGTTCTAGGGCTGGGTTGATAAAATCCATTAGTCGATCTAAGCTTAATCGATCCATAAAAGTCCAGATCGATCTAACACTTAAAGGGGTCAAACCATGATTTTTTTAAGTCTTTCAGAGTAAACTATATTCATATATATGATCATATATTACCTTTGGAACACTAAAAACAAATGATTAAATATGAGTTATTTTTGTGATCTATTTTCATACCCGGAAGTAAAACAGCTCAATCTCTGAGGCTCCGCCTTTCGCTCCACCCACTTCATGACATCATCCTAGAGCCAGCATGTCACCCTTGAACAAATGAGGGGAAACGTCTTATTATTTTTTTTTTATATTGATGTAGGTCCACATACAGTGCAGCTCGGGCGTTTTTCCTCAAATTTGGCACAGACAGAATGGTGATGGTTAAGGGGTTCATTTATGCGGGAAAATTCAGTCAAAAACTGCAGACAACAAGATGAACATTTCAGGATGGATTGAAATAATGACATATAATCTCTGTATCAAAAATCCTTTTTACTTTCATGCCGATCCATTTATCTTTCTACCGTTGTTTAATAATCTACGTTTAAACCTGTCCTCTCAATTCGTCGCTGGCTTTTTCCACCAGGAAGTAGCCTGCTCCATTTCCATGTTGGCTTTATGATCCATCTCGTATGTTGTGCAGATTTCTGACCAGCCCATTAGCTCCTATGCTGCCGCTCGAAGTTTGAACGCTAAAGAATGAGCGTTTCTTGGAAAGCTCGCGAAGCTAGATGATCACCGCTAGCTCGAGCGGCTAGATTTGAGGATAAAGTGTTTGTGTTAGCCTGGAGGCGGAGCAGACTCTTCCTGTAAGGGGTTGGAATAAACGCTCTCCAGGAGCGGCAGAACAATCGTTGGAGTATTTCCGTTTGAGAATCCATGTAACTCTGTATGATAGTAACAATCTCATTATTTCACTATTATATTTTACAGTATGTGAACTGGATCAGATTAATATGAAAATCTTCAAAATATATATAGATTATTAATATACTTCTAAACAAATGTGTCTAAATGTGTAAACTCAAAACTCAATTCAGAGTATCAAAAAGATTGGAATCAAATCAAATTTATTCTGTAGATTATTGCTGATACTCGATCCTCGTTGGTTCTATGTTCACACCAGACTGTTTGACCCTAAAATGTGTTTTGATTGAAGAGGAATATTCCAAAAGTATATCAGACGTGTTCTCTAACAGGGAATATTTCCTCAAAGTCGTCGCTGACATCCGTCCACGTTTCCTGCATCTGGACGGCGCCGGGCTGGACGACACATGTTCACACCGTTGACCTGACTGCTGTTTTTTCCACCTTTGATCACGGTTGACTTGTGTGTTGTGAAAGGAGTGTTGGTCCGAGCCCAGCGGAGCGTGAGCGCGTGTTGGCCATATTTTTTTGTGGACGGCGAGGTGAGCCCGGTGGGTGGCGAGCTGACCTGGGTGGGGGCTGTGGGATTTCCACAGCTCTGGGTATCCAGGGTAGTGCAGAGGCGTCGAGCTAATCCTCTTAGCTCCACTTTAGCAAACAGACGGAGGCGACGGCCTCGTCTTCGTGAAACGTCTGCGTTGATGAAAGCACGACTTTGCCTCGGACTCTGAGTCTGCTGTGGAAGTCCCCCTCCCTTCCCGGTTTCCTCTGCCCCCCCCGCTTGTTCAGTGCTCGCTGACTGGAGGTGTGCTTGTAGATCAGTGTGTCAGCAAAGCAGTAATCTGCTTGGCGGCTGTCCTCCTCCGTGTTGGCAGATGGGGCGGATATCCCTGCTCGCCATCTGGACACGGGCGAGATGCGGTTGGAGTGCTGAGGGAGATCAGCGGATTACGCTCGTCCTGCTATTCCTGCAGCCCAACTATTTTTATGGGAATGTCAAATATCAGCCCCCCCCCCCCAAGCCTGGGATTTCACGTCACAAATGTGCAGCAGACCCTGAAGTGAGAACGAGGAAGTGGGTCTGATGTTCGTCATTCCACCTCGTCTCCTGATTACTGACGGCTCTTCAGACCTCCAGCCATGAGGTCAAACCGAGTATTGACAGAAGCCTCTTACTTCCCCGCAGCTGTCCGCCGCGTGAGCCGCAGATCTTCTCCTAAACTCACTCAACTGTTTGTTGATTCGGCTTCAACGAGGTCTGCAGGTTTTCACGCCGTCTCCGGGCAGAGCAGGACGGGGCAAACGCCAGACCAGAGAAACGGGGGCTTAAAATCGTCCTAAAGGATGATTTTCTGAAGCTGAACCAACGAGACAAACGTAGAAGAAGAACACTCTGTTCTGTTCTGAAGGCGTCAAAGAGAAGGAAGGGGAGTTGCACAAGAGGTCCTGGGGGAGGAATGTTGGTGGTGGTGGAGGGAGAGGAGTAATAATCAAATGTATGTGAAGTTGAAATTAGCTTTAAAAGAAAATTTATTCCTGTTGGCACATGACGGAAAAGGCTCTAAAAGGGATAAATCAAAAATGTTCAAATATGTAACCAAAGATTCTCACCTGCAGGTGAAACTGAAATGATAATAATCAACAATTATCCTTAATTTTACTATAAAGTCAAACATCTGGAATCTTAGCAAGTTTTGAGGTTTAACGTACTGTAGATCAAATGTAAGAAAACATAATATAAGTTTGATCTCTGAGTAAAATCTTGAAATTTATGATATTATTTATGAAACTATTTATGAAACTTATGATATTCCCAAAGATAGAGGAACACGTTCAGATGAAAATAAAATACTAATAGAGCCTTCAGTTAAAGACTCTAACGAGTTAATATTTCTGAACAAAAAAAAAGAAATGTTTTTCTTTAATTCAATTCAGCTTTATTTATATAGACCAATATCATAAAACAATTCCCTCATCTGGCTTCATGCTGGTAATTGTACAGAAGCAGAAAGTCGGTCATAAAATATAAACAATAGTTAATTGCTAAACTAAGCAAACTAAATAAAGCTGGTTATCCCTGTCCTTAGACCCTCCTTCCTGGTAAGTAAACACTCCTAAAAAAGCTGATTCTGGAAAAAAGAAGAAATCTCAGGGATGACCACGTGAAGGAGAGATCTTCTCCCAGGACGGACAGGAGATCTACCAGGACTATTAAAGAAGAATTAGCTTATCTGACTCGACAACTACGTATTTGAGTTCTACTACGTAGAGTTCAGCCTGATAGGACTGGGAGACAGGTGGGGGGGAGTCCACTTCCAAGACCCCCACAGTCAAGACCAGCCAGAGGCGAGGTCCACTGAGCCAGAGGCGTGGTCCACGGCCAAGACTAGGCAGAGGCGAGGTCCACTAAGCCAGAAGCGAGGTCCACAGCCAAGATGAGACAGAGGCGAGGTCCCCTGAGCCAGAGGCGATGTCCACTGAGCCAGAAGCGAGGTCCACAGCCAAGATGAGCCAGAGGCGAGGTCCCCTGAGCCAGAGGCGATGTCCACTGAGCCAGAAGCGAGGTCCACAGCCAAGATGAGCCAGAGGCGAGGTCCACTGAGCCAGAGGCGAGGTCCACTGAGCCAGAAGCGAGGTCCACAGCCAAGATGAGCCAGAGGCGAGGTCCACTGAGCCAGAAGCGAGGTCCACAGCCAAGATGAGCCAGAGGCGAGGTCCACTGAGCCAGAAGCGAAGTCCACGGCCAAGACTAGGCAGAGGCGAGTTCCAGTAAGCCAGAAGCGAGGTCCACAGCCAAGATGAGCCAGAGGCGAGGTCCACCAAGTCAGAGGCGAGGTCCACGGCCAAGACAAGCCAGAGGCGAGGTCCACGGCCAAGACGAGCCAGAGGCGAGGTCCTCGGCCAAGACGAACCAGAGGCGAGGTCCACTTCCAAGATGAGCCAGAGGCGAGGTCCACGGCCAAGACAAACCAGAGGCGAGGTCCACCGAGGCAGAGGCAAGGTCCACAGCCAAGAACAGGAACACAGACGATCCACCAGGAATCAGAAATCTCTCCCGCTCCCCCGGAGGGAAGTGGGAAATATGAACAACACGTGAATCACACTGCACCAAACAGAAGCTCAGAGAACTAAATATAATGAATAATAAAGAATAGAGGAGATGTGAAGTAAATGAATAAAACTGATTTAGATTAATAATAAATGAAATGTATTTGTGACTTCTCATCGTTGTGCGGTTGCAGTATCAGAGCTGGACTTGTGGACAAACGTTTTCTCTGACAGTTGAGATCAGAACACGGATCTTTGGAGGGATTTGTTCCACATTACAGGGATGATAGATGTGGGATTAACTCAATTCTACTACAGTTTGAAGCAAAAGTATCAACGTTTAGTCAGGTTTTTCCTTCTAAAGTAAAAGTTTAAGCTTTAGTCATATTGTTTAAAAAAAAGCTTAAAATGTTTTGTATTTTTATTTTGTATAAAATTAAATAATTGCCAAACTTTTATGCAAAACATCTAAAAATTAAAAGCTCTAATCTTTTTAACCCTTTAACTCCTAAGGCGTCGCCAGTGACGCTTAAACACAAAATATTTAACATACCGTAACTTTTCAACCGTTTTTGCGATCAATGTATTTCCTGTAGATTCTAAAATCTACTGGAATTAGAATCGTGTTAAAAATAATAAAAAAAAAGCAATTAAAAAAAACGTTTTTAAAAGGTTAATTTGTCGTGCTTTGTATCTTATCTTAAAAACCCATTATTTAAAATATTTAATCTAACTGGAATTTTACATTTGTTTTTTTTAAATGTAAAAATGTTCTGAAAAGTCAGATTAATGAACCTCGTGAGGCTCTACCTGATCTGTTCCACATTGGTTGTTGGTTTCAGGTGTGAAATCTCACCTGAGCTGTAAGTTTGGCCCGAACAGGAACATGTGGCGTTCATGAAAACGAAGGTTCACTTGCGGTTGAACTCCGATGCGGTTCAGTGAGAGTGGAAACACTCATGGATCACCGCAGGAAGTGACCACGAGAGGGGAAGTGGGGGAAGCTCTGAGCGCCTCACAAACAGAACCAGGAAATGGTTGGAGGTTGCTACGGCGATGCAGGTGTCTGGATGTCAGGGAAACGGCTGGAAGCTGAATGGTTTCCAGGTTCAGACATGGATCCAAACAAGCAGCTGTGACGTTTTCCCAGAGAAGAAGACCAGCTGCTCTTCTCATCAGAAACTGTTTTGTGATTCATGGATTCATGGGTAGTAATTTTTAATAAAATTTGAGTTTAGCTAATATTTTAGCAACATGCTAACGTTTTTGGCTAATTTGTTATCTACTGAAATTTTATAGGCTAATTTAGAGTTTAGCTTCTATTTTAGCAATAGTTTTTGACTAATTTTGTTTTCTGAGAAAATTCCGGCTATTTTGGCGTTTAGCTAGTATTTTAGCATTGTGCTAACTTTTTTTTGGGCTAATTTGGAGTTTAACTTCTATTAGGGATTTAATTTTACTACACATTTTTCAGAAGTTTAGGTCACCTTCAGCACTCTTTCATAGTTCTTTAACAACATTCCCGGTCTTTTAGCAAATTTAATATTTTGCGAATAGCTTTTGCATTTTCAGGAAATCCCTGCTGCAATTACAGTAAATTGCGTCACCATTTTCAGCAAAAAGCTTCAGCATCTTTAGCGACTATTTTCAGCTAAAATCATTCCCACCAGCATTATATTATGCTATTTACTTATAAAAAAGTGGTGTTATTCGCAGATAATAAGTGGTCATCAAATACTGTAACTAAAAAAACAACTGTGACTATTGCGATTAATCAGGACCGGTTCGATTAATCGCGATGTTATTTACGGTTAATTGCGATTAACAGCCCCTCCCCCCCGGTTTACGATTCATTACTTCATTTTTTTAATCACCATTTTATAATAAAGACATTCGTCTCTGCAGGAGAAGTCTCTCTGAAGGATTCTTTTCACATGTCTGGAGCTCTGAAGGAAAATTATGTCACCTTTAAAATCATGTCGACTTTTTTATAGCAGAGATTATCTCTAATATAAAGATTTTTTACATCTACACCCTGAAAGTTTTTTTAAGAACGAAGTGAGATCATCTTTCACTTCCAGACCCTAAAATGTTCCAAAGCCGAGGATGTGTGTGGATGGAGAACATCTGGACAAATGCTGGTGGGTATTTTTAGCAGCATTTATGTCCCTGAACAGGAAGCTGCTGCTGCTGCTGCTGCTGCTGCTGCTGCTGCTGAGACTCCAGCGGGTTTTCCTGCGTGGGCTTCAGCAGTTTTTGTTCTAATGCAGAGCAGAACGTCAGGACCCGCCGGGGGATGTTTGTGTTCGCGGCGTTTCTGGTTAAAAGGTGAAACTCGCTGCCAGCGGCGTCTGGACGGCCAACAATGGGACGACTTTGTGTTTGTTGGAGGCGAAAACAATCGATGTGGACAGAACTTCCTGTGGCTTTGAGCTCCGCCGCTGCTGCAAACTGAAAACAGTCCACAACAAGAACGTGACACAAAAGACTGGAATGGAGTTTCAGCCGGCACACGTGTTCATTCAGAAATAAACTCACATTTGTTTATGATTAGGGATTTTTCTGCTCCTCCGATTTGAAGATCTGCCTCTTTCTTTGCTGTCTAACAATGTTATTTTAGATTTAGCAGATTTTTACAGATTCTAAGGGGTTTAAATCCATATTTCTGCTTCTAAATGACTCATGCAGATGAATGAAGAACAACTTCAGCACAGAAGGGCAAAAAACATTTTAACATTAGTAAGAATTAAAAAACAGAACTAAAGTTTTAAACAAATTTGCATAAATTACATGTTACAATTACAAACATAAACCATCTAACCAGAACAGACTCCAGTAGATCTTGAATTTCCAAACTGCCCTGAATCATTTGTTAAACTTCTGCATCTCGTTTCAGGACTTTCTAAACATTAGTTTGATTTTCATTTGCAGAAAATATATTTAAAAATAAACGTTCAAAATTTATAGTTGTATGAGGGATTTCATATTGTGATTATTTGCAGATAATAAGTGGTCTGCAAATACCGTATTAAAGAAAAAAAATTGCAATCACGATTAATCGTGATTAATCGCGATCAAATTGACTCTCAGATTAAACATCTGATGTTTATTGCTGATGAATTCATTCTCATGAATGAATGAGAAATTGTTGGCACCCCTCAGTTAAAGAAGGACAAACCCACAATTCTCACTGAAATCACTCAAAACTTGCAAAAGTAACAATAAATAAAACGCCTGTGATGTCAATTAAAGGACACACCTGAGTTAATCATGTCACTCTGGTCAAATAGTCTTCAATCTTTTATTGAGGTACCATCATTTTTGTCCAGGCCTGTTTCATTAGTTTGTTTTTTTAAATGATTATGTTAGTCAACAATTCAAAATTGATGGTTGATTTTAATTGTTTAATTTTCTTTTTTTATTATTTATTGTTACTTTTGTAAGTTTCAAGGGATTTCAGTGAGAATTGTGGGTTTGTCCTTCTTTAACTGAGAGGTACCAACAATTGTGTCCACCACTGTATAGCATTACATGCAAAAATGCTAGTGTGAATGCTGTAAGCCAAATTTGGCTGCTAAATATGCTGAAATTGATAGCTAAAACGCTGAAGCTGATAGCCAGCTAAAATATTAGTTAAATGCAAAATTTGCCTAAAAAACACTGAAAAAAAGCATAAGTTAGCCAAAACAGCTAGGTTGTAACTAAAACATTAGCTAAATTCCAAAACAGCCTAAAAAACTAAAAATAAAACAGCTAGCATGTAGCTGAAACATTAGCTAAACTCCAAAATAGCCTAAAAAACCTTAATAAATGCCAAAATAGCTGAAAAATCTGAAAAAGGCTAAGTTAGCCAAACTGCTAGCTTGCAGCTGAAACATTAGCTGAACTTCAAAACAGCCTAAAAAACAAAAAAGCCTAAATTAGCCAAAATAGCTAGCATGCAGCTGATATATTGGCTAAACTCAAAATTGGCCTACAAAGCTGGAAAAATACTAAAGTAGTCAAAATAGCTAGCATGTAGCTGAAACATTAGCTAAACTTAAAAATAGCATTAAAAAAGGCTAAATTGGCCAAAACAGCTAGCATGCAGCTAAAATGTTAACTAAATTCCAAAACAGCCTAAAAAACTGAAAAAAGCTTAAGTTAGACAAAACAGCTAGCTTGCAGCTGAACCATTAGCTAAACTTCAAAGCATCCTAAAAAAAAGCCTAAATTAGCCAAAACTAACATGCAGCTGAAACATTAGCTAAACTTCAAAATAGCATTAAAAAAGCCTAAATTAGCCAAGGCAGCTAGCATGCAGCTAAAGTGTTAGCGAATTCCAAAATAGCCTAAAAAAGAAAAAAAAAAAAAAGAAAGCTTAGCCAAAACGGTTAGCATGAAGTTGAAGCATTTGCCAAACTCCAAAATAGTCTAAAAACAAAAACTAAAAAGCCTTAATTAGCCAAAATAGCTAGCATGCAGCTGATATATTAGCTAAACTCCAAATAGGCCTAAAACATGGGAAAAATACAGAATTAGCCAAAACAGCTAACATGCAACTGAAATAGCTAAACTTCAAAATAGCCTAAAAAACCTTAATGAATGTAAAATAGTCCATAAAGAATGGCAGAATGGCGTTATAACTTTAAACTTTACTACACTCTGACTCCATGTAATATAAAGTAACGACTATCCAACTATTAAA
>NC_050517.1:34129646-34131317 GCF_002922805.2 Oryzias melastigma | reverse complement strand
GCTGAATATTCAGGCTTCATTTGGGGGACTGTGGAAGTCAATGGGTGACGTCAGAGATGCTGCGTCTAATTATATATTAAGTCTATGGCTGTGTCCCTGCCAGTGTTGTTTTTAAAGACTTTGGGCTCTACTGAAGCCAAGGTGTGAGGACTAACTGACGATGGAATTTCCTCGCTAAGCAGCATCTGTGCTGGAGCCCTGAAGGAACAAGACGGATCTTATCCTCCTGAAAGTCCTCAGTGAGGACAGATGCTTCTTTTTCCAGTCAAGTCTGTAAAAACAGGATTCTGTGACCCGGCGTGCAGCGACAGAACGATCTCACATCGACCCCGGAGCCAAATTCATCTAAAACCTTAATATCTGACTCTAAGCTCCTAACACCCCTGAAACCTGAGCCGAGCGCCACGGTTTAGAGAAATGTACTAAAGCTAAGCGCTCCTGTTGGAAGCCTCCGAGTGTGAGGGCTGTGGACGTGGAACCCCCCCTACCCAAATGCTCCTCCCTCCCCGAGGAACTTAATCAGAACCAGAGCTCGGAGTGAAACCCTTCATTAAAAGCTGAAGCTACGGATTCCCAGCAAACCCACCAATGCGGACTTGATCTTCCCACCATCAGACCAGCGTCCTTCAGAGGCTGCAGCAGATTTCCACTTTATAGCTGCTGCCTTATATGGTGATTCATGCATGAGCTGCAGTCGTGAAGCTGCTGCTGCACAGAAGGAAACTCCCTCCAGCAGAGTTTGGACAATATAAACCATCCAAAACATATCAGGATAACACTTAAATAAATACAACACATCACTTTTTAACTTTATTTTACTAAAAGTGAAAGCTGGTGCGTTAACACACAGGATGAATTAATCAGAATTAGAAAGTTAATATTTATTAAGTGTTCAGCTGTGAGATTAGCTTAATAAAATTCAGTCTAGAATAATCTTTTTTATATTCTGTGTTTTAGATTTTATTAAATAAGGAAATAAAATGGCGATGGACAAAAGCGATCTTTTATTTTAATAAGTAAGGCGGGGCTTGGCGGGGCTGTCTGCTATTAGAAATCCAACAACGAGGAAACCGATCATTCATTTATTTTGGGATGGGAACCTACAGGAATTTTCTAGAATAACGAGCATCGGCGTTGTCTTAAAAACTGCAGAATCTCCGCGGTTCACCGCAAAAGTCCCGCCCCCTGCTGTTACGAGAGGCGTGCAGTTCCGAGTAGACAGACACGCTCTTACGCGTGGACCAAGCAGGTTGCGGTTTAATTTGTCCGTGGCCAACCAAATAGTGGGAGTCTGGTAATGAGGCGTGGGTTCAAATCCCACTTCTGACACCATAGTTACACAAGGACCAATCAGGTTTAAATAGAAAGAAAAAAATTATCGCAATTAATTTTTTTAGTTATTTAATTCGTTTTTTTTATTGCCCCCCCCCCCCGCCACCCAAAAAAAATTGAACTTAATTTAGATCAAATTCAAATCTCTGAGGATCTCCTGGTTCTGGATTTAGGGTTCATGACCACAGAGGTTCTACAGAGCTCTCAGAGGGAGGAGTGATCTTTCGCCTGGATGAATAAAAGTTTGCCAATACTGTCAAAGGTGTGGGAAGAAGAGAGGATGCATAAACTGAACTTGACGTAGATTTTATTCAGCAGGGAACGTGCGCCGATGGCTGT
>NC_050517.1:34128543-34129287 GCF_002922805.2 Oryzias melastigma | reverse complement strand
TTTGCGATTAATTAGTTAATTAATTAGATTTTTTAATTGCCCCCCCCCAAAAAAAAAAAATAACTTAATTTATATGGAAGCCCAAACTGTTCTTAATTATATAAATAAATACAACATTATTTAATCAAGCAACACTCCAATAAAAATCTTTTCAATAAATAATTGACCATTTTATTAAAAAGGACACTTTGGAAAAAGCTCATCATGAAATAAATACGTCGTTCTGAAAAACAGCATTGTGAAATAAAAAGGACACTTTGGAAAACAGTAATTTTGAAATAAAAGTTTCAACAAAAGAAACCCCCACATGATTATAATAATATCCAACATGAAAAAAAAAATATTATGATATATATTTTTATTATGAAATGTTTTTAACATAAAAATTATGTTTTAAAGTAAAAAGGAAAAATATTTCATAATAAAATGGTCCATTTAAATTTTAATGAAATGTATTTCATAATAAAATGGTCAATTATTTATTGAAAAGACTTTTATTGGAGTGTTGCTTGATTAAATAATGTTGTATTTATTTATATAATTAAGAACAGTTTGGGCTTCCATAAATTTAGATCAAATTCAAGATCTTCTGTCACAGTTGACCTATAGAGGTCCACTGGTTCTGGATTTAGGGTTCATGACCACAGAGGTTCTACAGAGCTCTCAGAGGGAGGAGTGATCTTTCACCTGGATAAATAAAAGTTTGCCAATACTACAGTCTGAAGATCGGACTGCAGAGAAATG
>NC_050517.1:34103294-34128406 GCF_002922805.2 Oryzias melastigma | reverse complement strand
ACTTATCAATACTATGACAAATACTACAGTCTGAAGATCAGACTGCAGAGAAATGGTCAAAGACAGATCAGGTTCAAGTCCTGATCATTATTGACGGACGTGAAGTCTGAGGCTCTTCTCTTCTCAGAAGTAACATCCACGCCGAGAGGAGAAGCAGCAGCTCCGACTCATAACAGGAGTTAAATACTTGAGCTTGTCGTTGGAGGATTTCCAGAAGAAACTCTGCTTTCTCCAAAAATAACAAAACTTTGGAAATCTGCATCTGCAGGAGCCATCAGTGTCTTCTAGACTGATGTGATGAGAGGAGATCTGAAGCTCAAGAGGAAGCAGCGTTTTTATGCAGCTGTAGTCCTGATGTTCTGTATGATTTTAACCTTAACCTCAACTTAAACAGCCCTTCACTGAGGCTGCCACGATTCCCCGACTAATCGACGACTAATCGACTCTTAAAATAGTCGACAACTAATTTAAGTAGTCCTTACTTTATATTGTCAGGAGTGCAGTAAAGTTGAAAGTTATACTGGCATTATGCTAGCTTTTTGGACCTTTTTTAGGCTATTTTGGAGTTTAGCTAATTTTTCAGCTTCATGCTAGCTTTTTTAGCTAATTTAGATTATTTTGTTTTTTAGGCTAACTTAGTGTTTGGCTAATATTTCAGCTACATGCTAGCTATTTAGGCTAATTTTGATTCTTTTGTGATTTAGGCTAATTTAGTGTTTAGCTAATATTTCAGGTACATGCTAGCTATTTTGGCTAATTTAGTTGTTTTTTTTTTGGCTATTTTGGTACTTTGCTAATTTTTCAGCTTCATTCTAGCTATCATGGCTAATTTTGTCTTTCTTCAGTTTTTAGGCTAATTTAGCTAATATTTCAGCTGCATTCTTGCTATTATGGCTAATTTAGAAGTTTTTCAGTTCTAGGCTAATTTAGCTAATATATCAGCTACTTGCTAGCTGTTATGGCTAATTTAGTCTTTCTTGAGTTTTTAGGCTAATTTAGCTAATATTTTAGCTACATGCTAGCTTTTTTGTGGCTAATTTCGGCTTTTTTTTTGCTTTTTGGGCTAACTTCAGCGTTTTTAGCTATCAATCTCAGCATCTTTAGCAATTGCCACTGGCATCTTCAGCGGCCAAATTCAGCTTACAGCATTCACACTATTATTATCTCAGGTAATGCTATATATCTAGTTTTTAGTTAGTTTAAACCTATCGATGGTTGAGATGTGTGCTTTACATCCAGTTTGCCCATGACCTGATTAGTCGACTAATAGGAAATAATAATCCGTGATTAGTCGACTATTAAAATAATATATTGTGGTACCACTACACAACTCAAATGAACATAAGAGAACAAGAATAGTCCGCTCAGGTTGTTCTGACCGATCCTCCTCAGAATTTAAAGAATGTCTCTTTTTAAAAAGCCGTCCAGCTGCATTTCATAAAGATTCCTCTTCATCCTGGTGTGTTTTGTTCCCTCAGTCTCCTTCCAAAGACCTCACACTCCCAGTCGCCCAAACAATCATTTTCTTTCCAGGTCCAATCCCAGCCAACACAAAGTTTGTTTAGATTGCCTTAAATCACACATGGAGAGAGAAGTTAAAAAGTATAAAACCTTAGGAAGAATTACGCCTGCTCTTAAAAAAAAATAAAGAAAGGAGATAAAAAAGTCAAGCTCAGGACTTATTTACTGCAGCATGTAGGTGTCTCAGTGCAGGGAGGGCTTTAGTGAAGGTTTCAGGCGTGGAACCAGAGAATCCAAAGGGGATCAAAGTCGGTTTGGAGTGGAAACAACCGGAAAAGGACGAACACGGAAAATCATTATCCGGATTTTTCTCCCTGAAAAAATATGTCTATATTAACCCTTTTAAAAAAACTCCAATATTTAGGTTATTTGATTTACTGTAATTTTTTTATTGTTAACACAATCAACGTAATTCCAGAAGATTCAGAAGGAGAAAAGCGGCTCGGTATGTTCAAGACTTTGTGTTTAAACGTCATCGGCGCCTCGGGCGTTAAAGGGTTAAAGCACGAGGTACAAAGCACAGGTACAGTCACTACCTGCCCCCAAAATAGCGGCTAAATAACCGATGGTCAACTTGTTATTTGTAGCTTTGTTTTTGTTTTTTTCTTTGGAAAAAATGCCTCAAACAACCTTGTAGTCTTACCCAGATGTGGCAAGTGCTTGAAAGGAAATTCCGTTTATTTCACTTCTATTGTTGTGCTGGTGTTTCTTTTCTTTTGCTTCCCCTAGTGGTGGCATTGAGCATTGCAGACGTTTCTTTAAATACTTTAATTTGCCACAGGAATGTGCTAGAAACGTGCTTTTTCCCCCCAACATCCTTATATTTTCTCTCTTGATTACTGGGCCAGATTGAACCATGTGGTGGGTCGAATATGAACGTACGTTTGACACCCCTGTAGAAGGTACTAAAGATTCAAGATGGCGGCCTCTTGCTGAGGTTAAAGGTCAAAAAACCTTCGGTTATGGTTGTAGACTTAGCCTGCTGGCGTGTGTGGGAAATTTCGTGGAGATCGCATGAACAAAAGTTTGATTTTCTCCATGTTGTGGGAAAATGGCCGCCAAGCTGTAGGTTCTGTGGCCATCCCATAATAACTTCAACTCTTTTATGGAAATCTCCAACATGTATGTTTCAACTTTTATTTTTCATTTTTAACTACATTAGAGATTTTGGCCAAATTGTTATTATTTTTTACATTTTTTCCCCATCATGATGTTGTCATTTTTAAAATTTATTTCTCGGGGAGGGGGCGGAGTCAAAAATTCATTTTCAGCAGGTGGAAGGTGAGAGCAAATTTTGGGCTTTGTCCAGATGATTTTGGGTTGTGTCCGGGATCAAGTTGTTCCTCAAAGGTGCAGAAGGAAAAAAAAACTGCGACTAGAATCGTTTCAGAATCAGAATCCAGACTTCATCAGCTGACCTCCCGAGACTGTCACAGCCCGTGTTGTGGCACAGGATGCAGGGGGCGTGGCTTCACGTCCGGCCTCGGCCACACGCCAGGAAGCCTCTGAAGCTCCCCAGGATGTAGCTGTCAGCTGATCTCCTTTCAGAGGGAAAAGAGGAGAGGAAAAGGAGAGGGAGGTGAAGGAGTGATGGTGCTGATGGTGGCGCTGAAATCCCGTCCCGCTGCCTGAATCCCTGTGTGGAGCTCGTCTTTGGTTCGCGGCGTCTCCCTGCTGTGGTTTTCGACGCTCCCCGGTCGTGTTCTCGTGAGCGTTCTCCTCACTTCCATCACTTCCTGTTCAGGGTGGATGTGGTGCAGCTGGAGGACATTTCACCTCCAACATTTCCCCTCAAACTCACACCTACATCCCTCTACAGGTCATCGCAGGTCTTTGAGTCGCTCTGCAGTTTCCAGGGAAGGCTCTAATCTATGGAGCTAAATTAGGGACGATATTAGTTGAAACCCAAATCAAACAAATTGACAAAAATAAAATGTAAAAAAAACGTAAAAAGTCAGAAACCTTTTATTATTCTGAAGTATTTTCAGCTTCAAATGTTCTTTTTTTAGGTAACAAAACTCTAAATTTCCATTTCAAAACAGTTTTAACTCTTTTTAGTTTTTGTTTTTGAATCTAAAAATTTCAGTTTCAAAGCTTTTGGCCCCGTTGTGGCGCATTGGGGCGGGGCAAGCCTTTGATGGGGGTGGTAACGTCAGTCCTGGTGCATTCACTGACTCTGAGAACTGTGATAATTTCATGCATAAGGACATTTTCTACGGCTGCTTTTGACACAATAAGATGGCGCTTTGAACGGGCTAGAACGGCGTTTTGGACGTTGTTTATAAAACTCTGATTTTTACACCCGTCTTAGGAAAAACTTCAGACCATCATAGTACAGACTAAACAGCCCTTTTCTGACTGTAGTTATCACAATCCTAGGAGTCAGTGAACACACCGGGACTGAAGTTACCACCCTCATCAATTTTGATTGGTCCTTCGTGTTAGCCCCGCCCTAATGCGCCAAAACATGGCCAAAAGTTTTGAAACTGACATTTTCAGATTTGAAAATAAAAATAAAGACTTGAATGTGATAAAAAAAAAAAAAGTTTTGAAATTGAAATTTAGATTTTCGAAACCTAAAAAACAACTCTTGAAGCTGAAAATAATTACGTTAATTTTAGAATTGCAAAAAGTTTTGGACATTTTAATTTTTTTTTTGGCCAAGCACAAATATTTTTTTCAAAACGTTTTATTTGGGTTTCAAAAACTTATGACCCCAAAATAGCTCCATACAATACAGCCATTTCCTGACGGTAATTATCACAGTTCAAGGAGTCAGTGAACGCATCGGGACTGAAGTCAGAACCCTGATTGATTTTGATTGGTCCTTCATGTTAGCCCCGCCCCAACGTGCCACAATTGTTTTGAAACGGAAATTTTCAGATCAAAAAACGAAAGAACTGAAAAAAAAGTTTTAAAATTTTGAATTTTGAAACTCTAAACCTAAAACAAAAAACATTTGAAGCTAAAAATAATTAAGTTTATTTTAGAAATCAAAAAGTTTTGGACGGTATATATATATTTCTTATTTTGTTTTATTTGGTTTCAAATAATTTTGGTGCTGGTTTAGCTCCATACTAAGCTGGCCTCCTGTGACATCAGCGAAGGAGTCCAGGCCTCCCCGGACCTCCGTCTCCGTCTCCGAAGGAGGCTCCTCTCCATTCCTCCTTCCCTGCAGGAGTCGTGTTTAGGAAACGGGACAGGAAAGGCAGAGCAGACGGGGAAGAATAGAGGGATATCCCCTTACAGGGTTCCCTCCTTTCCCCTCCCGGATAGAGGGGGTGAGAACTTCGGAAAGGGTGGGGGGGTCTGTAAATTACACCACCTGTCCAGTCACAAGCGTCTGCACATAAAGAGGCGATAATAAAGAGGCCTGTGTGGTGCTGGTGTGTGCCGAGGCGTTCCGATTAGCCCTATGTGGCCCAGATTACAGCAGGATCAGTGCTGCTACACATTACAGCGAGACAGCTGAGCGGCCGCGGCTTTACCGGCTTAAGAACCCATTTAATTACACTTCTGCAGAGAGGAAAGTGTCATCTCACACAGTCTTGAAGAGTCAAAGGGGAAAAGGCTTGATTTGATGAGAGGAACGGAGGAAAATGGAGCGGGAATCGCCTCTCATTTCCTCAAACAAGTGCCTCCTTCAGACCTCCTAAAGGCGGCTCCCCCTAGTGGTGGCACAAGGAACTGTGTCTCCTTGTGGAAAATAAATGATTCCTGACAAATCCTTTCAGTGGCAGAGAATGAAGTTCTTCGGATTGTAACGATCCAGTTTGTTTTTGTCTTTCTATAGGTGCCACCAGGGAAATCGGCTCAGCCCTGACGAGGATGTGCATGAGGCACCGCAGCATCGAGGCCAAATTACGCCACTTCTCCAAGTAAGAACCCTCGTTTTCTGCTCTGTTTCTATGGCGTAAGGTCACTTTCAAAAAGAAACATATTCGTAAATAATCATGTTTATTCATAAAGAAAAATTTGTATTCATAAAAAAAATGAAACAATTAGTTTTATGTTTAACATGTCTCTTTAGAATACGACTTCTCTTTGTCTTGAATATGAATTTCTGCTGATACATCGAGTCCTGAAACATCGATTGATCAAACTGTGTAAATCTGTTCAAGTTGATTTATTTATTTAACTGAAATAAAGCAGAAATTTTAAGAATGTCATTGATGCCATAACAGGAAAATGATTTTGATAGCCAAAGCTGTAGAAAATGTAATAAAACAGATTAAAACACAGAGATCTACGACCGCATTTTGTGGTCGTCAGACTGTAACAGACGATTGTGTAAACATTTTAGCAGTATTTTAAACCCAGAAGTGTTAGAAAACAGCCCTAAAAGAAGAGGCAGACAAACCGCTCCACTCATGTTAAACTAGTGGAAAATAAGAGGATGACAAAACAAAACCAGCTAAGATAACTCAGAGTTAAAGTAGACGGTCAGCCGACTGTTGGTGCTGTAAAAACAAACAAATTTAAACAGTCAGTAGGATCAGAATACTTTACTTTCTTCCTTTTTCACTAAGTCGTCCAACAGTTAGCCTTAGCTCCGAATTAGCTTAGCTGCTTTGTCATTCCCATCCATTCTCTTAAGCTGCTATCCCTTTTGGGTCGCGGTGCTGCTAAAGTCTGGCCCGGGTACTGATGGGGGAAGGTTGGGGTACATCTGGACCGGTCCAGGACCTGGAGCGGGCGCGCCCTCCACGCCTGACAAACTGGCCGGCTAAGTGAGGATCCACCATGCTAACGTGCTGTTAGCATGGCAGTGCGTACTTCCTGATTTGTAACTTCTAAAATACATTATGTGCATAAGTAAGAAAAATACAACATAAAAAAAAAATACAATTTAAACATGCACAAATTAAAATGACAACAGGTTGAAATTAATGACACACTCAAATCTTTAAATGAAAATGTTTATTTAGACTTTTTTATAATAATTATCGGTCATATATTTTTAAGAAAGTGGGAAAATGTCAAGTTTTACTTGACTATTAATATCTTTTTTTCTCCCCGTGACGTATTTATGACAGTTTATGAAATTTGTATTCAAGACAAAGAAGAGTCGTATTCTAAACCTAAAAACTAAATGTTGTTTTCATAAACATAATCGTATGCAGAGCGTTCATCTCCTCTCATTGTCGCCGTGCAGCGTCCTCACGGAGGGCCTGGTCACTCCGCTCCAAGACCGGATAGAAGAGTGGAAGAAGACGGCTAACCAGCTGGACAAAGACCACGCCAAAGGTAGCAAACGGAACCTTCTGAGCAGCTTGGCGTCCTTGTGGTTTTTTTCATGGTTTGTTTTTTGCAGAATACAAAAGATCTCGTCAGGAAATCAAGAGGAAGTCCTTAGATACCATCAAGCTGCAGAAGAAAGCAAGAAAAGGTAAAAAAAAATCCCTCAAAGTTTGATGATTTAGGAGCTGTCTGCTGCAAAGTGAACCAGCACCATCTAGAGGCAGCAGAGAGAACGATCACTCGGCAGAACTTCATGACCTCCTTTCCGGCTTTGGATGATTTGCTTTTTTTATTTTTTTTTTTTTTTTTAAAGAAGTCGCAGAAATGAACTTCCTCCCCTGCTGTGCTCATATTAGCTGGTTGTAATGAACTTTCTGTTGTGGTGCAGCTCCTCCTCACTCCAGAATCATGAATGTGTCCTGGTTTGACTCGCTAATAATAGCCTGTTTCTTCTGTCTCTCCGATTCCTGATCGTTTCCGATCGCCTCTTCTGTTTCCCTCTGGCTTTTACCCTGGCTGTAGAGTTGCTAGGTATGTCTGCTGCTCTGTCCCCCAGTCGAGCGTCACGCCACCTCATCCATCAAACCTGCATCTTAGGTCACACTCTAGGAAGGGATTTTTGTGCCAACAAATCTTAAGTTACAGATTTGACATTAGAATTTCCTACATTGCAAACAAAATGTAAAGTTTTGAGAATAAGATTCACATTTGCAAATGAAAATACATAATATTTGCTTTCAAAAACTATTTTTTGCTTTTCAAAAAATATTTTTGCTTTTGCAACACAAAAGTTTTCAGATTTGTTGCGTCTCATCTTGCTTTCTATGGAGCTAAGTTTGTGCCAATATTATTTGAAACGTAAATAAGACAAATTGAAAAAAGTATTGGTGTTTGGCCAGAAAATAATTAATATTTAAAATATTTAAATGTCCAAAACTTTTTGCTATTTTAAAATACGCATCATTATTTTCAGTTTCAAATATTCTGTTTTTTTAAGGAGCTACATTGGGACCAATATTATTGGAAACTCAAATAAAACGAATTGAAAAAAATATTGGTGTTTGGCCAAAAAAAAATGTAAAATATCCAAAATTTTTCCTATTCTAAAATAAGCAAATTATTTTCAGTTTTAAATTGTTTTTTTTTTTTTTTCAGTTTCAAAGCTTAAAATTTAAATTTTAAAACCTTTTTTTCAGTTTCAAATCTTTTTCTCGCTTTTAACTCTTTTATTTTCAGTTTGGGATCTGAAAATTTTCAGTTTAAAAACTTTTGGCCTCTCTATGCTGCGTTGGGGCGGGGCTAACGCGAAGGACCAATCAAAATCAATGAGAGTGGTAACTTCAGTCCCGTTGGGTTCACCGACTCAGGGAACTTTGACTTTTAGTCTGGAATATCATAGTCTGAAGTTGTCCCAAAACGGGTGTAAAATGTTGAGTTTTATCACATACAACTCCCGCCCCAACGTGCCACAACGAGACCAAAGGTTTTGAAACTGAAATTTTCAGAATCGAAGAAAAAAAAAGGTTTGAAACTGAAAAAAAAAAACTTTTGAAATAGAAATTTGGAGTTTTGAGACAAAAAAACCCCAAAACATTTGAAAATAATTACCTTTATTTTAGAATACCAAAAAGTTTCAGACAGTTAAATTTTTTTGGGGCCAAACACCAATATTTTTCTTCAATTTGTTTTAGTCAAATTTCAAATATTATTGGCCCCAATTTAGCTCCATACCTTACGACCTATCTTGATTTTGCGCTCAAAAATTTCTCTCTATTTTTTGAAAGCAAAAATAAAAACATATATATTTTTTGAAAGCAAAACAATTTTTTAAAGGGGAAAAGTTGGGTAAAAGTTTTTGAAAACAAATATTATATATTTTCATTTGAGAATTATGATTTTTAATTTTTAACACTTAACATTTTGTTTTTAACTTAGAAATTTTTTATTTCAAATCTGTAACTTTAACTTGCAACATGGTGGCACAAAAATCCCTCCATACATTTAACTTCTGCATGAAAACTTTGCTTCACTGCGCTGGATAAATCACTACCCGCTAGCTACTTAGTGATGCTAAGCATGTATTTTTTTATTACAATCATTTACAGTTCAGCATTTCTAATCAACCAATTAACAGTGATTTTAAATTGATGTAAAAAAGTCTCTTTTGTGTTTTTATCAGAACAGCGTCTGCATGTTGACTTCAGCTCCATTAACTCTGCAGCTCCTAATAAAACTCTAATTAACTAAAATGCAGCCAGAAGGTGACGGCTCATTATTACAACCTGAAAACATTTCAGTCGTTTGTCATCATCACTGAGGGAAATGCCATCGCGGTTGGATGCTGGAACCTGTAAAGTTCAGATGAGAAACACTCCCAAGTTAGAGTGTTTTTGGATTATTTTCTGTAAACTTCTGTTTTTTTAAACCCAAATGCAGTCACGGATCCCCAGTTTTAGTCTAATGATCTTTGAAAGGTTTGTTTTTTATCCTGGTTTTGGTAGCAGGATTGGTGTTTTTATTCAGATTTTTTTCTTTTCTTTTGATTCCAATTAAATCCGATTCATTTCAATTTTGACTCATTTAAACACATTTCTTTATAAATATATTAATAATCTACTATATGTTTGGAATATACAGTTCACCTACTGTAATATGTATTAGTGAAATAATAATGTTGTTGTTAATATCATTCACTGGATTCTAAAACAGAGAAGCTCCAACGATTGTTCTGCTTCTCCTGGAGGACGTTTCAGTTTGTCCACTAGGTGGCGATCACGCTACAGCATTACACCTTATTACAGAAGAAGAAGAAGAAAGAATGAGCAAAAAACGATGTTTTAGA
Source organism: Oryzias melastigma (assembly GCF_002922805.2). NCBI lineage: Eukaryota > Metazoa > Chordata > Actinopteri > Beloniformes > Adrianichthyidae > Oryzias > Oryzias melastigma. Next base: position 34,118,802 of record NC_050517.1, on the reverse strand, counting down.
CCAGAAATTTTTACTTTAAAAAATATTTCCTTAAAAGAGTTTGGAAAATTCATATAAAGATGTTCATTTAGTCACCAATGTATGGTTAGGTCGACCGAGCGTTAGCATTAGCCGTCCTATGGGAAACGCCATTATGTGTTAGCATCATGCTAGCGGACTTTATCTTTATGCATTAGATCGATCTCTTCTTTTATAGATCAATTATTGATCTATTAAGTTTAGATCGATGAATCGATTATATCAACCAAGTTCTAATCATTTAGTGACATTTTTTAAAAATCACAAGATCTTTCTCCAGCATCTCTAATGGACGAGTGACCATTTCAGGAAGCCTAAAACAGGAAAAGAATCGCAGAAGAAAATCAGTAGAAAGTCATAAAATAATCCGTCCACAAGTCATTTTACTGAACAAGAAATCTGATAATAAAATATCAAATTCTAGAAACGAGGAGTTTTCACACAAGATTTCAAAAAGAGAAAAACAAACTAAAAAATGTAACTGTTTGATAGAATGACTTCAGATTGAGTGTTTTACAGTCCAATAATACATTTTTGTGTCATTTCTAAGCCAATGGTTTGTATTATTAACCTTCATGTTGTTCATTTTGATTACAGTAGTTACTGTGAAAATGACTCATTTTAAACAAAATGTGAGCAAAATCTGAATTTTATTGTGTGGATGATTAGTAAGCATTCACACTTCTTCTGCTCCTTTCAAAACTCAATCGTGATTTAGAGATTTCAACAATCTTGGTATCAAAACGTTCAGGACATTCCGGCTTGTAGTTTTTGAAATACTGAGCAATATACGGAAATGAATGAGAAAGTCTTTACATTTTTCAATTTAATATAGATTAGCAACAAGCCTTTAAATATATTCATAAACTATGTTTTCATCTTGTAGAATAATTAAAAAAAAGTTGAAGTTTAGCTAATATTTCAGCAACAAGCTAACACCTTTGACAAATGTAGTTTACTGAGGAATTCTATTTAAGGAATATATTAAATATTTTTGCAAAATTGTCATTTATTTCGGATTTTTTAAGCAATTTTACTACAAATCTTTCAGAAATATAGATCAACTTCAGCGCTCTTTCATAGCTCCTTATCCAAATTTCCAATCTTTTAGAAATGTCATATTTTGCAAATAGTTTTTGCATTTTCAGCAAATCGCTTCAGCGTCTTCAGCGAAGTAAAAAGGATTCACACTTGCATTATAACTTGGTAATGTAACTTTTCTGGTTACAAGTTGGTTTATCTTAATAAATCCTCATCAAATCTTAGACTAGAACTTATTAAAAAAATAATTCAAATGTTTGTTTCTATAATAATAACAATAAATGTGAGTCTAAACTTAAAAATATCCTTTCAAATCTGTCTTAAATCAAGTTTTGGAGTTGGATTTATGTTAACAAGAATTTCATTATTTCTAGAGCCGAGATTTTTACGAGATAAAAATTTGACTTAGAGAAAAGCTCTGTTCTTAAATGTCTTTAAATAATGTTTAAAATGTTTGCTTTTGATTGAATAGTTTGCAGCGTAATACTTTTAGCCAATAAAGCTTGAATATCAATTTAGGTTTTTAAACTTAGTTGAAAGGTGTTTGCTCTGAAATATTTGGATAAAAAATGATCTTAGATTGAATTTTTTAGGGGGTTTTGTCTGAAACAGGTGAGCAGGAAACCTGTCACACACCTGAACGAGGTCAACATGTGGATCCTGTCATGATAAACCTGCAGTTTTCTGCTTGTTAAAGGAAAATTTTATTTCCTTCTATTAAACATAAACTTTTACTGAGTTAACACTAAACATGTTAGGAACTTTTTCCTGGCGGCTTATAACTGTGAACTCAGGAGGAACGTATCTTCATCTCGTGGCTCCTCTTCATCCCATCTCTGGTTCTGCTCATCATCCTAGAGAATCCTCTCATCTCCCCAGCATGAACCGTCTGACTGTGACCTTCATTTTTCTCCTCCAATCTCTGATTTTTGTCCTTCATCCCGACGCCTCTCGCTCAGGGAGGGGGAACCTGCGCCCCCAGCTGGACAGCGCCATGCAGGACGTCAACGACCTGTACCTGCTGATGGAGGAGACGGAGAAGCAGGCGGTGCGAAGAGCGCTGCTGGAGGAGAGGGGGCGCTACTGCTCATTTATCAACCTGCTGCAGCCTGTGGTGGTGAGAAGATCGGAGATGGAGTTTCTGTCACGTAACACTGTTGTTTAGACTTTTAAATTTTCATTTTCCTGTCTCCTGCAGAATGTCGAGATCGCCATGCTGGGGGAGATAACCCACCTCCAAGCCATCGTTGAAGACCTCACCGTTCTGACGGAAGACCCTCACAAGCTGCCGCCCGCCAGTGAACAGGTTCATATTTCATTTCCTCTCATCTGTCTCTCCAGGAGTTTGTGATGTTGCGATCGCAACTACTAGCAATCAAACCCTGCTAATTGTTGCAACTTCACATTTTTACAGCAACTTTGACTGATCTCCCTAACAACAGTCATGGTTGCTTCACGACTGGTTCCAGGGTGCTCTGGTTTAGCCCTCTCTTTTTCCATTAACGGTTATTACATACGAGTTGGATTTCTAATAGCAGAGCTCCATTCAGCTCCGCCCCCACAGCAGGTCCTCTGCTCTGAATGACGTTCGTCTTCCACCTCATTTATTAAAATAAAATATTACTTTTGTCCAAAAACTACAAATAAATGCCAAATTCTCTCTTTAATTCAATAAAATATAATCCCAGAATATGAAAATAAGTTTCTTTAAACAGAGCTTTAATCTCACAGCTGCACAGCAGGACACCTGAGGGCGTCCATCAGTGCCAAAGGGTTAAACTCGGATTATTTGTTTGTTATTGAAAAACTTTCTTAACCCTAGAACGCTTTCACTATAAAAAGTTCCACTATCACTACACAATTTAATATACCCGATAAAAAGTATTTGTTACAAAAAAAATACCAAAATATGACAACAAATTATAAATTAAAGTACTTTTCTTTTATTTTCAGATGTGGTTTATGTGAAAAAAAATGTAAATAAAAATAGGAAGATCCTAAAAATGCTTGAAATTCACTGATAAATTAGGACTTTGAGACGAAAAATAAAATAAAATAAAATACTGGAGACTTGGCCTTTGGTCCGTCCATTCCTGGGACATGTCACTCTTTACCCATGACACTCAGAAAAATGCAGCATATAGAAAATTATTTTTCTGGGGTGAAAATCTCTCCCTCTGGATTAGCAGGGCAGGGGTCCCAAAACTACAGTCCACGTGACGGATCAGGCCCACCTCCACATTTAGCCCCGCCCCCCAAACTCTATCAGAGACGAATGATTTTATTTCCCAATCTAGCTTTGAGATTTGTGTGCTAACACTGTTAGCAAAAAACAGTTATGCTAACAGTGTTTTCTGAAAAACTAACGTAGTTACAAAAACTGAAGAGAAAACAGAAAACACTGTTAGCATCAATTACAAACAGAACTGCTAACAGGAAACACTGTTAGCATCAATTACAAACAGAACTGCTAACAGGAAACACTGTTAGCATCAATTGCAGACAGAAATCCTAACAGGAAACACTGTTAGCATCAATTGCGAACAGAAATGCTAACAGGAAACACTGTTAGCATCAATTACAAACAGAAATGCTAACAGGAAACACTGTTAGCATCAATTGCAGACAGAAATGCTAACAGGAAACACTGTTAGCATCAATTACGAACAGAACTGTTAACAGGAAACACTGTTAGCATCAATTGCAAACAGAACTGCTAACAGGAAACACTGTTAGCATCAATTACAAACAGAACTGCTAACAGGAAACACTGTTAGCATCAATTACAAACAGAACTGCTAACAGTAAACACTGTTAGCATCAATCGCAGACAGAAATGCTAACAGTAAACACTGTTAGCATCAATTGCAGACAGAAATGCTAACAGGAAACACTGTTAGCATCAATCACAGACAGAACTGCTAACAGAAAACACTGTTAGCATCAATCGCAGACAGAACTGCTAACAGAAAACACTGTTAGCATCAATCGCAGACAGAAATGCTAACAGAAAACACTGTTAGCATCAATCGCAGACAGAACTGCTAACAGGAAACACTGTTAGCATCACCGCTGACAAAACTGCTAACAGGAAACACTGTTAGCATCAATCGCTGACAGAACTGCTAACAGGAAACACTGTTAGCATCACCGCTGACAAAACTGCTAACAGGAAACACTGTTAGCATCAACCGCTGACAGAACTGCTAACAGAAAACACTGTTAGCATCATTTGCAGACAGAAATGCTAACAGAAAACACTGATAGCATCAATCGCAGACAGAAATGCTAACAGAAAACACTGTTAGCATCAGTCGCAGACAGAACTGCTAACAGAAAACACTGTTAGCATCAGTCGCAGACAGAAATGCTAACAGAAAACACTGTTAGCATAAATAGTTACATGGCCCTCATAAGTTCATTTTCTTTGCAAATTAGAAATAAAGACATTTTTACTTTCTCAAGTTTTTTCAGGTTAATGCACCAAACAAAATCCATGAGAAAAAGTTGGACATGTTTTAAACTTTAGGGGTAGAAGCAGCCATTGTTGCCCCTGACCTTCCACACCTGCTAGAAATAGCAGCTCTAGTGACCACTGTGCAGCTGCTCAGCCCCTGGAATCCCCAGTTTGACTAACCTTTGAGCCAAGCACGGGCCCACCTGTTCCAGGGAAACCAACGTTTTCTGATGGATTGCTGCAGGTGATCCGGGACCTGAAAGGCTCCGATTATAGCTGGTCCTACCAGACGCCCCCGTCCTCCCCCAGCAGCACCACCTCCAGGAAGAGCAGCATGTGCAGGTATGCAACCTATCAATCTTCTCGCCAGGTTTTTTTTAATCTGACACAAACGCGACAGCTCTTCGGCCGAGCTGTCGCTGGAGCATCTCAGGTTCTTCACAGATTTATCTTCGTGGTTCTTGTTTCCACTTTAAACCCAAATGTGTTGAACACCTCAAACGTGCCCCAAAAGTCACCAGCTGTGATTCTAGGTCACTGGAGAACAGAATAGAAACTCTCGCTCCAAAGTTTCAGTTCCTGATGTTTTTACCAATTAACACATTTTCTTTTTTGGGTTTTCCGTATTTATTCTCCATTCCAAAGCGTGATGTGAGAGCGAGCGTCATCCACTCCGCCAACTAACTTTGTTAGAACATCTGTGTGAAGAAAGTGTTGGAGATACAGGACTGGCAGTTTCAGAGGAAGAATATTGGTTCATCAAAAGGGAAGGGGAAAAACGAGGCCGGTCTTTGGTCTTAACTGATAAGAAATATTCAGTCTGCCATATTTAATTAGGCATTCCTCCTTAAGCCTCATCCTGGAGGAAGAAGATTAATGAGAGGAGATAGCTGCAGATATGTTCCAGAGGGAGGAGGAGGAGTGCTGAGGGAAGGTGAGAGGAGCAGGTTGCACATTTCAAAAATGTGTGGGTGACAAAAGAAAGCAAAGCTGAGCGAGAACAACAAAAAGCAGAAAAGGCAGCTTTTAATCTTCAGAGGCGCAGAAAAATGAAATAAGGGTTTAATGCTCTTTAATGCACCGACATTAGAGGAATGACACCATTTATCACGCCCGCAGCTTTGTGATCAATTTTTCATCCAGCCTTTATTGTTTTCTCTGTGCTTTACATGCCCCCCCTCCATACGAATACTTCCAGAACTGAGAACGTTCTGGTATCGATCGGAACGGCGTTCAGCTTCCTTCCTCATCTTTGTGATGTTCTTCCAACAGCCTGCTCCAGATGCCCTCGGCGGGGGCCCACCGGCTCAGCAGCGTCTCCTCCCACGACTCGGGGTTCGTCTCGCAGGACGCCAACACCCTCTCCAAGCCCCCGTCCCCCATGCCGTCTGACATCACCAGCCAGGTAGGCAACTCAGGGGGGAGATTTTACTGCAGCCAAAGCGGCAGCAAAGGCAGATTTCACGTCTCTGGAGGTTCCTGGCTGCAGAGCACGCTCCATCTGCCGACTCCCCTTCCAAGATCATCAAACAGCCTTTTCTTTTCAATGTGAATGCTTAGTAAGCAATCACACTACAGTGATTCTCACTTATCAGATGTAAAAACTCAGTCACACTTTCAGCTCGTTCAGGACATTACTGCTTGGATTTTTCATATTTATAAACTTTATAGTTTTTGAAATATTGAGCAAAATCGGAAATGAATCAGAAATTCTTCAAATTTAAAAATTTTAAGTAAATTAACAACAAACCTTTAAATATATTTATGGTCTATGTTTACATCTTTTATAGTAAGTTTGAAAAAAATGGAGTTTAGCTGATTTTTTAGCAACATGCTAATGTTTTTGGCTAATTTGTATTTTATTGTTTTTTTTAGAGTTTAGCTTCTATTTTAGAAACATGTTAAAGTTTTTTAGTAATTTAGTTTAATAAGGAATTTTAGGCTATTTCGGAGTTTATCTAGTATTTGAGCAACAAGCTAGCTTTTTTTGCCTATTTGTTATCTGCTGAGGGTTTTTTTAGGACTATTTAGTGTTTAACTTCTGTTTTAGCAACATGCTAACGTTTTCTCTAATTTAGTTTACTAAGGAATTTTGGGCTATTTTGGAGTTTAGCCACTATTTGAGCAACAAGCTAGTTTTGTTGGTTAATTTGTTATCTACTGCTGTTTTTCAATTCAATTCCATTCAATTCAATTTGATTTAGATAGCCCAAAATCATAAAGGAAATTTCCCTTGTTGGGCTTCATGAAGGTAATTTTACAGATGCAGAACATTAGTCATAAAATATGAACAATTGCTAAAAACTAAACAGACTAAATAAAACTGGTTATCCCTGCCCTTAGCTTCTATGTTAGCAACATGCTAACGTTTTTGGCTAATTTGTTGTTTAATGGGTTTTTAAGGCTAATTTAGAGTTTAGTTTCTATTTTAGCAACAGGTTAATGTTTTTGACTAATTTAATTTACTGAGGAATTTTAGGCTATTTTGGAGTTTAGCTAGTATTTAAGCAACAAGTTAGCTTTTTTTTTGGCTAATTTGGCTTCTACTAAGGTTTTTTAGGCTAATTTGGAGTTAAGCTTCTATGTTAGCAACATGCTAACGTTTTTGGCTAATTTGTTGTCTACTGGGTTTTTGAGGCTAATTTATAGTTTAGCTTCTATTTTAGCAACAGGCTAATGTTTTTGACTAATTTAGTTTACTGAGGAATTTTAGGCTATTTTGGAGTTTAGCTAGTATTTGAGGTACAATGTAGCTTTTTTGGATAATTTCTATCTACTGAGGCTTTTGGGGCTAATTTGAAGTTTAGCTCATATTTAAGCAACACACTCAATATTTTTACAAAGTTGGCAACTATTAGAGGTTTTTAAGCTTTTTTACTACATTTTTTTTTTCAGAAATGTAGGTAAACTTCAGCGCTACTTCATAGTTATTTTAGTCTTTTAGTAACAATTTGCAAAACACTTTTGCATTCTAAGCAAATCCCTTCAGTAATTAAAGTAAATTGTGTCGCCATTTTTAGCAAAAAGCTTCAGTGACCGCTTTAAGCAAACAATATTCACACTTACTATTATCGCAGGTAATGCAACTTTTCTAGTAGAGACTTACCTTTTGCAAAGAATAAATTCTTCTCCCTGCAGACGGATCAAGTTATTCAGGCTTTTAGCTTCGAGCAGATTGCAGATCTTGAAGTGATGCAACGTTCCTTTTGTAAATGAAGCGTCTCATGGGCGACTTTATTTTCAATCTCGTCTTCAGTCTGTAAATCCCACAAGAGAGAGAACCGAATCCCTGAGTGTAAAGCTCTCTGAAGCCTCCTTCCTATACATCTATCACACCTACATCCTTCTCCTTATTTCCTCTGAACCTCCACTGCCCCCGCCCCCCAACCCCCCTTCCCAGAAATCAACAAGCTCAGCCTCCTCCGAGGCGTCAGAAACCTGCCAGTCTGTCAGCGAGTGCAACTCTCCCACAGCGGTTAGTACTGCATGCTTTCCTCTGCAGCCTGCATGCTGTGCTGGACACACGTGCACACACACACGTGCACACATGTATTTCCTCTCATTGTTGTAAGTTCAGTAAAAGCCCGTGGGCTCCTCGTGACAGCCGCACTGCGATTTTTGCCGTGGACTGTTTGTGGATGTTGAGCGCTCTGACTTGTCTGTCCATTCCGCAGTTTGGCTCATGCTCATCCTTCGGCACCTTCCGCCCTGCTTTCTCTCAAACCGGCACCATCCGGCCTCTATCTGTCATACTTCCCTCGTCTCCCACATTTAACCACTCCCCCGGATCCAACGATCCCTCACCCACATCAAAGGTTCCTAGCTGGAAGGTTTGTTTTCATTTGCAGCTTCTTTTTTTTTGGGTTGCCCCCTCCTTTCATTCTTTGCTTCTTATGTTTTTTCTCTGCATTTTAACCTCAGTCACCATTTGGCTCCGTTGGCTCCACTAAGTAACGCTGTCACAGCTGGTCTGCACTCATCTGTACAGTTTTTCCTCGTTTATCCTGAGAGTTATAACCCGTGATAAGTGGAATCTGAGGATCATGGATGTTCTAAGGATGTTGAACTCCTCACGAAACACTTTATAGACTTTTCTCAGACAGACATAAAAATTTTCACTTTCTACTCTCTTATTTAAACTCAAACTTTAAGAGAAAAATAAGGATTATAGAAAGAAAACAAAGATCTGATCATGATAAAAGATTTATGTAAATTTTTCAAACTGAAGTCATTCTGTACAGAAGATAAAGCAGTATGGAGAGAAAATAGACTCACCCGATTTGTTTGTGTTTAATTCTTGATTTGTAACTCATATAATTCATTTTGTACAAAAGTACAAAATGTGTTAAAGTAAAAAAAAATGTACAGAAGCACAAATTAAAATTGCAACAGCTTGAAACTAAATTACACACAAATCTTTAATAATTACACACAAACCCACATTTAAGCATAAATCTAATGTGAGACTCTTTTCACGTCTTCAAGATTCGTCCCTAAGTGATGCGTTTAAATGCTGCTAGAATGCTGGGAAATCACAATTTTTTTTTAATTTCTTTTTATGTGACATGTGTTTCATGCACAAAATATATTGTAGGAGATACAAATCCAGAAATATGCACACAGAAATTTGGGTGAGTCTATTTTCTCTCGATACCACAGGGAGGAGATTGACTGACAAGGTCCCCAGCCAATCAGAATGCAGAACACAATGTGCTTTAAGAATAGGTAAAATAAGGTTTTTGGAACGGCGGTAAAGCGAGGGAACACTGTCCGAGCTTCTGCCCAGCTCACGAACCAAATCAGTGCCTGTGTTTGGCTGAGAGTGCGGCAATTTGGTTGCAAACGGCGAGGAAGACGGCCTGATTGTCCCATCTGCCACTGCAGGACTGGGCTAAGTCCAGCTCCTGCGAGCCGTCGCTAGCCAGCACGCCGCAGCGCAGGAGGGAGCCGGCAGACAAGATGAGGGAAGCCGAGGCTCCGCCCAGTCCGCAGGGATACCCTGGGATGCAGGCGGACGATCTGGGCAGAGCGAGGAGTGGAATTATTACAGCAAAGGTAGGCGCTCCTCCGGGAGGGGGAAGGAAATGTCAGGGCGGCAGCGTGTGCATTGTCATGCTAATGTGGACTAATCTGCATGTTGCTGCTACCTGTCTGGGTTGGTGTGCACGCCTCAGCACGGGGAGCCCCTATCTCCGGCAGCCAGCTCTCTGGCCATGGTCCTGACCCGCGGCCTGAGCATGGAGCAGCAGAAGAGCAGCAGAGACTCTCTGCAGTACTCCAGCGGCTACAGCAGCCAGACCAACACCCCCTCCTGCTCCGAGGACACCATACCCTCACAAGGTAAGGCCAACCCCCCGGAACAAAGCTCAGGTATGAGCAGCAGAGGGAATTCACATCGATTAAGAATCCGGCGCCATGTGGGTAAAAACCAACCCCCACGACAGCTTTCCCAGAGGTCATGTGATCTGCAGCTTTTGCTGACGACTCTCTTCTCTCCGTCAGGTTCAGATTACGAGTGCTACTCTCTGAACGGAGACGCTGACGGCGAGGGCCAGGCCGACTTCGACAAGTCCTCCACCATCCCGCGGCACAGCAACATCGCCCAGAGCTACCGCCGCATGATCCAAACCAAGAGGCCCGCCAGCACGGCGGGTCTGCCCGCGGGGCGAAGCCCGCAGGGGACTCCCAACGGCCCCGAGGGCGGGAGCTCCGGAGTCATAACCTCGGGGACCGCCACCATTCGTCGGACTCCGTCCACGAAGACGGGCGTGAGGCGCACCCCGTCCACGTCTGGCCCCATCCCCATCCGGCCCCCCATCGTTCCCGCCAAAACCCCCACCGTGCCGGACTCTCCGGGCCACGCCAGCCCCTCCCCGCACCACACAGGCGGCGAGGAGTTCCTGTACGGCGGGGACGTATACATGATGGGTTCCCCGAAGCGGATGAGCCTCCCCGACACAACGTGGAGCAGGGGGGGAGGGGGTGCCACCGACAGGACTCTGTACCCCCAGCAGGCGCCTGGCATGGGCGCCCAGAGTGGCGAGGAGGACCCTCTGCTGGCTGCCAACCGTCACAGCCTGGTGGAGAAGATAGGAGAGCTGGCGGCCAGCGCTCACGCCCTCGGCGAGGGTCACTTCCCATTCTCCAGCTCGCTGCCTGGCGAGTCGGCCCCCCAGGAGCTGTCCTCTGTAAAGGACGTGGACATGCTGGTGACCATTCGCCGCGGGGTGAAGCTGCGCAAGACGGTGACTGACGATCGGTCTTCTCCCAGAATCCTTCGGTAGTTGGAGCCCAAAAAAACAAACTGAATGTTTGAAACAGAAGAGCGCTCCTTAAAAGCGGCGAGGAATGAAGGCCCGCCCACCCGCCGACGACTGAACCGCACACTGCAACACCAGACACTGTTTGTCCAGACACTGTGTGTCTGGACAAACTTCTCCTTCTTTCTTTTATCTTTGCTTTTTGTTTGTAGGCTTTGTTTCTCCTTGTGTTGTTTCAGCCCTGTTTATCCCCACGGTGGCGCGGGGGTCCACGGCGCCCCGCGTCCACCTTCCCGCTCTGCTGGTTATTATTAAATTGTGCATTTCTGGATCCACGCAGCGGAAATGGGAGGCACTTTTCTCCCCATCACAGTTCAGGCTCCGTGTTGCAGCTTCGTCTGATGAGCTAAAACCGCCACGCTCAAACGGAGGCGAAACGGCGGCGTTTATATCGCTGTACTGTCAATATATTCTACAAATAAAACAGTCTTTCTACTTTAAAGTGTCTTGTTTGTTAGAAAATTGGGTGTCCCACTTAAAAAAAATAAAATAAAACCCACATTAGTGTTGGAATAAGCTCCAATTACATGATGTATTTGTTTAAGGTCACAGAAAAGTAGAGCAGTTATACCCAGCACAGCAGCAGGAATTAATTGCTGTTTATTTACATTTTAAATATGGCTGAACTACTTTCTCAGGATATTTCATGTTTTGGAAATGAACGTTAATTTCATATTCTTACTCCCAGGAGAAATTATTAACAGGAAAAACAAACTTTCTCAATAATAAAAATAATAATAATTACAGCTAGAAAAGTTGCATTACCTGCAATAATGCCAGTGTGAATGCTTTTTGCTGAAAATAGTTGCTGAAGATGCTGAAGCTTTTTGCTGAAAATGGTGATGCAATTTACTTTAATTGCTGCAGGGATTTCCAGAAAATGCAAAATTATTTGCAAAATGTTAAATTTGCTAAAAAACTGGAAATGTTGATAAGAACTATAAAAGTGCTGAAGTTGGCCTAAATTGTAGTAAAATTGCTTAAAAATTCCTATAATAAATGCTAATTTTGCAACAAATAATACCTCAGTAGATTATAAATTAGCAAAGAAAAAACTAGGCTAAGTCGTTGCTTAAAGACTAGCTAAACTCCAAAATAGCCAAAAATTCTTTTGTTGACTAAATTATTCAAAAAAGTTAGCCTGTTGCTAAAATATCAGCTAAACTAAAAAAAAGCATAAAAACCTAAGTAGACGTCAAACTAGCCCAAAAACTAACATATTGCTTAAATATTAGTTAAATTCCAAAATAGCCTAAAAATCCTCAGTAAACTAAATTAGTCAAAAACGTTAGCCTGTTGCTAAAATAGACGCTAAACTCTAAATTAAAATAAAAACCGTCAGTTAAACTCCAAATTAGCATAAATAAACCTCAGTAGATGCTATATAGCCGGAAAGCTAACATATTGCTTAAATACTGGCTAAAATCCAAAATAGTCTAAAATTCCTCAGTAGACTAAATTAGTCGAAAACAGTATCCTGTCACTGAAATAGAAGCCAAACTTTAAAATAGTCCATAAAAACCTCAGTAGATAACAAACTAGCCAAAAAAAAAAACGTTGGCATATTGCTAAAATATCAGCTAAACAACAAATTAGCCTATAAAAACCACAGTAGATAACAAATTAGCCAAAAGATTTTAGCACATTTCTTAGAGACTAGCTAAACTCCAAAATAGTCTAAAATTCTTTGGAAACTGAATTAGTCAACAACGCTAGCCTGTTGCTAAAATATTAGCTAAACTCTAAACTAGCATAAAAAACCCAGTAGATGCCAAACTAGCCAAAAAGCTAGCACATTGCTCAAATACTAGCTAAACTCCAAAATACCCTAAAACTCCTCAGTTAACTAAATTAGTGAAAAACATTAGCCTGTTGCTAAAATATTAGCTAAACTTCAAATTAGACCAAAGAAAAAACCTCAGTAGATGCCAAATTAGCCAACAAAGCTAGCACATTGCTTAGACACTAGCTAAACTCCCGAATAGTCTAAAATTCTTTGGAAAACTGAAATAGTCAAAAATGTTAGCTTGTTGCTAAAATATTAGCTAAACTCTAAATTAGCATAAAAAACCCAGTAGTTCCCAAACTAGCCAAAAAGCTAGCACATTGCTCAAATACTAGCTAAACTCCAAAATAGCCTAAAAAACCTTGACTCCAAATTAGCCAAAAAAGCTAGCTTGTTGCTTAATAATGTCCAAAATAGCCTAAAATTCCTCATTAAACTAGTTTCCCAAAAACTTTAGCATGTTGCTAAAATATGAGTTAAACTCCATTGTTTTTAAATTACTGTAAAAGATTAAAACATATGAATATATTTAAATTCTTGTTGTTAATCTACTTAGAATTTAGAAAATTGAAGATTTCTCAATGATTTCCCTTTGGGACATATTTTGCTCAATATTTCAAAAACTATAAAGTTCATGAATACCAAAAATACTTGCAGCATTCACACAAAAATAATGATAATTTCACAGTGCAGTTAATGAGAAATCTGTCCACCCGTTTGTCTGCAGTTGTCTGAGCAGACAGGGGGTGGCGCCACAGTCTGTGACCTCCTTTGAAATCAGGCTTGGCAGGATTTCTGAGGAGGATTCTCAAAAAGGAAAAAAAAAACTCCTTTCTGCTGGAGGGAAGGGGCATGGACGCCGGCATTTACCAGCACCGGCTGACCAGCACCGGTTTCACACTCTCACAGCTAAACGGAGGCTTAGCTCCATAAGCTGCTGGATATTTTATGTTTCATCTAAATGTGGACTTGCTAAATCTGTGTCAGCTCCTCTTGCCAAGTGTTTATTAGCATAGGCTGTGTGCTGTGAAACACACTCAGGGGGATGGGAACTTTTTATTTCTGGGAGCTGCTGCTGCTGAAAGCCTCATTAATTAGTGAAATATTAGTGGACTTCCAGCTGCAGATACCTGCACTTTACAGAGACGCAGTGGGGAGGGGTTTGAGTCCACAGCATCATCTGGACAGAGAAGAAGAAGAGGATTGATTGGGTAAAGACTTGAGACGACTCGGCAGGTAACAGGTTTTTGAGGATGATGAGGGTGTCTTCAGGTTTGTTTAGAGCAGGGGTCCCCAAACTTTTTCTTGTGAGGGCCACATGACTTTTTCTTTACTGATGCGGGGGCGGGGTCAGTATAGGCTAACAGAAAAAGGGTTTTCTGATAACGGTTCAGTCTATAATTGATGCTAACAGTGTTTCCCGTTAGCATTTCTGTCTGTAATTGATGCTAACAGTGTTTCCTGTTAGCAGTACTGTCTGCTATTGATGCTAACAGTGTTTTCTGTTAAAAGTTCTATCTGTGATTGATGCTAACAGTGTTTTCTGTTAGAAGTTTTGTCTACGATTGATGCTAACAGTGCTTCCTGTTAGCAGTTCTATCTGCGATTGATGCTAACAGTGTTTTCTGTTAGCAGTTCTGTCTGCGATTGATGCTAACACTGTTTTGCTAACAGAAAACACTGCAAGCAAAACTCTATTTTTCTAGCAGTGTTAGCAAACAATTTCAAAGCCAGATTGGGGGAAGAAAAAAACAAAATCATGGACCTCTGATAGTGTGTGGGGAGGCCAGGCAAAACGTGGAGGTGGGCCAGATCCGGCCCGCGTGCCGTACTTGCCCCTGATTTATAATGGAAATAATGAGTTGCATTTAGTAATTTTCTACGTCTTCTCTCCAATGGGTTCTTGCTAATCCAGCCGGCACCATTATTGAGTTTACAGCACTAGTTCATTGCCTTGAACTGGTTGAGAGATGGAAACACACCTAATGGTGGAGCACTGATGAGCTAATTAGCTCAGAAACAGAGCTGCTAGTTTTATTTGATGATCGCTCTGTCTAATGTTTCAGGAAGGAGAACATCGCTTTGATTTTTTCACAACCTTTTTGTGAAGCAGCGTTGCTGGGATCGCTCCTGTCTGCTGGAGTTTTTTTTCTGCTTTCCTTTGAATCTTGAATCCTTTGGCTCCACCAATCACAGCGCAGAACTGATGTAAGACACTAAGTGTTGAAACAACAGGACATGCATTAATCATGACAATATTTTTGGGCTTTTTTTTTCTTTCCGCTCTCCTGCACTTATTGAATCATCCAATAAAATTGCCATCTTCTCTGAAAGTGCAGTTCAAAGGTTAAACAGATGTTTGATAGTCACATACTCCAGTTTGGTCTGTTTTTGTTCCTCTGCAACACTGAAGGTAAATGCTCAACCTGGCTGCACGCGCTGCTCTATGATTAATCCATCTATTAATAAACAGTTAGGGCTTCTGCAGCACAACTGTGCCTGTAGGGGATCACGGATCAGATCTAATTAGGTGCAGTGCTGTATACATGAGGGAGAAGTCTTTATATTTTTAACTGCTTTAGGTTCTGATGAGGTAAAACATCCCAAAGGCCTTGTGTACTTCACCACAAACTGAGATGCTGCTGGTGCTAATGCTGCAAGTGGTGATGCCGCTGGTGGTGATGCTGCTGATCCTGCTGGTGCTGATGCTGCTGGTGCTGATGCCGCTGGTTCTGATGGTGCTGATGCTGATGCCACTGGTGGTGATGCCGCTGGTGGTGATGCCGCTGGTGGTGATGGTGCTGATCCTGCTGGTGCTGATGCTGATGGTGCTGATGCTGCTGGTGCTGATGCCGCTGGTGCTGATGGTGCTGATGCTGATGCTGC
>NC_050517.1:34098084-34103276 GCF_002922805.2 Oryzias melastigma | reverse complement strand
AAACATCCCAAAGGCCTTGTGTACTTCACCACAAACTGAGATGCTGCTGGTGCTAATGCTGCAAGTGGTGATGCCGCTGGTGGTGATGGTGCTGATCCTGCTGGTGCTGATGCTGCTGGTGGTGATGCCGCTGGTGGTGATGGTGCTGATGCTGATGCCGCTGGTGGTGATGCCGCTGGTTCTGATGCCGCTGGTGCTAATGCTACTGGTGCTGAACCTGCTGGTGCTGATGCCGCTGGTGCTGATGCCGCTGGTGCTGATGGTGCTGATGCTGATGCTGCTGGTGCTGATGCCGCTGGTGGTGATGGTGCTGATGCTGATGCCGCTGGTGGTGATGCCGCTGGTGATGATGGTGCTGATGCTGATGCCGCTGGTGGTGATGCTGCTGGTGCTGATGCTGCTGGTGCTGATGCCGCTGGTGCTGATGCCGCTGGTGCTGATGGTGCTGATGGTGATGCCGCTGGTGGTGTTGCCACTGGTGCTGATGCCTTCTGATGCTATTGGTGCTGATCCTGCTGGTGCTGATGCCACTGGTGGTGATGTTCCTGGTGGTAATGCCGCTGGTGCTGATGCTGCTGATGCTGATGCCGCTGGTGGTGATGCCGCTGGTGCTGATGCCGCTGGTGGTGATGTTCCTGGTGGTGATGTTCCTGGTGCTGATGCCACTGGTGATGATGTTCCTGGTGCTGATACCACTGGTGGTGATGTTCCTGGTGCTGATGCCGCTGGTGCTGATGCTACTGGTGCTGATGCTGCTGGTGGTGATGTTCCTGGTGCTGATGCCACTGGTGCTGATGCCACTGGTGGTGATGCCGCTGGCACTGATGTTCCTGGCTCTGATGTTCCTGGCTCTGATGCTCCTGGCGCTGATGCCGCTGGTGGTGATACCGGTGGTGCTGATGCTCCTGGTGCTGATCCTGCTGGTGCTGATGCCGCTGGTGGTGATGCCGCTGGTGGTGATGCCGCTGGTGCTGATATTCCTGGCGCTGATGCTGGTGGTGCTGATGCTGCATCGGGTGTCACGCTGCTCCCGGAAACGGCTCTTCCAGAGAAGGCGGTTTCCTTTGAATCTTCTCTCTGAAGGCTCAGTGATGAATGGCTACCAGAGCCGCGGATGCTTCCTCATCCATTTTAATTGTCCTGTCATTCTTTAATAAACCTGCCTGTCTTAGCCAATTATTTCCTTGACTTGTGCTGAAAGCAGTGTTTTAAGACTTTTTGAGCACTGCTCACTCTGTGCCTCCGAGCTGATGTTTGTGCCAACTCCTATTAACGCCCCTTTCATTCACTGCTGGATGTTTTAACCCACTTTCTTAGAGGGCTAATTAATAATGTCCATCTAAGAAAGTGTACAAGTGACATCCAGGGACCTGGTGCCGGAAATGTCTGCGTGTTTGGACTGCGGTGCGCGCAGCATCAAGAGTGCAGGGCTTTATGAGGCTGCAGTCTTTAGAAGCTGTTTGAGTGAAGGGAATGGGTTTGGTCAATTATTCATTAAGTAAGCATGAGGCTTTCTAATGTTCACTGACTGCTTTCTTCAGTCTGATGGTTATTTTTTTCTGTCTCGGAGTCCCGCAGCTTCCAGTTATCAGAACAGAGAGATGATGAGGCTGTTTCATGATTTTTTAGTTTTCACTTCATTAAAGCTTTGTAGTTTTTTTTCTGGAGCCTCAGGAGATCACTGCTGCAAACTCCCCCTCCCACCCTGACCTGAACCTGTGATTGAGTGAGGTTTTTTTTTTTTTTGCTGCAGTCCTCTCCCATGCTGGCAGTCACGGTGAACTTCTCGACGTGGGACGCGATAAAAGACGCGTCTCCATCTGCATTCATGAAGCACTGATGGGTTGAAAGGACGGATGAGGAGCGCGGCGCTTTGACGTGCAGCTGATGCTGCATGTGGCCGTTTCTCATCTGTCACATGAATGCTTCTGGTTGGGGTCAGAGGTCACCGGAGCACCAGCGAGTGCGGGACGGCTCATGCGTGGCAGCCTCCAGCTCTAGCCACATAAAAGAACAGAGTGATGAGCTGAGCTTTGGGCTCCGGCAGCAAACTGTGAATCAGACGTGTCTGCAGATTCAAAGCGCTTTGGCCTCAGAGAAACTTTCTGGTGCAGAAATTTGACTAAAACTTTACAGTAACCTTTTAGGAGGTATCTGTGATGAACCACCATTTCATCCCAGCAGAGTCCCTGGAGCCCATGATCCTCCATGAGAGACAAACCGAACATCAGATTTGTGCGTCTCCTCTCAGAGGTGAGGTGGGATCTGGATCAGGCTCCCACACATTCGGATTTTCTCTGCAGGTTTGGCACGCCAACAATCTTAATTTGAACTCTGACGAGTGCATTCAAAAACATATGGAGCTGGTGAGCGTAGGATGCCTTAAATCCTCATGTTTACGCGGTGAAACAGCTCACATCCTTTCATTTGCATTTATATCGATGCATTTAGTGGTCTTCCTGAAAGTCTAAACGTATGGAGCTAGATTGGGGCCAATATTATTTAAACCCAAACAAAACAAATTGATGAAAATATTGGTGTTTGGGCAAAAAAAGTGAAATATCCAAATTTGTTGCTGTTCTAAAATATACTTAATTATTTTCAGCTTCAAATGTTCAATTTTTTTAGTTTTCAAAATTTCAATTTCAAAACATTTTTTTTAACCTTCAACTTTTTTTCTCAAATCTGAAAATGTCAGTTTCAAAACTGTCTTAAATAGCCAGCAGGTGCCAGTTAAGGCACATTGGCCACACCTACCAGGTGAGCAGAAGGACTGGATGGGAAAACGTCCAGCAGTAACACGTAACACTGTCTTTTTCTTTTGCAGTGCAGCCATTTTCTGACCGTAATTATCACAGAGTGAATGCACCAGGACTGAAGTTACAACCCTCATCAATTTTGATTGGTCCTTCGTGTTAGCTAGCCCCGCCCCAACACGCAACAACGGGGCCAAAAGTTTTGAAACTGAAATTTTCAGATTTGAAAATTGAAAAAGTAGAGTTAAAAAGGAAAACAAAAATTAGAAAAATTTTGAAACCTAAAAAAATGAACATCTGAAGCTGAAAATAATTACGTTTATTTTAGAACAGCAAAAGGTTTTGGACATTTACATTTTTTTTGGGCCAAACACCAATATTTTTTCACATTTTTTTTTATTGTGGTTTCAAATAATTTTGGCCTCAATTTAGCTCCATTCATTTAGACGTTCAGGAAAACTACTAAATGCATCAATACAAATGTACGTCCAAGTTCAAATTAAGATTGTCCTGCTGTGTTGATGGTACATTTGAAACAAAAAAGTCTTGAAATTGAAATTTTGAAACCTAAAAAATTTAACATTTGAAGCTGAAAATAAAAAAGTTTGTTTTAGCATAAAACGTTTTGGACATTTTTTTGGCCAAACACCAATATATATATATATATATTAGATTTGTTTTATTTGGGTTTTGCATAATATTGGCTCCAATTTAGGTCCATACACTTCAAATCCCCGGGACTAGAGAGTGAATTAGGGGAAGGGAAAAAAGTTTTGAAATTGAAATTTTGAGTTTTGAAACCTAAAAAAAATGAGCATTTGAAGGTAAAAACAATTAAATTAATTTTAGAATAGCAAAAAGTTTTGGATATTTTACTTTGTTTTCGTGGGCAAACAGATAATATTGGCTCAAATTTAACTCCATACACTTGAAATCCCCGGGACTAGAGAGTGAATAAGGGGAGGAAAAAGGAGTTTTGAAATTTAAATTTAGAGTTTTGAAATTTAAATTTAGAGTTTTGAAACCTAAAAAACGAGTTTAAAAATAATGAAGTGTGTTTTAGAATACCAAAAAGTATTGGATATTTTACTTTTTTTAAGGCAAACATCAATATTTTTGTCAATTTGTTTTATTTGGGCTTCAAATAATTTTGGCCCTAATTTCGCTCCATACTAACGAAGCCCGTGATTCTGGGTTCGGAAATGCTGCAAGATCCAGACTCGCAGACGCGGGTCGCGGGTTCAGCTCCTCTGGGGAAGTGCTGCGGATGAGTAATCCCCCTCCAGCAGAGGAACACGCTCCTCTGGAGCTCCTCTGATCAGTATGTGGAGAGAGTCGGACTTGCGTGACGCGCAGAACGCGGCGGACTTTCTCTCTGCAGATGATTCCCTCCTCTGATGCTCACGGGGGGGTTATGAGCAGCGCAGCTGCGCGTGCACGGGCTCAGCCGCCGCGAGGAGGTGCGAGGCGGGGAACCTGATGACCACCGCGCGGGGTGGGGTTCGCAGAGCCGCCACGCCCCCGCGCTCGGCTCGGCGCTGTCCGGTGCTGTGGTGCTGAACGCAGGATCAGAACGCAGCGGAGCGCCTGCAGCGCCGCGCGCAGCCACCGACCCGGCATGGAGAAGCCTGAAGTTCCGCGGGCTGCGGCGGAAGGACCCCGCTGTGGAGATGTTTGTCAAGTGTTTTCCGTCGCCCCCCCACCAGCCGCCTGAGCCGCTCGGATGTGCGTAACTTGCCGCCAACATGATTTGGGGAATTCTGCTGTGTTTTCTCGCAGCGCCGGTGTCTGGATCTCTGCCTCAGGGAAGGCTGCCTTTCTTCCACGGGCACGTCTTTGAGAACTCACCGGCGGCTTCCAAAGTGAACGGACTGAGCATTCCGGTGACGCGCGTCAACGCGCAGAAATGGTGCCCAGCAGCCTCCGGGATGCGCTTCAAACTGTACGGGAACGGGAGCGACGATTTCCGCGCGTTCGCCCACCACAAGCGGGGGAATGTTTTGCTCAAAACTTCCCGGGTGTTAGACCGAGAGCTCCGCTCGGAGTACCAGCTGAGCCTCGCGCGGTGCTGCCGGACGTGCGCGCCGGTGGCCTCGGTAAAAGTGGACGTGTTGGATACCAACGACCACCAGCCGACTTTCCTGTCCGCCTCCAGCATCCACATAAGTTTGGATGACACCGCCGCTCTCCGGAGCGTCATCTACCGTCTGGAGGCGGCGGACGAGGACGGCGGGAAGAACGCGGAGTTGGCGTTCGTGTCCGTGCCCGCGAACGGCTCCCTCTACGTGGTCCCGAAGACCGGGGAAGTTCTGCTGGTCGACTCCATCCTGGGGCGCAACTCCACCATTACGGTCTACGTGTACGCCAGGGACCACGGGTGGCCCCCCCTGACCAGCAGGGCGGTGCTGATGAGCGTGACCCCGCGGCGGTGGGGCG
>NC_050517.1:34082888-34098036 GCF_002922805.2 Oryzias melastigma | reverse complement strand
TCCCACCCGCTTCCAGTCCGCCGCCTACGAGCTGATCTTCCCGGAGGCGGAGAGCGCCGCGGTGTCGGTGGGGCGAGACAGCGGAGATATCACCGTCACCCGGAGGCTGGACCGGGAGGCAGAGCCGGTGCTGGAGCTCACCGTTAAGATCCAAGATAAGCAAGGTGTGTAGAGTGACCCCCCCACCCCTCCCCTAGCATTCCACAGGTGTCCTCATCATAACAAGAGTGCGTAAAAGTTTCATAAAAAGCAAATATTTGAGCAAATGTTGAAGGGCGCGCGCTCCTCCCCCCTCTGAGGACTTCCCCAAAGACCAAAGTCAGCCTCTGATCGACGCTCTTTGCAACAGTGAAGTTGTTTTCAGCGTTAATCCCTGCAGAGTGGCAAACAGGCAGCGACCCTCTCCCTCTCATCTGCTGGCATTACCCTCTAATCCTCCCTCATTCACTCTCTAGTCCCGGGGATTTGAGGAGTATAGCGGAATTAGGGCCATTATTATTGGAAACCTGAATAAATCAAAGTAAAGAAAATGTTGGTGTTTTCTCTGAAAGAAAGTAAAATGTCTGAAGCTTTTTTTGCTAATCTCAAATTAACTTAATTATCTTCAGCTTCAAATATTCTATATTTCAAGTTTCAAATTTTGATTTCATTTGTTTTCAGTTTCTTTTTTTCTTTTTTGAATCTAAAACTTTCAGTTTCATTGAGCGTAGGGTTCCTTAAATCTTCATATTTACGCGGTGAAACGGCTCACATTGTTTCATTTGCATTTGTATTGATGCTTTTGGTAGTTTTCCTGAAAGTCTAAATGTATGGAGCTAAATTAGAGCCAATATTTGAAACTCACATAAAACCAATCAAAAAGAATATGTGTGCTTGGTCATTTAAAAAAAAGAGAGTAAAATTTGGATAGCTTTGCTATTCTAAAATATACTTAATTATTTTCAGCTTCAAAATCTTCTGTATTTTAGGTTTCAAAACTCGAAATTTCTGTTTCAAATCTTTTTATCAGTTTAAACTTTTTTTTTCGCTTGTCAATCTGAAAATTTCAGTTTCAAATCTTTTGGCCCCGTTGGGAAAAAAAAGTTAAAAAAAAGATTTGAAATTGAAAATTTGAAAAAATAAGTTTTGAAACCTAAAAAATGAAACATTTGAAGCTGAAAATGGTTATTCAGAAAAGCAAAAAGTT
This sequence comes from Oryzias melastigma, assembly GCF_002922805.2. Lineage (NCBI taxonomy): Eukaryota > Metazoa > Chordata > Actinopteri > Beloniformes > Adrianichthyidae > Oryzias > Oryzias melastigma. The sequence continues at coordinate 34,096,850 of NC_050517.1, read as the reverse complement.
TCAGACATTTTACTTTTTTTTGACCAAACATATTTTTTTTTTCAATTTGTTTTATTTTGGGTTTCAAATAATATTGGCCCCAATTTAGCTCCATAGAATTGCTGCTGCTGCAGGCAGGAAAGCTCTCAAATGCTTGAAGGAGAAGCTGAAACGTCACATCATCACCCGAATCTTGTTTTTGTTCCCTCAAAAGTTTGAAGTGTGAAAAAAGTCAACATGGAATTGGAATGATTTGCGTTTAATTGAGGCTCACGGTGTGCAGGAAGCGGCGTGCTCTGTTTTCACTCAGATTGCTCGCTGCTGCTGCGTTTCACAGCATGTTCTAGATTGTAATTGCATGCCTGATTGGGACACATTCTTGCAAAGGGGCTTTCAGGCTTTCTGCTCTTTTTTCCTCTTGGAAGGTGAAAAATAGACAAATTTGGTGTTTTTTTTCCCTTCAGGGATGAGTAAAAGAATTCATCAGCTGTAGTCTGACAGATATTCAGATACCTTCCTCCATTTTACCTCTCAAACTCTCCTCTGATCAAAGGCCTGACACGTCCTTTATCCTGCAAAGATGGCTTTTCAGACACATTCCTGATGGGAATCTAAAAGCAGCGTTTTCTCTGCTCGTTCCCAATCTGTACATACAGCTCTCCAAGTCCATCTCAGATGTTATTTACCGAGGTTGAGGCTGATCCCTCGTGTCATTTTGCATGTGGGTTGGTGCTTAGTGTCAGAGATCAAGGCGCCGGGAGCCGAGGCGGCAGGAAGCAGGCGTCTTTTTGTTTCTGTGGGTGCATGTGAGGCTGCATAATGGCAGGAAATGACCAAAGGCGCAGCAGCAGAAGCTCCTTCCATGAGGCCCCATGGGTTACCTTGTTTTGACTTCTTTTAAAAAGCCTGCTCTCTGCGGCACAGAGCTGTCCTCGTGCTGACAGTCACCTGCTGAGTGTCAGACGCGTCAACAAGCAGCACTTCCTGCTTCAGTTTAGGAAACTGTCGTTTTTCAGTCTGGGTTCATTTTTAAGGGAAATATAAAGGAAAACGAAAAGGAAAATCAACTTATAATGTTGTTTCAGCTAAAAATGATTTGAGATCTGATATTTTATTAGATAAAAGAGCATCAACTGATGAACATCGTACACGATTATCTGAGTAAATTCTGGTTTTAATTGCAGGTTTGAGCTTCTATTTACCAAAGACAAAAGAAAAACACAAAAACTATAATTACTATAATTATCGCAGTTCTCTCCTTCAAAAAGTTATTGATTGAAAGACGGAGAAGTTGGTAAATCTGCTGTTTAATCCCCAACATTACATGTTCAGAAATGTTTTCCAAAGATGAATTTAAGACTCCGACTCGAGTCGCTCTCATGTCAGACTTGAGCTTTTGGAAACAATGTTCATGGACTTAAAAAAGTTCAGATTTTTATAAAGAGTTCTGCATTAACTGGGTCATAATAAGGAGTTTTAAGACAACAAAACACACATTTCGAGTAATGACTTCTTTTTTTTTGCTAAGGACTTGAAACCAAAGACTTGAGACTTGTCTTGTAAAGAATGACTGGTAAACATCTCTATTATAAACATCCAGATTTAGATGCTGCTGATTCTGAACTGAGTTTCTCTCAAGAATAAGGAGGTTCTGTTTTTTATGGCTCTTGTGGAGCTTTTTTTTTTTAAATATTTGAGTATGTATTATGATTTTTTTATGATCCGATTTGTATTACAACATGTCTGATAATATTACATCAAGTCCTTTAACTGACTCTATCAAAGTAGTTTGGAAAAACCTCAATCGTGTTTGAAGCAGAAATGATTAAAGATTCATTTCATTTTGAATCCTAAACCAAATTTCATTTGCTCAACACAACAATGTTGGATTCACTGCTTATTTTTTTGTTAAAAGTAAATAAAAACGGTCTGAATTTTCTTTGAATAAGAACCTTTAAACCACTGAGTTTGATCCACATCTGCTGTTTTTTCATCTTTTGCTTTAACATACAAAACTTCATCATCAGTGAATATTTCACAGATTACAGCTTAAGCACAAAACCCGCGAAGTACTTCGACTTAAAGACTCACGGATGAAAATGGGTTTTTTGATGTTCTTGTGGCATTTTTCTGATGGTGAAGGACATTTATAAGGTGGTCAAAATGCAGAAGACTCAACATATTGACAAAAGCATCAACAGAAACAGACTTTTTTTTCATTTGGTTTCAAGTTATTGGTGGTTCTTGATTTGTACGAGAATTGTTTGTAATCTACATTTGTCTGAAGTTATGTTTTTAGTCTGTCACTATGTGGGGAGCAGAATAAACAGTCTAAATAGTCACACAGTGATAGACTAACTAACAACTAAAAAATGTAGAACATCATGAACAGCATGGAACTGAATGAAAGTTTTTTAAAGTCAGTTATTCATTTCTGTTGTGATTCACTTGTGTTATGTTGTAGCTTTTGTCGTCATGCTTCGACTTTTGTTGTCATTCTTTGGCTTTTCTCATTGTGTTGTCAGCTTCTTGTCATCATGCTTCGGCTTTTGTTGTCGTGCTTTGACTTTTGTTGGCATTCTTTGGCTTTTCTCGTTGTCAGCTTCTTGTCATCATGCTTTGGCTTTTGTCGTCGTGCTTCAGCCTTTTTTTGTCATGCTTTGTCTTTTGTTGTCGTTTTGTCAGCTTCTGTCATAGTGCTGTCGGCTTTGTCATCATGCTTCAGCTTTTGACGTCATGATTCGGCTTATGTCGTTGTGCTTCAATTTTGTCGCTGTGCTTCGATTTTGTCGTTGTGCTTCGGCTTTTGTCATGTTGCTTTGGCTTTTGTCATTGTGCTTCGGGTTTTGTCGTTGTGTTTTGGCATTTGTCATCGTGCTTTGGCTTTTGTTGTCACGCTTCAGCTTTTGACGTCATGATTCGGCTTATGTCGTTGTGCTTCGATGTTGTCGCTGTGCTTCGATTTTGTCATGTTGCTTTGGCTTTTGTCATTGTGCTCCGGGTTTTGTCGTTATGCTTTGATTTTTGCTGTTGTGCTTTGGCTTTTATCAAAGTGTTGTCGACTTTTGTCATCATGCTTCGGTTTTTGTCATCTTGCTTTGGCTTTTGTCATTGTGCTCCGGGTTTTGTCGTTATGCTTTGATTTTTGCTGTCGTGCTTTGGCTTTTATCATAGTGTTGTCGACTTTTGTCATCTTGCTTTGGCTTTTGTCGTTGTGCTTCGGCGTTTGTTGTCGTGTTGTCATAGTCCTTCAGCTTTTGTCGTGTTGTTGGCTTTTGACTCGAGTTGCGTTTGTGTGAGTCGCATCGACCACGTTCATATCCAGAAAATTGATCTTAAAATTGCGTTTTATGTATTTCTTTATTCAAATCTCAGCAGCAGAAGAAAAAAACTGCAGTTTAGAAGATCGTATTTGTGATGGATAAAAAAAGTGGGCGGGGCCACAAGCTCCCTGCTCCGAGCTCTTAGTATTGGGGAGAGGAGGAGAATGGTCCCGCCCACACCTGAGAGATGACTTTCCAAAGAACTGCTGCTGCCACTCTGCAGAAACTATGTTCTAGAAAACGACACAGGTTTTTTTTTCATTTTGGCTAAACATGGAGTCATCCTAATTAAACTGTTGGAGCTCATCTGTAAAACACGGCGGCGTGGCTGTCATGGTCTGGGTCTATCTAAAGCGCTGAAATCTTCATGCTGTGTTTTACTGGAATCCTAGTTTGTCTTCTGTAAATTCCGCGTCAAAGATCCCATTTCTTTGCTCCCGTCTGAATGGGAACACTCATGATTCTTTTTTTTTGTTTTGCTTTTTCACTTCAACGTTCCCGGCATAATTCTGAGGTTCCACGGGTTACGTTTGGAGAGGGTCAAGAAAATTACAATAATGATGCATTGCTATTAACTGCTGAATCCAGATTCACTTAATGTCTACTGAAAGGATTTATTAGGTGATTAATGCGGGCACAAAAAGCTAATCAGAGTGCTGTGAGGTTCGGCGGTGCTAATAAGTTTTGCTGTGCAGATCGTGTTATGATTAGAGCCTTCAGTAGGGCTGTTATTAGAGCTGTTCAGAAGGAGATTAAAAAGCAACTTTGACAGTCAGATGTAGCAGCAGGAAACACAAAGTTCACCCCCACCTGGAAGAACACGCTCTCAGTCTGGAAGCTCAGCAGTGGCTTCACCTCCAGGCCTCAGATGTGACACGTTTCCCCACCGCCGCCTGTCACGTTCATCCAAAGACTCGTAACTCTGTGATCATCAGCCGAGTCTTCCTCGACCGGGACGCCTCATCCCGGCATCACGCTGATGCCTTTGATTGGAATCGTTTACCGTCGCACTGCCTTGATTGGTGTTTTCTGCAGTAATTGATCAGCTAATGTAATCACACAACATATTGTCACATTTGATTGTTTGTTTTCTCATAATTAGCGCCGCTCATTTCGGAAATAATATACCTTATGCTTCTCATTAGCTCCGCAGTTCATTCAACTTTGTTTTTACTTTTTAATTACAAAAGTGGGAATCACTTTTAATTGTGTGAATACTTAGTAAGGAATCGCTCTATAGAGATTCTCCTGATCCTTTCGTACGTTTTTCGCCACGTAAAAACTCAACCACACTTTCACAGTTTCAGTAATCTTTGTATCAAACGTTCAGGACGTTACTGCTGGTATTTTCGGTATTTATAAACTTTATAGTTTTTGAAATATTGAGCAAAATATGCCCCAAAGGGAAATGAATGAGAAAGTCTTTTCTAAATTTTAAGTAGATTAACGACAAGAATTTAAATATATTCATTTGTTTTAATCTTTTACAGTAATTTAAAAACAATGGAGTTTAACTCATATTTTAGTACGTTTTTGGGAATTTAGTTTAATGAGGAATTTTAGGCTATTTTGGAGTTTAGTTAGTATTTAAGCAACAAGCCAGCTTTTTTGGCTAATTTGGAGTTAAGCTAATATTTTAGCAATGTGCTAACATTTTGGAATAATTTGCTATCTACTGAGGTTTTTATAGGCTAATTTAGAGTTTAGCTTCTAGTTTAGCAACAAGCTAACATTTTTGACTAATTCAGTTTTCCAAAGAATTTTAGACTATTCGGGAGTTTAGCTAGTGTCTAAGCAATGTGCTAGCTTTGTTGGCTAATTTGGCATCTACTGAGGTTTTTTCTTTGGGCTAATTTGAAGTTTAGCTAATATTTTAGCAACAGGCTAACGTTTTTGACTACTTTAGTTAACTGAGGAGTTTTAGGCTATTTTGGAGTTTAGCTAGTATTTGAGGAATGTGCTAGCTTTTTGGCTAGTTTGGCAACTACTGGGTTTTTATGCTAATTTAGAGTTTAGCTAATATTTTAGCAACAGGCTAACTTTGACTATTTCAGTTTTCCAAAGAATTTTAGACTATTCTGGAGTTTAGCTAGTGTCTAAGCAATGTGCTAGCTTTGTTGGCCAATTTGGAGTTTAGCTAATATTTAAACAACACACTAAATATTTTTGCAAAATTGTTGTGTATTAGGGATTCTTAAGCAATTTTACTACAAATCTTTTGAAAATTTGGGTCAACTTCAGCACTCTTTCATAGTTCTTTAACGAAATTTACAGTATTTTTTTAAATTTAACATTTTGCAAATACCTTTTGCATTTTCAGCAAATCCCTTTATCAGTTAAAGTACATTTCATCACCATTTTCAGGAAAAGCTTCAGCATTTTCACACTAGCATTATTGCAGGTAATGCAACATTCTAGTTGTTCTTTGCTCAGATCTTGAGGGTTCATTAACGCTCACCTGGACTTGTTTTTGAGCGTTAATTTGGACGCTTAAATGCATAGACTGTATAGTTTTGACTGCCGTCCCCTGATGCAGCATTTGTTTGTTTCAAGAATCGTCCTCAGGGTCCTTTAAAAGCCCCTTCCATATCTGACAGGAATCACAGCCCCCTCCTCTAATGCTGGAGCCATAATTAACTTCTTGATAAGAAAATATCCAAACACCTAAAGTCCCAGAAGAAAACAATTATGTTTTCCCGATGTAGCCTCTGGGTATCAAACTGTCTGTGAGAGAAGAAGGGAAAAAGGTAAAAGCAGTGGAAGTAGGCCACGAGTCATGACTCACAGACTCTGCTTATGCAGCGCTGCTTTGTGCAGAGGGAGAGTGGGACCTCTTCAGCTCTTCCTGTAAAAGATTCTCACTGGCCCACAGAGGATGTCAGTTTGGATTTGTGGCGGCGATTTATTTCTCCCTTTTTTTTGTTGGTCGTCTCACTCTAGGAATCTTTTGGTTGGAACCCGTTAATGGTGTTTGACCGGTTAAGAGGAGCCTTGAACAAGTGGTGCTGTGCTAAGTGGGTTGGAGTGGGGCGTATTGGAGTGGCTTCTCCCTGTCCTTTGTTATCTGTGGGCAGGCTGGTATTCAGTCGGCGGTAATCAGGCCTTCACAGCCTGTTTTGTCCAGGAAGCCTCTCCGTGTCTCCCCCGCATTCGCCTCTCCTCCCGTTTCTGTCTCCCAGTCAGCATCTCGCCTCTCTGCTGCCTTTAATCCAATTTCTCTTTCCCGCTTGCTCCACCTCCCTGCCACTAAATATTCATGGCTGCTTGCTTTTACAGGATTCACACTACAGTGATTCTCTGCTCTTTTCTGTACGTTTATCAGATGTAAAAACTCAATCACACTTTCAGATTTCAGCAATATTGGTATCAAAACCTCCAGCTCGTTCAGGACATTACTGCATCTACTTTTGGTATTCATAAACTTTATAGTTTTAGAAATATTGAACAAAGTATGCCCCAAAACATGCCCGTTTTTTTAATGCTAGTTTGACATTTAGCCGATATTTTAGGACTATGCTAACATTTGAGGCTAATTTGTTATCTACTGATGTTTGTTAGGCTACTTTTAAGTTTACCACATATTTTAGCAACATGCTAACGTTTTCGCCAAATATGTCATCTTCTGAGGGTTTTTATGCTTATTTGTAATGTATCTAATATTTTCGCAACATGCTAACGTTTGAGGCTAATTTGTTATTTACTGAGTTTTGTTAGGCTCTTTTGAAGTTTACCAAATATTTCAGCAACATGCTAATATTTTTGGCTAATATCTTGTCTGCTGGGATTTTTATGCTAATTTGAAATGTATCTAATATTTTAGCAACATGCTAACATTTGGGGCTAATTTGTTATCTTCTGAGGCGTGTAAGGCTACTTTTAAGTTTACCTAATATTTTAGCAACGTGCTAATATTTTTGGCTAATATCTTATCTGCTGGGATTTTTATTCTAATTTGGAATGTATCTAATATTTTAGCAACATGCTAACGTTATCGGATAGTAAGTTTTTTTACTGAGGGTTTTTTAATTCTAGTTTGACATTTAGCATATGTTTTAGCAGCATGCTAACATTTGGGGCTAATTTGTTATCTAATGAGGTTTGTTAGGCTACTTTTAAGTTCACCAAATATTTTAGCAACATGCTAATATTTTTGGCAAATATGTTATCTGCTAAGGTTTTAATGCTAATTTGGAATGTATCTGATATTTTAGCAGCATGCTAACTTTTTTGTCTAATATGTTTTCAACTGAGGGTTTTTAATGCTAGTATTTAACCAATATTTTAGCAGCATGCTAACGCTTGGGGCAAATTTGTTATCTAATGAGGTTTGTAAGGCTACTTTTAAGTTTACCAAATATCTTAGCAACATGCTAGCACTTTTGGCTAATATGTTATATGCTGAGGTTTTTATGCTAAATTGGAAATTAGCTAATATTTTAGCAGCATGCTAACATTTTGTAGCTAATTTGTTATCTACTGAGGCTACTTTTAAGTTTGCCTTTTATTTCAGCAACAGGCTAACGTTTTTGACTAATTTGGAGTTGAACTGATATTTTAGCAGTGCGGTTGCTATTTAGGCTAATTTGGCATGTCGTATCAAGCTAACGTTTTTGACTAATGTGACATTTACTGAGGACTTTTCGGATATTTTGGAGTTGAGTTAGTATTTAAGCAATGTATTAGCTTTTTAGGGTAATCTGACATCTACTTAGGGTTTTTGTGCTAATTTAAAGTTTAGCTCATATTTAATCAACACACTACATATTTTTGCAAATTTGCATCTATTGAGGATTTTTAAGCAAACTTACAACATTTTTTCAGAAATTTACCCTAACTTTAGCATCCTTCAGAGCTCTTTAACAAAATTTCCAGTTTTTTAGTAAAATTTGCATTTTGCAAATCTAGCAAATCCCTTCAACAGTTAGAGTAAATCGCTTCAGTGTTCTCACCAAACAGCTTTACCATCTTCAGTGACCAGATTCAACATTATCACAGGTAATGCAACTTATCTAGTTCTCCTTGATATATAAGGGGAACTAAGGAAATAAGGGGAGAGTGCTCCTTTTTGTTTGTAATTAGTGGCTGTAAACCCACATGTGGAAAACTCTTCCACCGGTGGAAGGATGCGATCATGATAACTGATCCTTTTATTTAAATAAAATCTGTTTCTGAGCTTTCAGTGTCCAGATGACTAGAAAATCTCTGATTTCTTTCCTCGGATGAGGGTGTTGCAGCTGTAGCACGCCGGCAGCATCAGATGTCTGTTTGTGGTCTCATGCATCAAATGGATGTCTCCGACATCCCCGCAGACATCTCTGCTTCCCCGTATCTGCTGCTACGCTGGTCTGCAGCCGTCTTTTGGAGGGAAAGATCACGCAGACAGAACCAGAGCCGCTTTAAGGAAGACGCCGAGCACCGCTCCACATGTGGGAGAGATTTGTGAGGTGGATTCAGAAGGAGTGTTACAAACAGCAGTGCTGGGGGCAAAATCATGGCTGTGAGATTCAGAGAGCCAAAGGTGAAGAAGACGAAGCGAAAAAGAAGGATGGAAGGGGTGTGCTAATACATGTCAATGCGTTTGACTGTTTTTCAAGCTTCGCTGAGAACACGTAAAGGCCAGCCGGATGAGACTCGGAGAGCTGCAGAGCGCTGATGAGAGGTCAGCTCGGTGAAAAGTAATTGTCAGATGGTTAGAGGGCAGAAGCCAGGTAGTGTAGGGGCAGCAGGAGGGAATGAGATGTGCATGTTCTCTAGCCTGTAGTGCAGAGTGGATGGCTACAGGGAACAGTGGGGTTTGGAGAAAGATGGCGCCGCTCTCAGCTGTGAAAAGGCTAAAGTGCACTTGTATTTGTCTGAACGATGTTGCAGGGCAGAAAGGAGGAAATATTACCTGTCCCTAGGAATGGAAAGGTAGATGAAAACACTGAGATAGAAACACACAAAGGATTTATTCTAAAGCCAATAGTTTGGCTTTTCTCTGTGTACCATCTGAGAACATATACTGTAGAGCGGGGTTCTCAAAGTGCAGCCCGCGGGCCAATGGCGGCTCACGGGAAGAGTTTTTGTGGCCCTCAATAAATCATAACCAGCTGTACATTGAAAATAAAAAATGTTTTTGTTTCGTGGTTTCTAGCTACGGAAACTGAAAACGGCCTGCACTACTTTTTTATCGTTTTCTCGTGATCCACTATCTTGTTATAACGAGAAAACAAACTTTGTTTTCTCGTTATAACAACATAATCAAGAACGGAGAATGATGTGTCCCCCTCTTCCTTTCAGAGACAGAGATTTCACCTGTTTGAAAACACTCCACAAACATTGTTTTTGGTCTATTTTTGTATTCATTAGTGGATCTATGTTCTTTAAACGTCTTAATTCAGTCTCATGCACCAGCCCCTCCCTTCATTTCCCCCAAAACCCCCAAAAAACATTGACAGATTGACAGAATTCAGGTCTGCAGAGTGTGTCTGCATGGTGCGTTCACTGAACTCCAGACATCATCAGCAAAACAAAGCAGTTTATCAGAGAAAACGTCGAACATCAGCAATGATCTGAAGAACTGCTTCGTTTTCCTGAGGATTGTATAAAAATGACAAAAGCATAGTTACGGATTGAGTTGGGCTGATTGGCTGTTTGGGTCTGCTAATGTCCCGAGTTCATTGAACGCATCATGCGCACATTCTCATCGGCGCTGTGATCTGTCAATAGAGCTGCCACAAACGATTATTTTAGTAGTCGACTAATCACCGAATATTTTTCGATTAGTCGACTAACCGGGTCATGCATGAAGTAAAAAACATATTTTTTAGTTTTAAGCTAACTAAAAACTATATATATTCACACTAGCATTGCCTGTGATAATGCTAGTGTGAATGCTGTAAGCTGAATTTGGCCGCTGAAGATGCTAGTGTTGACAGCTGAAGATGCTGAAGCTAATAGCCTGCTAAAATATTAGTTAAATGCCAAATTAGCTTAAAAAATAATAATAATAAAAACTTAAGTTAGCCAAAACAGCTAGCATGTAGCTGAAATGTTAGCTAAATTCCAAGAAAGCCAAAAAAAAAAAAAAAAAAAAATGAAGGATTTAATGGAAACTAGCTTCAGTTGTGGCTCTGCAAAGGGCCTGGTGTGGTGCGACGTTACGTTCCCGCTGCCAGAATGTGTTTCCCCTCTCTCTGGCATTCGTAACGCTCATATTTTGTCCCAAACAGTGTTAAAAGAAGGTAGATGATTACAGCTAACTTTATTCTGGAGCCTTTGTGAGTTTATTGTCATATTTGATTAGTTTCCCCCACATATTCTTTGTAAAACAATGAGAGGGGGTACGGATTCTGTCGGGTCGTAGCTGATCCAGCCACTCAGAATCTGTGCCCCCCAAAAATTTGCTTTAGAAGCAACAAGTATTTATTAATTGTTCATTGTTACATAATTATATAATAAAGTCACTTTCATAAATCACGAATTAGCCAAACAAAGATCACTTTTACACACAAAAAGCTGTTGTTTTTTATATAAAATATGTGGAAAAATCTGACAATAAACTCCCAAAAGCCTCAGAATAAAGTCTATCATCACAATCATTCTTCTCTTAACACTTTTTGGGACAAAATATGAGTGTTATGAAACAGATCAGTGATGCCAGAGAACAGGGAAACAAATTCTGTCAGGGAGAACGTACCTTGGCACAACACCTGTGTAGAAAGCCCTTCAGTGATGGGAGTTTGTGACAGAATATTTAGTGAAAGCAGCTCACATAGACATCACACAGCTCTGTGTTGACCTAAATTGCTGATATTTCTCAGTTAAAACAATGTTATAAATCAATGCCCTCTTAACTGTACAAATGACACTCATTAAAGTTATTAAAAACAACATTTTTCTGTTTATCCATTTTACAAAATTGGCCCCCGGTCTAGTGTCCAGTTCTTAATTTGGCCCTCCCGTACAAAAACTTGGAGAACCTCTGCTACAGAACCTCTGCTACAGAACCTCTGCTACAGAACCTCTGCTACAGAACCTCTGCCAACACTTTCAAGTCCTCCATCATCCTAATAAGAGCGACATTTGTGAGGCTGTACTTTTTCAATTTGTATTCTTGGCATTTTTCCCCATTTCCTTCCCCAGACATGAAAATGTCATGGTCTGTGCGTTTCCTTTTATTCCTTTTTCTTTTGTCTTGCATTTTGATCTCTGCATTTTCTCGATTCAACTTTTTTTTTTATTTATTCCATCTTTGCGCACCGAGTGTTTCGACTCTTCTGAATTCCTGATTGATCATCACTTCTTTGTTTCTGTTTGTCTCTGTGTTTTTTCTCTGGCCTCTCATGGCTTCTTATCATGTTTAAAAAATAAAAATAAAGTTCTGCGAGTGTTTTTGTTTGATTTTGAGTCTTTACATTTATTTTTCTTATTTAACCCTTTAAAAAAAGCACAAAATCTTTAACACACTGTAACTTTTCAACCTGTAACACGATAATTCCAGCTGATTTTGAAGGAGAAAAGTGCCGTTTTTCTCGTGTTAACATCTAAAAAATTACAAATCATAAAACATTTATTGAAGATGCTTATGCTGATAGCTAAAAACGCTAAAGGTGATAGCTGAAATCACTGAAGCTAATAGCCAGCTAAAATATTAGCTAAATGCCAAATTAGCCTAAAAAACAAACAAAAATGTAAAAAGAAAAAACAAAAAACCCTAGGTTAGCCAAAACAGTTAGCATGTAGCTGAAAAAATAGCTAAACGTCACATTAAGTTTAAGTTTAAGTTTTATTTATTTATATATCACCTTCAAATGGCCATTGGCCAAACAAGGCGCTGTACATTAAAAGTCCAAGGAACAATAAAAACAACAGTTAAGATATTGAAACACATTTACAGTTAAAAGTAGACTTTAAGAATAAAACGTATAAATACATAAAAGCATAAAAACACCAGATAAAAACGAAGATAAAACAGTAGAACAATAAAAGACACCAGCAGAGCAGAGCCTCATGCCACGTCAAAAGCCTGGCAGTAAGAATGGGTTTTAAGAAGTGTTTTAAAAATGGACAGTGAGGACGCCTGCTGAATGCTCAGCGTTCGCATTAGCCTAAAAAACCTGTAAAAAAAGTCTAAATTAGCCAAAACAACCAGTGTGTAATTATTAGCTCTCCAAAACAGCCTAAAACTTCTTTTAAAAGCCACAATCAGCCAAAACATTTAGCATGTAGCTGAAATATTAGCTAAATTCCCCAATTAGTAAATGATAAATTATTCAAAAAAGCTTTCAGAATGCCAAATTTTAAAACATTAAAACTGTAAAAAGGCAGGAATAATATTCCAGAATAAATCAACTTAAATCTTAAATAACTTTCAATATTTTATTGTATAAAAATATAGTTTTTCTAAATTATACAAGTTAGAAATGAGCTCAAGATAACATCGGGCCATTAATAACAATAAAATAAAATGATCTGGAGGGCCGGATCCGGCCCCCGGGCCTTGACTTTGAGGGAAGCAGTTTGAATTTTTTTTCCTGTTTATTTATTTATTTTCTGAGGTTGTTTTCGTTCCGGGACGTCCCATAAACCCTGCTTGAATAGGTGTGGAGTTCTGATAAATGTCCCGCCTCGCGCTCGCCGCGCTCTCAGAAGAACCCAAACACTGAAGTGGACCAAACCGCCTGAAATATTCACGCAGTTCCAACAGCTGCTCCCTTGGGGGCGATATCGCCTGGAGCGAGCTCAGAGCGGGACGGGGAAAAAAGCACAAAGAAGAAAAGTGAGTCCTCCGACCGACTCATGTGTTCAGTGAGTACCTGCTGCTCCTCCTGATGAAGCTTTTCAAACTTTTATAGTCCTGAAATATACAGTATCTGGCCGTCTTCCTTCTCCTCTGCCAGCATGTGAACTCCTCTTTGGTTGGTGTTCTGTCAGTGTTGTTGTGTAGAACTCAAAATGACAGACAGAGTTAAAGGCAACAGTTTAATGGAAGCTGGAGTTTGTTCTGAGGTGGAACTTCAGTGGAGAAAAACTATCATGAAACCTCCAGAAACAGGAAGTCAGTAAAAGTCCATGACATGATGGTGACTCTACAACTGTCTTGTGTAGTGAAGGACCATCTGGTTCACTGGACAAATCCTTTAACATTTTTACACACTGAATACACAGTATGACCTCACTGATTTACTGAGATAAAAACCTCACAAATATGAACATTTTTCAAATACTATCAATAATCCTCTGTGTTCTGATGATGAAAGTTTGGATGACTTATTGAAAAAAAAGAAGCATTTCCTCACATTTTTTCTAATTGTTTAAACACAATGCATTGTGGTCTATATTCACTAATCTAGTGAGCATCGATGCACACAAGNNNACAAATATGAACATTTTTCAAATACTATCAATAATCCTCTGTGTTCTGATGATGATTATTTATTAAAAAAAAAAAGAAGCATTCGCTCACATTTTTTCTAATTGTTTAAACACAATGCATTGTGGTCTATATTCACTAATCTAGTGAGCATCGATGCACACAAGACTTATGGGATTTTTGAATGGTGGAATCAAACACTCATAGTTAATTACTTTCATTTATACCATGGTCTGGGTGAATACTCGATTCTGATTGGCTGCTGGGTGTGCATTAAAAACTGATATACCACGGTGATAAACCACA
>NC_050517.1:34075992-34082501 GCF_002922805.2 Oryzias melastigma | reverse complement strand
AAAAAAAAAAAAAAAAATTCAAATACGGCGACAAACTGGCAAACTTCTTAAACTGGGGGTGTGCCAAAATATCGATATTGAGATATATCACAATATTTAGTCCTGCGATTGATTCTCGATGTGTTCTCACTAAATATCAATCTTTTATTTTTGTTTGAATAGGCTGTAAAATGTTATATTTGTTATACTTTGGTGAGACGTTCCTTTAGAGGTGGATAGGGGGCGCTCATGAGCACCAATGTGTCTGCAGCTACTTGAATTATTACATTTTTGTTTAAAATTCAAATATTCAATTATATATAATTATATAATTCACACAATATATAATAAAATAAATTAAATAATAATAAATATAATTATATTATAAAATAAAATATAATAATATATAATATGAAAACAATAATAATAAAATATATAATATAAAATTAAATTAAATTTTCTATCTATCATTATTATTATTCACAATATATAATTATAAATATTATTATATATATTATTATTAATAATTAATATTAAAATATTTAATTGAACTGTATTCTTAATGTTATTTACAACAATTTTTAACCAAGTAGTGTCACTGCTGTTCATGTTTACTATTGTTAACACTGAATTTACAGATAATTCCAGTTCACTTGATGTGTCAAAGACAATTTTACTGATTTCAGAAATGTGTCTATTATTTGTTACACAAAATGAGACACACGAGTTCTTCTGTGTATTGTGAGTTATTAGAGAAGATTTTAACCAATTATCGCGATATCATCGATATCGTGAGCCATGGATCGTATCGTATCATGAGGTACTGATTTCCCGCCCCACCCTAAACGAAGCAGGAAATCAATTCTGACTCAATCTGGATTTTCTTGGTTGAGTTTCCGACTCTTTGGTGAAGGAAAGTTTTTCTTGTGGTCCAGGACGGAGGGTTTTCTCTGACTGAAGCTGGAAACAAGCCGCTTAAAAAGAGTCAAACGTCTCTTTATTAAAAGTATCCATTATGTGTTTACGTTGAGTGTTTGATTATTTTTTCAACTAAATTCGGTTTTATTCGTCTTGTAAACCTTTATACTCTGACGGCTTTTCTCCTTCATCACAGTAATGAGGTTCATCTGGTGTAAAAGGCGTCTGAAGACCGACAGTTGTCAGAATAACTCACAGTTCTAAATGAACCAGTCAGGCTTTAAAAGGATGAGTGATGCCGCTGTTTTCATGAAGGGAGAATCTCTGCAGTTAATGAATATAACGGATCGTGACATTATGGTGACAGTGTGAGCCGCCGCATCTGCAGACATGAATCATCCATAAGGTCAACGCTTTAAACCTATAGGAGTTCAGACGGCTGAATCCTTAATGCCGCGACAGCCAGAGGAGCGGGAAGTGGCCAGAACACAATTAAAGGCCGGACACTGAACGAGTGAGGACGACTGTGTG
Organism: Oryzias melastigma; assembly: GCF_002922805.2. Classification (NCBI taxonomy): domain Eukaryota; kingdom Metazoa; phylum Chordata; class Actinopteri; order Beloniformes; family Adrianichthyidae; genus Oryzias; species Oryzias melastigma. Next base: position 34,081,073 of record NC_050517.1, on the reverse strand, counting down.
AGGCAGGAACTTCATCCTTCAACCCACAGCTGTGAGCTTGTTGTGTTTGGGGAGATGTGAGAGCTGCGTTTGGCAGCGCGCTCTGAGAACAGTCGTGGTGGCGGCGAGTTTTTATTAGGCCAAGCGTCTGCATTATTGATGCCCATTACCTCAGACATGGTCAACTCTCGCCGTCGTACAGCGGCAGGAGCTGTCAGGGAAATGTCTCGCTGACCTCCAATCACACAGATTCCCCGAATGCTTCTGTGCAGCCCGATGTCTCGCTTTTTGATAAATGAGCGTGACTCACACATTGTCCACGGAGCTTATCGCCAACAGGGAAGGTTTGCTTTTATTAAATCTAATCCGGCGTGTGCAGACACAAGCTTAGTGGGAGACAAAAGTTTGAGGGTTCTGATGGTGTTGTTTGATCCTCCATGACTGCAGCCATGAACCGGTAAAACGACCAACATTTTTTTGGTTTTATTTATAATATGCATCTGAAGGAAGTTTTATTTTGAAAAACGTCCAAATCCTTTTTGATGCAAGCTGGAAATACTTTCTTAAAGTGGTCGCCCGACTTCTAAGTTGAACCCTCCAAGCTAGCAAAGTTAGCGACAAACAGTACAGAAAATGTATTTTGACACAAAAGAGGAAACAGAAGAAGGGCCTTCGACTTCAAAATAAAAGAAAACTTCATTTAGCAGACAAAAACCAGGAGTTTTTACTACAAATGTAGATTTATTAGACCGTATTAATAACAGAATGTTCTGCAACCGGCTGTATAATGTTACAAGGATGCTGCTAATAAAGTTACCAATCTATCGATATACATTTACTATTTTAGAGTTTCCTGTGGGGATCTTCTGTGCCGGCGCTTCCTGGCTTGACATTTTCACACTTTCTTAAACAGATATTCCCAATAAGCCTTTGTATTAATTATCGCGTACGTGGGAAAATGTCAAGATTTCACCAGATAATATTCACAATCTAAGTTCAAAGCGGCTGATAAGAAAACTCTGATGAACCAGAATTCTAGCAGCATTTAAACGCATCTTATGGACGAATCTTGGAGACGTGAAAAGAGTCTCACATCAGACGTGGTTTTGTGTGTGCGTAAAAAGAGATTTGTGCTTAATTTGTAAAGATTTGTGCGCATAGTCGTAACTTTTGTGCTTATGTACAAACTATATTGTATGAGATACAAATAAGATATTACACACAAATCCAAAGGTACACACAAATCCAAAGTTACACAAAAATCCAAAGTTGCACAAAAATCCAAAGGTACACACAAATCCAAAGTTACACACAAATCCAAAGTTACACACAAATCCAAAGTTACACAAAAATCCAAAGTTACAAAAAAATCCAAAGTTACACAAAAATCCAAAGTTACAAAAAAATCCAAAGTTACACAAAATCCAAAGTTACACACATCAAGAATTACAAACGCACAAATCCAAAGTCACACAAAAATCCAAAGTTACACACAAATCCAAAGTCACAAAAAAATCCAAAGGTACACACAAATCTAAAGTTACACACAAATCCAAAGTTACACAAAAATTCAAAGGTACACACAAATCTAAAGTTACACACAAATCCAAAGTTACACAAAAATCCAAAGTCACACAAAAATCCAAAGTCACACAAAAATCCAAAGTCACACAAAAATCCAAAGTTACACACAAATCCAAAGTTACACACAAATCAAAGTTACACACATCAAGAATTACAAACACACAAATCCAAAGTTACACAAAAATCCAAAGTTACACAAAAATTCAAAGTTCTGCACAAATCAAGAATGACCTACGCACAAAACCTCTAAATTTACTCACAAATCAAGAATTGCACACACACACGCCCAGGTGAGTCTATTTTCTCTCAATACACTTGAGGCTAAAACAGAATCGGACCCTCTTCAGCTCGGTACCGGCTGGCCCGTGAAAACATTCTCTGACGATTTGGAGCCGGCTGCTCCGCTGCGTTTGCTGCGTATTCCTAAATCTGAAACGATTTGTGAGAAACCCAAAAAAGATTTTCGTCCTCTGGTCGCTGTTTTCCGTCTGAAACTTTTTCGTTGCGGCTCTGCTCCGGCATGCGGGTTCATCTCTAAGTGGCATTTCCCTGGAGAGCAGCATTGATCTGTAGGTATTGATCAGGCAGGAGCAGTTTTGCTCTCAGTCACAAAGCATCACTTTATACAACAATTTCTATGTAGCAGAATGGGCTGTGACAGAGGCTGGCTGAGAGTTTACCTGCTCGCACACAGGTAGGTGTGTGATTGAGTCAAGAGGCTGATGGAGCTCTCCTGAAGCACTTTAATGAATCAGCCTTCAGACAGGCCCGAATGAAAAGGGGAAAATCGGAGCCAGCGCTGGCACATGTCATGGGAATTCAGTGCTGGTGCTTATTTATCTATATAGGCTTGTATTCCTCAAACTTTGGGGCCCTAAGGTCCAATTAAGGGAGAATAACAAGGGGCGCTACCCGCTCGTTGGTGGCCCAAAGAGGTGCTGCTAAGCACGCAGGATGAAGACGAGTTTCAAAGCTGGGCTTGGTGAAGTGTGAACGCTGAGACTTTTAATGCAGTGAACAAGATCACATGGCTGGCCAAGTTGCATAGTGAGATGTTTTGACAGGCCATGAACTTTGCTTTGGAGCAAAGCACGCACGCTGCAGAAACGGCGGTAATTGCGAGGCACCAATTTGCAGAGTGAGAGCGCAGCTTTTGTTGGAGACATTAAAACGACTGCCATGCAAAAAAAAGAAAGATGGTGGAGCGAAGAGGCAGACTCTGCCGGATTTTGGGGGGGATCAAAAAGACCGCGGCGAAATCTGGGATTGTAAAATGTTTTTGAAGATGATGTCCATCTCATGGTTCAATCAATTTGAGGAAGACAGCGAGACAACTCCATCACAGCCAGAGGATTGCTGATTACAGAAGCAGTTGTCTTTGATGCATAGAAAATGTAGTGCCTCTCAGGACTGATGAGCATCTAAGGGAGAGCATGTGCTCTTATGTGGATATTTTAAGATGAGAGCTCGTCTCTGTTGGAGGAAACTTCGTTTCTGTGGGAAGATTTGCAAACAAAGAACTCAAAATGACATTTTGCTTCCTGCTTTTGTGACTCGTCTCTGGCTTTAAAGCCTTTCCTTGAACATGTTAGAAAAACATGTTTCCACCAGCAAACGGGGTTCATTGTCTTCTAAACTCATTCATTGGAAAGGGATAGGCACTGAAATATGCGGTTCTACCGAAACCGAAAGAAGCTGCTGCAGTCGGTTCCTCATTTCGGTGCTTAGTTTCATTGAAGGTACATTTGTCTTCAGACATGTCGATCTTTTCTACTCTGTTTAGTTCTATGAAGTTCTGACCAATCCAACTGCCATAGTGGGCGGGCTCATATACAACCGCTGACGGGGAATGTATGGCTGCATTTCACAGCAGAAGTTTAAGAGGTCACTGCGTCACATCAGCCAATCAGGAACTCAGCTTTGGCCACGTGACGTTTTCATCCGGCAGACAGACAGCCGCTGCAGGGAGCGAGGGAAACCTGCTCGGGTCTCCTGAACTCTGATATTTCACTTATTTTCATCGAGACAATATTTAAAAAAGAGAGTGAGTCACAGAGACACAGAAACACAGTGGAAGCAGCTGTCATTTAGACACGCCCCATAGCATAGCGCCCTAGGCAAAAAACTAATTTGGCGTCCCCTGCAGGATCTAAATTTCAGACGTTCCAGCTGGGGTTCGGTCAGGGATACTCTGCGGTTAGAGCCGAGCAGACTAATTGACTGCATCACCAATCAGCCAATAGGGTGATAGCAACTGTTAAAGGTGTTTAAAAAACACTAGATCACCAGTAAAATTCGTCTTTTTCGACCAAAATGAAGAGGGGATTGAATTTCCAAGTAATTTTATAGAAGTAAAACAGACAAACCTCTGCTTTCAGCCCCTCCCTTCCCACCAAGAGAGCTTAGACGGCAACAGGAAGGGAGGGGGAGTTATTGATTACATCAAACTTTTGAATTATCGTTTTTTTGATTTTTCCTTTTTTCTTTTTTACATGAAATGAGTAGTGTGTCAAACTGTTTAAAAACAAAAAAAAGCAGAAAAAAATAATATATAACCATTGGGATTTGGCGCCCCGTCCAGCAGATAGTGCCCTAGGCGACTGCCTATTCCAGGACCGAGGGAGATAGAAGCCCCTGTAACCCCTCAGACACCACGGCCCCTCAGCCGGTGAAAAGTGGCGGTTTGCGGCTCAGAGGTTGGGGTTCTATGATTTAATAAGAACAGCCAGCACGTCAAGATACTACCACACCCAAAAAGTCAATTTTTGACGTGGAGGTCTTAACCATTCGTCAATATGTGACGACTCGGGAATGGAAGATGTGGCCATTTATTTTTTATTACTGAAGTACCGAAATTGACACCATTTAGGAACCAAAACCAAATAATCGGTGCCCAACCCTAGCGAGGGATGCAGCGGTGATGCCGTGTTATTGCTAGCTTCACCAGAACAACACGAGTCGAGTTCTTCCATACAACCCGTTGGCTGCAGCTTTTGCAAACTCAATTATTCCCAGTGTGACACGGTTACTGAAGGGGAAAATGCTGAGATGGAAAGATTTGATCTAAAGTTTTACTCCTCCTTCAAGCGGGGAGAATCTGTTGCTTTTCGACTCTGCCCCCACATTCTTCTACATATAAAATTCTACCTTGTAATTGCTTCTGGCCTTTCTGCTCCGACGGCGCCGCTTCCTAATTCCAGTCATCAGTGGCGTAGCTGCGCAGTCGCTTGCTTTCAGATGTCTGCAGATGGAGGGGGGGGGGCTGTGGTTGTTGCATGTTCAGAGGTATCAATGAAGCACTCAGCTCCTCTCCACATCCGGATTATAGCTGGGTTTAATCCCACTGATGGAACATTACTGTTTTGATTATAATAATAAGAAGAGATCATAATCATGAACATTATCACGGATCGGAGGCATTAGGATTGATTGGCTGCTGATAAGCTTCTGTGTTGTTAGAACTGTAGATTTCTAGTGCATGTGGGGTGTTGTGAAAGTGGGATGGATCGGGTGGGGTG
>NC_050517.1:34047783-34075962 GCF_002922805.2 Oryzias melastigma | reverse complement strand
CACATTACAATAAGCCAGAGAGCAGTCACATGCTGAGATGCAGTTTGGTCCATGTGAGTAGTAGCGCTGGGAATCACTGGGTACTTCACAATTCAATGCGATACATGTCTCACGATATCAATGATATCGCGATACTACGATAACTAGTAAAAAATCATCTCTAATAATCATCTCTATTGAGATGGGGACACGCCCCCTATCTACCTCCAAAGGTACGTCTCACCAAAGCATGTTAAATATAACGTTTTATGGGCTCTTCAAACAAAAATAATAGATCGATACTTGGTGAGAACCCATCGAGAATCAATCGTAGGACTAAATATCGCAATATCAATTCTTCAGTAACTGTGTCACACGGATTGAGTTTTTAAAAGCTGGAGTCAACGTTATTCATGTTATTCTGGTAGATCTAACAACAACACGGCATCACCGCTACATCCATCGCTACCGTTGGGCATCGATTGGGTTTTATCTGGGTCTGGTGCCAAATCAGTTTTTTGGCTTTGGTACCTAATTAGGGCTGTGAATCACTGGGTACCTCATGATGCGATACACGATACATGTCTCACGATATCGATGATATCGGGTAATGCAATGGTAAAAAAATCATCTATAATTACTCTCAATATATAAAAGAACACATATTTTTTAAGGAAAATATATTCCCATTTATTTTTTAGCTTGAACACAATCATAATAAACAACTTGTCTTATTTCGTGGAAATAAAGAATAGACACTTTTGTGCTGAAATCAGTAAAACTGTGTTTGACAATCATAGACACCAATTGAATTGGAATTATCTGTAAAATTCAGTGTTAATTATAGTCGACATGAACAGCAGGAACACGACTTAGTGCAAAATAGTTATAAACGACAGAACAAAAGTTAAATCAAGTAGCTATCAGGTACATTAGTGCTCACGTGCGCCCCCTATCTACCTCCAAAGCAACGTCTCACCAAAGGATTAAGAATTTAATGTTTTAAAGCCTCTTAGAATGAAAATAAAATATCAATTCTAGGTGAGAATCAATCAAGAATCATTCAGAGGACTAAATATCACGATCTTTTACAATATCGATGTTTCAGCACACCCCTAGCGACTAGTTTGGCTGTGCTCTGCAGACACTTGATAAAAACAAGTCTTTTTTGTTTTTGTGGTTGTGTATCCATGTGAGCTTGCAGGCTTTAAACTCAGTCCAACGGAAATGTGCCGCGGTGTGAATGCATTAGCAGTCTTGGGGGGCTTTTCCTACCTTTTGCGGAACAGATAGTGATTGGTGGCTTCCAGAACGCCCCCCCTCTGGTGTGCTGAACAATCACAGACCCAGGTCTGGTCTCAGTGATAGATTAACGCTGTCTAACCCATACACTGGGCCTTGTTTTCCCATTAAACTTGTGCAGCAGCCTCCGTCGCTTCCGCCTGGCACCGGCGCGGCGTCTGCATCGGTGTGTGTTGGCATCCCCTTCCCGTGCATGGAGCTGTGTGCAATTGTTTGCCTAGAGACGTGTTTCTATGGAAAGATATCAAAAGCGCTCCTCGGACCACCTCCATCAATCACCAACTCGCAGGGAAATTGAGAGAGGGACGGAAGATAGAAAGAACGATGGAGGTCACCAAAAGAAGCAGCATCCGGAGACGGGGAGGCTGGGAAGACCGAAGGAGGGAAGGGGATGAATGGATGGAGCAGGCAGCAGCCGCTCTGATTGAGCTGGGTACTGTAGTTTATATCCTTTAGAGATAAGGCCTCCGAGCACTGCTCAGCAGCTTTTTCCTTGTAGCTTGAACTGAGCGTGATAATAAGAAAGCGTGAATGGGGCAAATTGAATTAATGCTGCGGCACACCGTTAAAGCCCCGACTATAATGCATTTTAAAATCCTATAATGAGGAGAGAGCTAAAATAATTTCACACCCCAGTGAAGAAAATGGCCCTGAAACAGATTTTTGGGCCTGCCTGACACCACCGGTGCCTCTGTCGTTTCCTGTCACTCTCTAGATCACATGTGGTAAAGTCAAGTCCCGGGGGCCGGATCCGGCCCTCGGGGTGATAATAGATCATTTTGTTTTATTGTTGTTAATGGCTCAGTGTTACTTTGCGCTCATTTTTAACTTGTGTAATTTTGACAAAATATATTTTTATGAAGAATAAAATACTGAAAGTTATTTAATGTTTAAGTTGATTTATCCTGGAATAATATTCTTGCTTTTCTATTATTCAGAATTATGTAAAAAAGTTATGGTTTCAATTTTTTTGACTATTTTGGCATTTACTAAGATTTTTTTGGGCTGTTTTTGAGTTTAACTAATATTTCCGGTACATGCTAGCTGTTTCGGCTAATTTAGCCTTTTTTTTCTTTTTTGTCCATTTTGGAATTTGGCTAATATTTCAGCTACATGCTAGCTGTTTTGGCTAATTTATCCTTTTTTTGTTGTTTTTTAGGCTGTTTTGAGTTTAACTAATATTTCAGCTACATACTAGTTGTTTTAGCTAATTTAGCCTTTTTTTCTTTTTTGTCCATTTTGGAGTTTGGCTAATATTTCGGCTACATGCTAGCTGTTTTGGCTAATTTAGGATTTTTTTTTTACTGTTTTAGACTATTTTGAAGGTCAGATTTTTTTTGTTACATCTTAGCTGTTTTTACTAACCTAAGGTTTTTTTTAGTTTTAGCCTAACTCAGCATTTAGCTAATTTGTTAGCTGGCCATCAGCTTCAGCATTTTTCAGCTTTCAACTTCAGTATTTTCAGCTATCAATTTAAGCATCTTCAGCTATCAGCACTAGCATCTTCAGCGCCCAAGTTTATCTTACAGCATTCACACTAGCATTATCGGTGGTAATACTATATATCTAGTTCATAATTATGTTAAAAAGTTACAGTTTTTTTAATTAAGTTTCTGTGTGTTCAATAAATGTTTATCCTGTTCAACCTAAGGTGTGTTTTGGATTTTGGCCCTTTGTGCGATTGAGTTTGACACTCCTGCTCTAGGTGCAGCGCTGAAGCTGTACTCACTTCTACCTGCTGGATGCTCACAGGTGAACACAGAAGCCTCCGACAGGTGCAGGCTTTGGTGGGAGCAGGGAGCGGCTGCTGATGTCTCACTCGGGCCCGGTTTACAGCGTTTCAGAGAGAGCACATCTGCGATGGAAATATTCCCTCATTACTCTCCATTAACGGCCCATTCAGCGATGGGGACATTGGCAGGAGTTGGACACCATCCCGCTGAAGCCTCCGCACGTACGTGCACGCCCTCACAGGCCGTGTTTATGCAGAAAACCTACACAATGTGGGCTTTTTTTTTTCCCAAGAGCACTCTTGGTATTTTTCACTCTCAGCTATCCTTTCCTCATCATTAGAGTCACGCCGCCATAAAGCTGAAATTACCTCTCCATTATCAAACCATGGAAAGAAAGAAAGATGGCACTCTGACACAGTTCCACCAACAGAGCGGCGCTGATAGAAACTAATGACTAAATGAAAGGCTGGGCCGTAAACAGTGGACCTTTCCGGATCGAATGATGAGGACATTTTCTTTTTCCCTCCTCATCTTGTTTCTTCCCAACATCAGACAAAAAGCCTGTTGACCATTCCTGGAAGAACACAGAGAAGTTGTGCTTGTTTGTGTTCGTCTGTCTCCATTTAACCGTGAACATGGTGCTTTTAACACGTTCTTGTGGTATTTTTCTGATGATGGAGGACAAGAAGAAAATTAAAAGTATTTCTTGGTTGAAATCATTGGGAATCAGGAGCAGATGTATGGAGTTTGAAAATGATGGGCGGGCCACAAGCTCCATGCTCCGCCCCTTTCTGATGCAATACCATAAGTACTGGCTCACCTGCCTTGATTCACATTTGAACTAAAGTACCATCCCATTCCTAACCTGTGGAGTTCAATAGGATGTGGAACCACCTTTTGCATCTATTACAGCTTCAACTCTTCTGAGAACCTCAAGGTTGAAGATTATGTTTCTAGGAGTTTTGGACCATTGGTCAGGTCACACACTAATGTTGGTGGAGAAGGTCTGGCTCTCTATTTCATCCCAAAGGTGTTCTGTGAGGTTCAGGTCAGGACTTCCTCCACACCAGACTCTGTCCTCCAGGTCTTTATGGACCTGGTTATGTGCTGTGGTGCACAGTCATGTTGGAGGAGGAAGGGGGCGGTCCAAACTGTTCCCACAAGGTTGGGAGAATGGAATTGTCCAAAATGTTTTGGAATCCTGAAGCATTCAAAGTTCCTTTCACTGAAACCGTCATTCCTCCTCCACCAAATCTCACACTCGGCACAATGGAGTCTGAAATGTCCCATTCTCCTGGAACCTCCAAACCCAGACTGGTCCATCAGATTTCTAGATGGAAAAGGATGATTCATCCCTCCAGAGGAGGCATCTCCACTGTTGTAGAGTCCAGTGGTGGTGGGCGTTACACCAGGGGTCCGCAAACGTTTTCTTGTGAGGGTCACAGAACTGTTTTCTTCTCTGATGGAGGTTTGTAGGCTAACAGAAAAAGTGTAACAATCACAGCCTAAATGCAAACACTTGTGGTTTTTCAGAAAGCCACACATAGCCAAATTTTAAAGAATGCATTTATGTAATCTTCATATAAAAAAATAGTGCTAAAACATTTAAAAAACTAGATGTATAGCATTACCTACGATAATGCTACTGTGAATGCTGTAGCTGAATGTGGCCACTGAATATTCTAGTGCTAATAGCTGAAGATACTGAAATAGATAACTAAAAACGCTAAAGCTAATAGCTGAAAATGCTGAAGCGAATAGCTAGATAAAATATTACTAAAAATTCTAAATTAGCCCAAAAAACTGAAAAATAAATATAATTTAGCCAAAACAGCTAGCATAAGGCTAAAATATTAACTAAATGCCAAATGAGCCTTAAAAACTGAAACAAGCCTAAATTAGCCAACTAGCCTTTGGCTATATTATTAGCTAAACCTCAAAATAGCCTAAAAAATCTGAAAAAGCATAAATTAGCCAAAACAGTTAGCATATAGCTGAAATATTAGCTAAATTGGCCAAAAAGAAAAATAAACAGGAAAAATGTCAAATTTAGGAAAAACAGCTAGCATAAGGTTAAAATATTAGCTAAATGCCAAATTAGACTAAAAAAACTGAAAGAAGCCTAAATTACCCAAAGGAGCTAGCCTTTGGCTATAATATTAGATAAACCCCAAAATAGTCTGAAAAAAAACTGAAAAATACCTAAATTAGCCAAAATAGCTGGCATGTAGCTGAAAAATAAGATAAATGCCAAATTAGCCAAAAAAAAAAAAAAAAAAAAATGGCAAAATGTGTAATTTGACCAAGACAGCTAACATAAAGCTAACATATTAGCTAAGATCCAAATTGGGCCAAAAAAAAAAAAACTGAAAAAATCTTAGATTAGCCAAAACAGCTGGACTGTGGCTAAAATATTAGCTGAACCCCAAAAACAATCTTGAAATCCTCAGTAACTGCCGAAACAGTCAAAAAAGCTAGCATAAAAAGAGCTAAAGAGGTATTGACGTCTGGAAAACATACGAAAGAAAAAGAATAATGATGGAATTCACTGAGCTCCTGAGAGCGGACCGTTCTTTCACATGTTTGTAAAAGTAGTCTGAGTGCTTTGATACACCTGTGGCAGAGTGATTAGAACACTGATTCTGATCCTTTGGATGGGTGAGCCAATACTTTTGGTAATATAGGGTAGATCCATGAACGTCTTTGTTTTTCTGGAATGTTAGGTTGAGGGTGTGAGGGGCTGTAAGCTTGTGGGAGAAAGTATAAACAGATGGATGATGGGAAATGGGGGCGGCTTACACCCCAATACATCTCAGAGGTGAATTTCTGATAACTCCTGCCGCTCTACAGAAGCTATGTCCTAGAAAACGACACATTTTGACTAAAAACGGCATCATCAAAATAAAAAAAACCGCTGAGAAGGCTTTGAAAATAGATCAGGAGACGATCGGAGTGGGACTTTATTGAAATTCAAGCTGAGGTGGGAAGACGTGCACACCATTCATCTGCCTTCCCGTGTACAGTACACAGCTGCTCTTACACATCAGCAGATAAGCAAGCGTGTTGAAATGCTTTGGAACACACAAACGTCCCACATCTTCACAGCAGACACACACAGGTCTCCAAAGCCTGCAAACACAACACGATTACACACAACATCAATAGTCTCACTTTGCCAAGCCAAGATTTGCTCAGACTGTACATGACACACAGAAGCACATGCACGCCGGAAAGCAAACACATCCCAGATTGTACTCGCCGCTCCAGACACACAAATGGAAGCCCAAAGCAAACGCGAGGAGGTCAAACAGGAACTTTCGTCTGCATGCATGGGCTCCTCAGACTCACAGATTACTCTGGAATATTCCATCACGGCATGTCATCTAGATTAACTGTCCTCGCCACCTTTGCAAATGAATGTGAAGCGAGCGCGTGCAGTGTGTGCGTGGCGTTCGTAGTTTGGAGGGCTGGTGGGCGGACTGGCAGATGAGAGCCGTGTTTTCTGCTCCTGACACGCAAGCGTCTGTTTGGATTGCAGCAGAATTATTCCATCAAAACTTTGATAACAGGAGCCGTACTCCTCAGCCAGCTCCAATTATGGAGGATATCACTGTTTGAGAAGATACAATACTCGACTGCTAATGCAGCCCTCGTGTTGGTGGGATCTGTGTACAGTTATTTCTTGCAGTGCCACTGGAGAGGAGGCAGAGAATCCCACACACCGACGGCCACTTGGATGTGGAATTTCATTTGGAAATGTCCTCCAGGAAGCCGGTTGATTTATCTTCACCTGCACAGCAAAAGCTTGGGAGAAAACAAACATTTGTAGAGATGAAGAAAGATGCTGCAACAGAAGGCCTCTTTCAGATTCTTGTTGGCTTCAAATCAATTTTTAAGCCTTAAGATCTCATTCTTTCACAGCAAATGGACTCCCTGCTCTCTGCGTCCGAACCTCCCAAATATTACTGAACACCAGCAGATGAAGCTTTTTTCATTCTGACTGTTTACACGGCGACACTGAATGTTTTCTTTAAAGACAAAGCTGAAAACTCATCTTGTATTCAGTCACCTGTTCACTTATTACAGGCCTCATTACACAGTAGATCTAGTATTGATTTGCTGGGAGCACAGCGCCTTGTTGGCTTTGATGATGTATTTAACATTTGCTGAAAAACTGTTGGAGGGAGCTGGTCTTTTTGTCTTTTTCTGGCCTAATCTGCTGTCCGTCTTTGTTTAAGACAGGGGTCCTAGACTTCTTATTCTGAGGGTCACAGAACTGTTTTGTTCTCTGATGTGGAGCCAGATCGGTTTGTAGGCTTACAGAAAACAGTGTAACAATCACAGCCTAAAAGTAAACATTTATAGTTTTCAGGATAGCCACACATGGCCAAATTTTAAATAATTCATTTCTGTAATCTTCATAGAAAAAATAATAAAAAAACATTTTAAAAACTAGATATATAGCATGACCTGCAATAATGCTAGTGTAAAAGCTGTAAGCTGAAGATGCTAGTGCTAATAGCTGAAGATGCTTAAATTGATAACTAAAACTCTGAAGTTGATAGCTGAAATGGCTTAAGCTAATAACTGAAAACGCTGAATCTGATCACTGGCTAAAATATTAGCTAAATGCCAAATTAGCCTAAAACAATAAAAAAAAACTTAGGTTAGTCAAAAGAGCTAGCATGTAGCTGAAAAAATAGCTAAACTTCAAAATAGCCTAAAAAACAAACAGCAAAGAAAAAGCTTAAATTAGCCATAACAGCTAGCATTTAGCTAAAATGTTAGCTGAATTCCAAATTTGACAAAAAAGAAAAAAAACCCTAAATTAGCCAAAACAGCTAGCATGTAGCTGAAATATTAGCTAAATTCTAAAATGGTCAAAAAATGAAATATATATATATATATATATATATATATATATATATATATATATATATATATATATTAGCCAAAACAGCTAACATTTAGCTATTAGCTAAACTCCGAAAATTGACAAAAAAGAGCCTAAATTAGCAAAAGAACCAGGAGGTAGGTGAAATTTAGCAAACTCGAAAACAACCTAAAAATTGAGAAAATGCCTAAATTATCCAAAACAGCTAGCTCATAGCTGAAATATTAGCTAAGCTCCAAATTAGCCTAAAGACTGAAAAGCCTAAATTAGCCAAAACAGCTTTCCTATGGCTAAAATATTAGCTAAATGCCAAACTAGCCTTAAAAACTGAAAAAGCTTAAATTGGCTAAAACAGCTAGCATGTAGCTGAAATACTAGTTAAACTCCAAATTTGTCTATAAACTGAAAAAAGCCTAAACTAGCTAAAACAGCTAGCCTGTGGCTACAATATTAGCTAAACCCCGAAACAGCCTAGAAATTCTTAGTAACTGCCAAAACAGTCAAAGAAGTTAGCATAAAAAGAGCTGAATATTTGAATAGCTGAAATAACTGAAGAGTTATAGACGTTCAAAAAATGTACAGAAGAAAAATAATAATAGAGAAATACAGAAAAAGTGAATCACTATAAAAACTGAAACACTATTAAGCCAATAAACAGTCTCTGCTCTCCGCCATGGTTCAGACAATGAAAAGTCAAATATGGAGGTGGGCCAGATCCGGCCCGCGGGCCATAGTTTGAGGACCCCTTTAGACGAATGTGCTTTGTGTTTGGGCGCTGAGCGCAGCCCCAAGTGACTTCTAGGGATTGTGAGGAGAAACCTCAGAAATGACACAGAGGATGTGAGAAGATCATCAGAGCGAGAAGTCAAAAGCCGAGAGGCGTCAAAGCGGCCGAGGCCTTCGGGACACTTTGGGATTTACAGACACAGGAATACAAACAGACACTTGTTCATTGTTTCTAAAGGGGTGGGACTGTGTTTTCATGTGTGAGCTGATGTGACGGATCTGTCATGTTCCTGTCAGCTCGGTCCTCACAAGCCTTTTTTGGGAAACGTTTAATTGGAACAATTTTTAATTACTTGTAGACGTGTCGAATGGGTACGGGGCAGCTCCGCGCCTGAGGTGAACACAAACTGGTGTAAAATGGTGACAAATTGTGAGCGCCTCCTGGGAAATGGAGTTAAGAGTCCTGGATGGTTCCAGAACCCCAGAGGATTGGTTCTGCTGGAGTTCAGTGAATCAGGAAACGGGTGCCTTGAACCATTAATCATTTCATTTGGTATTCTGTGAGTTGCCTGCTTATACTCCACATTTTTTTTATTCACAGCATCCTTTCAAAGCAGTGGAAACTAGAAAAAAATGAAGATTCAATTTTGTGTTTGTGTATTCTGAAGCAGTAAAACAACATTGTGTGTAGACGGCTGTGATTCTGCTCCGCTTGCAGCTGTGCTGAAAGTTGAGCTGGAGTTCATTTTGCTGTTCTGCTGCAGCTGAACCGACAAGTTACACAAAGAAAATGTCAGGAAAGAGGATTCAGGGCCCGAACGCAGATGCAAGATTGGAGACAAAAAATGAGATCTTAAAGCCGTAGTCCCAGCTGTCCTTACGGGTGGATGCGGGCGTCTGCACGAAATAAATGGTCAAACCTGAGCGGGGCGAGCAGGTGACCTGCATGAAATATCAAGGTGGTAGATCGTTTTCTGTCCAAGCTTGCAACGTAATTCCTTAGCTAAACACTGCTAGCCTTAGCTTAGCATTTAGCATTTCTACCTTGTTCTGCTTTCACCCTCTTTCTTGCACCATGTGTCATATGTTCATTCTTAGACTGCTGGGTTTTGTTCTTTTAGTTTGGGGATGGACCTTGGTAGTCTTGATTTGCTGGCTTTGTTTATTTGTTTTCTTTAGGTAGTTTTGGTTAGGCAGCCATTAGCAGGGAGCCAACCCTAATCCTCAGGAAATGAGCAAAGCAGGATTTCCTTTTACCCTTTAACACCTGAGCTTTAGAGTGTTGACTTTCTTGAACTCCATAACCATTTACAGAATAATTCCAGTGGACTCTGATGCAGATCTGAGGTCAGTGATGATCTGATTCAATGAGGATTTGTCTCAGAACCTACTATGAGGACCCAGTAAACTGAATTTTGATTGATTGGAGCCCCAAAACTCATGTTTTCAACGTATAATGAAAATGTTTTTGTTACACAGATCTTTCATTCAAGATTGTGTCCTAAATTAGATTTTAGTTCAGCATCTCCACCTCTCCCAATGAGATCCAGAGCTAAATTATGATTTTATACATGTTCGGGGTGAAAAACTCAAAACACATCGCACCTGTGTCCTATTTGCAGATATAACAAATTGTATGTCAAGAAACCTTTACAACCAAAATGACCACAGAGTCCCCATCTTATGCTATGTAACACAACATGCAGGTGAGTTTAAATTACCCCGCCAAAATAAAATCCTCACCTTAAAAAACAGTGTAAATATCAGTCATTTTTCCGTTGTTCCAGTATCTGTTGTTTATAAAGACTGAAAGAAACTGCAGAACAGACGATGTAGTTTCCTATAATGTTGTGTCAAGGACATGTCAGGAGTTGACTGTGAGAAATTGAGATTACGCCTTATTTCGTGTTTTATTTCAGGTGATTTATCGGCTCATCCTTAAGTCAGATTGATCTGTAGAGAAGGCTCTCTCTCACCTGTGTGCGTAATCCTTTCTCTTTATTGCAGCCCGCTGCAGCCAAGGTAAAGTGGGATGAGGAGCAATAAAGTAACAGTTTCTGAAAGGCTGCAGTGAAGAGAGTTAAGTGACTGAGCCAAATTGAAACTCTGTTTTCTGCTCTTTGAGCTCGTTAGGGTGTTTGGGGAAGGTCAACGTAAAGAAGGCACGCTCCCTGATCGCCGGTTTGGGAGAGGTTTTTGCTTTGGAGGAGCTTTGATGTGTGCGAGCGTCACGCGTTCATCGTCTCGGGTCAAACTGTTAAAGAAAAACACTTTTAAAAAAGGTTCCCAGTAGGTTTTGAATTATGATGGTGGAGTTTTTAACCAAAATCCCACAACCTAAATGTCTAAAAGCCTTTTTTTATGTTGATCTGAAGCCTTTGTTTCCAAAATCTCCTCTGAGGGGGTGTGGCTTTTGGAGCTGAGCAGCCCCGCCCCTAATCCCCCCCGTCTGATTATGATAGCTCTGTGTCTCGCTAGCGTAAATCTTCACTGCTGCCAAATAAAAGTGTCAATTAATATTGGTAATGTCTAGCCAGGGCCGGCCCTGGGCATAGGCAAGCTAGGCAGCCGCCTAGGGCGGCATCTGCTAATGGGTGGGGGCAAATTGCAATGACTTTTTTTTAAATGCAATAATTAAAACCATCTATAAAATAAATCAAAAGCTTGACATAATCAATAATTTCGTCTAGTGCTGCATTTAGTGTTGTCTGTTGGTGCTTCTTTAAAACTTAAGGAAGAAAAAATAGCAAAACAGGGAAAGCTTTAAGGTCAAAAAAGGGAAGAGAAGGAAAAACGGACTCAAAACAGAGGTTTGTCTGCTTTATTTACATTCATTTGCTTGGAAAATTGCTACACATATATGTAAAAAAATCAAAAAACTGATTTTCATCGTAGGGAGACTTTAAATAAATCCCTGTAAATGTCGAGGTGTTGTTTACAGCACTGCCTCAGCGGCAGGAAGAATGTTTGGACTCTGCGAGTGGAGAACCTTCCTATCAACCCCTCCAGGCTCTTTGTTTGCTTCTCTTTGCTTTGTGACAAACACAAAAGCGTGAAATGATCCTGAATCTTCGCTTTAAGACTGTGCCAAATATTGCAATTGGCTTCATTTATTTCTGACTGGAATAAAAAAGCCAATTATGTGTGTTTAAAGAAACTATGTGTTTCAATCCTGATTTGGGGATGAAATTGTCATCTGAAAGGTGTAAAATAAGGATTTAAATGTCTCCTGACTCACGGCGCGGGGAGCCCACGTTCAGCTGTGTAAACTGGGTTTGCAGTGTTTGGGTTTAATCCCCATGACTCAGGTATTACTCTCCATCTTCACTCCATAACATCCCTCAACAACATCCCTGCCGACTCGTTGATCACACAAACAGAACTCCGTAGCTGTGGATTAAAAGGAAATGGCATCCCGACTCGGATTCTGATACGTCCTCATCTGAGTCCAACAGTTTTTAGTTGTCTTCATTATGACAGAAATCGTTTACTCTATAGTGACACCACTCATAGGGAATGCCGTCATTTGTTTCATGTGTTAGTGGAGGCCGTGGATTGAGTTTTGTTTGCAATAATTCCTTCAGATTAATTGAAAGTCATCCAAGGTCAAACGGACATTTCAGCCTTTGATTATTTCCCCCCTAATGAATAGAAGAAAAAGCTGCTGTTTTCATGATCGCCTCATTTATGATCATTTGAGGCTCCACCTTCATGGTTAGCAGAGATTCAATCAGTCATTTTTGAGTGACCAACAGACGAAGATGGATTTATGTTTTCTGTAATCTGTCAGTGAGGAACGCATGATTTAACCCTTTGACACCTGAGGCGTCGCCGGTGACGCTTAAACACAAAATCTTTAACATGTGAATAAAAGAACATAAACAGTGGAGTTAAAAGGTTAAGAATAATATTTAAAACGTAAAAAAAGTCCTATTGACATTTATTGTCATTAATTTGGAAGCAAAAATGTTTATTTCTGTTCTGGAATAGCTTTAGCTTTGATGACGGTCCATTAAATGGAAAAACTTGAACTAAGATTCTTATTTTGTTCCCATTTTGTGCTAAAATGATTGAAAATGAGTAATTTTCACTAAATACACTCATTATTTTTCTGTCACAAATTAACTAGAGTTAGGTTAATAAAAACTAAAAAAATAGCTAAATATTTGCTCAGAACAAACAACTAGATAGATAGATAGATAGATAGATAGATAGATAGATAGATAGATAGATAGATAGATAGATAGATAGATAGATAGATAGATAGATAGATAGATAGATAGATAGATAGATAGATAGATAGATAGATAGATAGATAGATAACTTTATTAATTCCAAGGGAAATTATATGGCAGTCTAGCTCCAGGTCACTCACACAGACAAAAAACACATTAAAAATAAATGAATAAACAAGTAATAAACATACTTTCAAAATTTAACAATAAAAACAATAAAATACAATAAAAACAGCAGTACAAAAATAGGGTCTCCTTCTCACCCTCCCCTTCTCCACTGTTATACAGCCTAATTGCAGTGGGTACGATGGACCTCCACTATCTCTCTGTGGAGCTCTGGAGTGAGTGAAAGCGGTTCCTGAACGAACTCTTCTGAGCAGAGAATACCGGGTGCAAGTTCTAGCTAAACTCCAAAAGAGCCCAAAAAACGTTAGCCTGTTTCTAAAATATTAGCCTAACTCTAAACCAGCCCAAAAAAACCTCACTAAAGACCAAATTAGCTAAAAAAGCTAGCTTGTTGCTTAAATACTAGCTAAACTCCAAATTAGCCCAAACTTTTTAAGTACACTAAATTAGCCAAAAATGTTAGCCTGTTGCTAAAAATTAGCTAAAATATTAGCTTTTCTCCGTCAGAATCTACTGGTGTTATCATGTTAACGGTTGAAACGTTACAAAGAACGTAAACACTGTAGTTGGTCTGAAAATGTTCTGTTGTTATAAAATTGTGTGTTTTACCACAAAGGATAATTTGTGGGGAGGAAAATGTATTATAGTGATAAAATGTCCTGGTTTTGATTCTCCAAAAGAACAAAAATATTTGAAACTGATTTTTTTAGCTTTTGCTTTTCAAACATGGTTGTAATTATCATAGGTTTTTATTAGAGTATTTTGTTTTTTAAATACTGTAATTCTGTTTTTTGTTTGATTTCTTCTTTTGTTTGTTTTTTCCCTTCATATCTGTTATTGATCAGACGGTTTGCTGTTGATTTCGTTTATAAAAGTCCCAGTTCTCTTTTATTTAAGATGATGCCGTTTTTTGCCAAAATGTAAAAACCTGTGTGGTTTTCTAGGATATAGTTTCTGCAGAGCGGCAGGAGTTTATTAGAAACTTACCTCTAAATTTTGGACAGGACCATTGGTATGGAGTAAACCCCGTGCCCTCTTCCCTTCACCGTAGGAGCAGGTAGTTAGTGGCCCCGCCCAGCCTATTCTCTACGTCACAAATAGGATATTTTTCAATTTAAATTTTTTCATCTGCTTCCGATTCACAACATCTTGAAAAAAATTAATTCAATTTTAATCTTAATTTTCTTCATTGGTGTCCTCCATTATCAGAACAACATGTTAAAATCACCAACGACAGTTTTTATGGGAGTGAGTCTTTCATTTTTGTTTTTCTCGTCAAGCATTTATTCTGGATTTTGGATGCTTTTGTGTCATTACTGCAGAGATATTCCGTCTGCTTTGACAAAACCAGATTTTTATAAAATATCCTGACAGTTTAATTACAAAACAACTTTGTTTTATCTGAAACAGAATCGTCTCCCTTAAAGTGAAACCTGATTCTCCCGGCTGCTGATCTGAGCTGGTTTTCTCCTGTCCTCATTCTGATTTACAGGAGTCTGGGTTAGTAAGAGGGACTGAAAATAACTGAGCATCTTCTTCTGCTGCCAGAACGAGTCACAATTATCTCCCTTTCCATGCATGAAAGATGATTCAGGGCTTCACAGGCTAAGACAGATAATGGAGGAGGAATCGTAGCTCCTTTCCTCGCCGACTCCTCAAACCTGACCGGCTTTTATCGCAGCTGCCACTTTAATATTTCCAGGTCATTTTACTCCGTTAAGAACCCTTCTTGAGCAGAAACAAACCAAAAGGAGAAGACACGTGAGGAGTGTCGTTAACAGAAGACACAACAAATGTCAAACTGCAAAGAACAAGAACAACATTTGGCTCCAATACCGTCCGTGATGTTTACGAGATGTCTTCACGAAAGGCTGATTTGTGATCGGTTCCCTCTGATAAAAATCCTGTTTTTTTGAGTTTTTGACATATATTTGTGGCATTTCTCTTCACAGACAGACTCTGTTTGAATGAATGATCTTCTTTCCATCAACAGCTCTGCTGCACATGCACTAAACCCTCATCTGTTCCTAGTGTCTAGTTCAGGTTCTGGAGAAGAGAAGATGGTATCTTCACATTGACTGCAGTCAAATGAGCCGCCGTTCACATTTCTGTGGTCAAATCAGCATCACTGGATTTTTGGTGTGAGTTTCATCCAATACTTACGGTAGCAGGACTGAGAACGCTGGAAAATCTCCACCAGACTCCACGGAGCTTCTTGATGTGACCACGGAAATGTGAACGGCGGCTCATTTGACCGCAGTTGGAAAGGATTGTAAATCAATGAAAGAGCATTTTGATGTTAGCTTTGATTATTTTATCAAGAACTCTGAGAAACCAATGATTGAATGTATTGATCACAGTCAATAAACATTGGAGAATTAGCTAAAAGAGTCTTTGGTGAACTGGAAGGAGAAAGAATCAGGATTTTGGAGGAAGTTCTGTCCATGAAGATCTTCACTTCCTCGTCCCAGCTGACATCCGGATCAGAACCACACGGCTGGACATTACCCAGATTGATGGATGTTTTTATGTAGCAGCGGAGAAGATTTACACTATCATAATCAGACAGGGCGGGACCTCCAAAAGCCACGCCCCCTCAGAGGAGATTTAGGAACCAGTGGCTTCAGATCAACATGAAAAACAGCTTTTTAAGACATTTAAGTTTGTGGGATTTTGGTTAAAAACTTCAAAACACAACTGGGAACGTTTTTCAAAATGAAAAAAATTGTCATGAGGGACTTTAAGTTCTTTATGAAACCAAAGACAGAAATTCCAGAGATAGACGATGAACACGAAGGAACACATCAAACCCACAGCTGTGCTGTCTGTCGGCTCCACATGGGGCCCCACCCATGGCCGATTCCAGCGACATGTTGTCCCGGGGCGACAGGGCAACAAGGAGTGATTACAGCTGAGCGGATGTGCGGGTTGGTTGTGTAGCAGAACACGCCACTGTCACAAAAACCTTCGAGAAAGACGACAGAAATCCTTCTGTCAAACTTTCATGCGTGAAGCCAGAAAGGCGCGCAGCAGCAAGTGTTCAGAGTGCAGGCGGCGGGTTCGGCGTGAAGGAGGGGGGTCATAATCTGCGAATAAGAGCTTTAATCTCGTAGAACAGATTGTGAGATTAAAGACTCTTAAGATGTTCTTGAATTCACACTTACAGGCGGCGGTTCTGGGAAAATCCTCGCCTCGACAACCATTTGATTGCTGGCTGTTTGATGTGTGTCAAACGGCTTCATCGGGATTTCTATTAAAACACTCCAGAAGATTGAGCGCTCTTCTTTTGATCCGTGGTGGTAAACTGTTGAAGACATGAGGGAGAGAGAAAAAACATCCCTCTACAAACAGAACAACCGATTTATTGAGCAGATGCAACAGGAGCTTCTGTGATGATGATGATGGTCATTAAGTGATTGTCGTGCTGCTCTTCTTCCTAAACCAACTGCTCACTTATCAAATACAACATCTTTATCTACAAAAACAGCAACTTTACATCATCTTGTGGTGACAAACAGCAGCAGAATCCTCGGTTCCATCCGGGAGGGAGCTGTAGACAACAGTAGCTGCGATCCAAAGCCATTGAAGAACCAAGCTCGTATTAGGATGTTTAACTGTAACGAACCTCCACTTCAAAAATTTATGTTTTGGGTGTTCCCAACTTTTGACGTCCAATTTAATCAAGGCTCCCCAACCTCCGGGCCACAAACCGTTACCGGTCTGGTACTGGTATATGGACCGCACCAGAATCCTAATCCTAACCTTTTCGGTACTGGACATTCGGTAGCGGACGTTTCGGTTCCAGATACGGTAACGCAGACCAGGCTAGGGTTAAGGTACTGGTGTTGTCCAGTCTCAGTACCAGACCAGTATTCTAACCCTAACTTTAACCCGGTACCAGACATTCGATAGCGGACATGGATCAATACTGGTTCTGGACATGGACCGGGCTTATGTTAGGGTACGACGGCGGTTTGGTACCAGACCAGTAACCAAACCCTTACCTTAACCCAGTACCGGACAGCCTGTTGCGGATGTGGATCAGCATTGTTTCCAAACGTGGTGCCAGACACGGACCAGGCTAGGGTTAGGATGACAAGCGTTCAGACGGGCACCGGTGCAATCCAGTCCCAGTACCAGTCCGGTATGCTAACCCTAACTCTTTAGTCGTGGATGTGGATCAGTACTGGTTTTGGGCACGGTACCAAACACGGACCAGGCTTGGGTTAGGGTATTGGTGTGTTTCAGTCCCAGTACCAGACTGGCGTCCTAATCCAAACCTTAATCCAGTACCAAACAGTGGGTACTGGACGTGGATCAGTACGGGCCCTGGATGCGGTACCAGACACGGACCAGGTTAGGGTTAGAGTACGAGGTTAGGGTACCGTTTTTGTCCAGTCCCTGGTATCCTAACCCTAACCTTAACCCGGTACCGGACATTCAGTAGCGGATGTGGATCAGTACTGGTTCCAGATGTGGTGCCAGACGCGGACCAGGCTAAGGTTAAGGTACTGTTGCGGTCCAGTACCAGATCGGTATCCTAACCCTAACCTTAACCCGGTACCAGACATTTGGTAGTGGACGTAGATCAGCACTGGTTCCGGACGCTGTACCAGATAAGGATCAGGCTAGGATTAGGACACCGGTACAGTCCAGTACTAAATCGGTGTCCTAACCCTAACCTTAACCCGGTACCAAACAGTTGGTACTGGATATAGATCAGTACCAGTTCCGGATGCAGAAGGGTTAGGGTACCGGTACCGGCTGTGTCCCGGGTTTCTGTCCGTGTTAAAAAGTTATATTTTTAAACTTTTAAAAATGTAATATCAGAGTGATCAATAAATGTTTATCTTGTTCGGTCTGTGACCGAAGGTGTGTTTTGGATTTTGCCCCCCTGGCATAAACGATCCAGCCACGGCGTTAAACTCTGGTTTATTACACATCATTGACATTTTATTAAAAAAAACGGAGCGCTTCAGAAATATTATTGTAAGAGTTGTTGAAAGCTCAGGTTCTCCTCTCTGAATGTGAGTCTCAGTGAAATCCAAAAAGCCTCATTAAGGACCACCATAATCATCACACAGCTTTGGAGGGAGCCAATCATCCATACAGATTGTTCTCGCTTGTATTCAGTTTAATGAAATTAATATGCAAATACCAGGTTTTCAAACTTTCAAACCGAAAATACATCATCATTTTTTGAAAAACGGAAGAAAAGTTGGATTGACCCTTTAAAACCAGACCTCCAGTGATTATGTTCTTTGATTTACTGTAACTTTTTAATCTTCAGCATGATCAACGTAATCCCAGTAGATTCTGAAAAGCATCTCGAGACAAAAGGCGCATGCCTGCTGTCACCCACTCAACAAGCTGTTCAATTGCAGGTAAATACCAACTTTAACCTGCGCTCATAACAAACCCACTGCAGTATATGATCCTCAACTAAAGGGACGCAGATGCAGGTGCATGACCCCCACAAGCCTGGAGAAATGGATGTTCACAGGATGAGCTACAAAACTCACTGAGATAACAGCAAAGAAATGCAGAGAACACACTAACACACACGGGCTAATGGGCAGTTGGGCTCTGATAATGTGATTGCTGGCTGGCTTCCGCATTAACTTTGCTGCTTCACTATTAGCCACAACTAATAGCCTCTTCCTCATTGATAGCTTCACAGTTGTGGATTCTGGCTCCGGGCCAAAATAAAGACTAAAGTCTGCAGAAACTTCTAGATTCACCTCACCAGGATGTGGAAATGTTTTCAGAAAATTTGCTTGTTTAGTTCTAGGGCTGTGAGTAACTGAGTACCTCACAGTACGATACGATACACGATACATGGCTCACGATATCGATGATATCATGATACTGCAATAGTTGATAAAATCATCTCTAATAACTCTCAATATACAAAAGAACACGTTTTTTAGGAAAATATAACGCCACTTATTTTTTTAGCTTGAACACAATCAGAACAACTTGTCCTATTTTGTGCAACAAATTGACACTTTTGTGCAACATTTTTGAAATCAGTAATACTACGTCTTTGACACCAATTGAATTGGAATTATCTCACCAAAGGATGACAAATATATTGTTTTTCAGCCTCTTCAGACCAAAATAATTTATACTTGGTGAGAACCAATCGAGAATCAATTGCAGGACTAAACATCACGATATATAGCAATATTGATATTTTGGCTCACCCCTTTTTAGCACCTGTATCGGACTTTTTTCCATTACAGTCCCACTCTGATCTGTTTTCAAAGCATTTCGAGTGGTATTTTAACACCGATTACGCCGTTTTTATCTAAAAATCTGTATCGTTTTCTAGGACATAGTTTCTGCAGAGGGGCAGTAGTTCATTAGAAAGTTGTGGGTGTGACCGTTTTGACGAGAAACTCCGCCCCTCTTCCCCTCCCTGTTTCGTGTCTCGTTTTTTAACTGCATTTTTTTTCATCCACTCCTGATTCACAACAATTGGAATAAAGAAATACTCAGAAATACAATTTTTAGCTTAATATTTCAAATATTTCATCCGAAAAATGCTACAAAAACACTATTTTCATGGGTGTTGTTTTTTTTTAATGCCTGTTTCTCAGCATTTTTCATACATACTGTATTTGTATATATCTTGGTAATATTTATGTTTTTTTTTCACTTTCCCAGACAGTTTTGTGCAGCAACCATCGATGTCAGATACCATCCTATGGTTGCTTTTAGCTGCAGTAAAGGCAGCGTCTCTTGTTTTTCAGTTCTTTCCATTGAGTCAACAGAAAAAGACACGATAGCACAGATAATATAAGATATTGTAAACAAACCATTAGTAGGTTTGAGTCTGGGAAGCAAAACAGAAAGAGAGTTCGGACCAGCTGCAGTCGGAGTTAGTTTAAGTTGTAATATTTTTTGGCTTTTAGGAAGTGCAGAGAAGTCTTGCTGCTGTTGTTTGCCTCATTGGCACCTCTCTGAATGAATTTGCATCCTTAGTAGTCCTGTGTGTTCTAGTGCAGGTCCCCCGAGTGCTTTAATCCACTTACCAAACTGCATGCTGCAGTTTTTAAGGTTACACAGATGAACATCGTTCCTTTAATTAGTAGATCCATCAGTCTTCACAACTGCTAACAGAAGCTCCAGTTTTCATGGACGACTAACTTATAGACAGTAGTTAGTTAGACATCAATAAACACTTAACAAGTTTACATCATTTTAACATTCAAAATACTTCATTGTGTTTATTATCGTATCAGTAGATTGAGATTCTAATTTAAACACAACTGATTGACGGTCTTGTCGTGGTGTCGGTCCTGGAGGACTATGCGTTCATTTCCTGCTGTTGGACCTTTTTCTATCCAATCCTTCTGCTCACCTGGTAGGCGTGGCCAATATGCCGTAATTGGCACCTGCTGGCTATTTACGACAGAGGAGGCCACACCGAGACAGGCAGGGAGCAGAGCAGCAGGCTGAGGAGCCGGTTGGGTTTTAGCTGGTGTGGTGCTGGTTTGTTCTGATGGCTTTTACCCTCTTTGTCCTCTGCAGTCTTAGAGTGCTTCTTCTTTACCTTTCAGCTGATCCCATTTTGGGGTCGCCACTGTGAAATAGAGCTGCCACAAATGATTATTTTAAAAGTCGACTAATCACCGATTATTTTTTACGATTAGTCGACTAATCCCGTCATACACAAAGTGGATGTAAAACACTTAACCATAATTAGCTTTAAACTAACTCAAAACTAAATATATTCAAATTAGCATTATCGTAGATAGAATGTAAGCTGAATCTGGTTGCAAAAGATGCTGGTGACAATAGCTGAAGAATATCAGTTAAACGCCAAATTAGCCTAAAAAAAGCTTAAGTTAGCCAATACAGCTAGCATGTAGCTGAACACAAAATAGCCTAAAAAACAAAAAAAAAGCCTAGGTTAGCCAATACAGCTAAAATATTAGCTAAATTCCAAAATAGCTTAAAAACTAAAGCAAGCTGAAGTTAGATAAAAAAGCTAGCATGTAGCTGAAAAATTATCTAAACACAAAAAATAGCCTAAAACACGAAAAAAGCCTGAATTCGCTAAAACAGCAAACATGTAGCTGAAATATTAGCTAAACTACCAAACAGCCTAAAGAAACTAAAAAAAAAGCCTGTTAGCAAAAACAGCTAGCATGTAGCTAGCATGTAGCTAATAGCCTAAAAAATCTTAATAAATGCCAAAATAGCCAAAAAATCTAGCAGAATATCATTATAATTTTCAACTTTAGTAAATTCTGACTCCATATAATATAACATAACGACTAATCGACTATGAAATTAGTTGTCGACTATTTTAAAAGTCGATTTGTCGTCAATTAGTCGACTAATCGTGGCAGCCCTACTGCGAAAACAGCACCAACTGCCCTTACTGACACAACCCTGTACTTGAGGGGCACAGGGACCCAGTTAGGTAGCAGCATCAAGGGTCTTGCCCAGGGACCCTATCTGGCTAGAGACCAGAGGACACCCCGGGGATTGAACCCAGGACTCCTGCGTACTTAGCCCACTGAGCCGTCCAGCCGCTTTGTCTTAGACTGCTGGGTTTTGTTATTTTAGTTTGAGATTTACCTTGGTAGTCTTAGTTTGTGGGCTTTGTTTGTTTGTTTTCTTTAGGTAGATCTGACGGTCAGCAGCCTCCCTGACTTATTTTATTGTTGGTTCCAATTCCCTCTTTTGGTTTGTATTTTTGTTTGGACCCACACACTAATTATTTGATTTTGTTCTTTCATTTCAGGACACAGGATTTCCTTTATTTAATAAACTGTGTTCCTTTTATTCACATTGGTGTCCAGTTTTGATAATTGTTCCCTTTTTTTGTATTTTCCCCCTCTCGACCCGAGCCAGGTCTACCCATAGGGGACGTAACACCCCAACAGGACCTGTTTTTTTCTGAATGTGTAGAAAGTGCTGACTCTGCAGAGTCTTTTTGTCACGCTAAGCTAAATGGCGGAGCACAGGCCGTCGCTGTTTCCACTGAACTTTACATTTTCCCTCATTTCTCTATTTCTTCTGGCAGGATTTAAATGCAGTAACTGTTCTATCTCCACGCCACACGGGCTGCTCTCTAAATCCTTTTCTCTGTCATAGGGAGGGGAGGGGAGGGGGGCGTTTTTCTCAGCTCTAAACAAAACAAAAAGGATTGAATAAGTTTATAATTTTTTAGCTGAACTGTAAGAAAAAAATACTCCAAGTATCTCAAAAGAAATTCCATATTTTCTAAACCACATATAATCTTGAAAATGTTTAATGAAATGAATCATGCAGCATTAATAAATATGGATAACTTTATATGTGTTATTTCTTTATAACAGACAGACTCTGTAATTGAGACTAAAAGTCTCCACTGCCTTCGTTACTAAACTCTCGTTATTCTGAACTTCATTTCCTGGTCCGAGTCGCACACATGCGTTTTCTCTTTTGTCATTTTATTGAAACCACAGTCAGGACCTAACCAGAGCTAAAGTTTGATGCCACATATGCTGCAGGGCAGAGCTGGCACTTCAGGCGTATCAAACATGGATTATTTCCAAAGTGACACAAGTGTAGTCATCTGAGGTTAACCACACCACAATGACTTAAAATGTTTAATAAAACAAACTAGAGACTTGGTTCCAGATGTAGCCTAAACCTGCCTCTTTGTATGCAACCTGTGGAGAGAGTAAACACAGCTGTTAGAATGTTGTGCTCCAGTCTTGATTGGGTTTCTCTTTCATGTCCGTCAGGTTTCTGTTCTCAATTTAGAACACTTCCTGTTGTGGTCAGCGCTGTTCTCTCTGCTGGTTCCAATCCCTGTCGCAGCTGCTTGCTGTGTGCAAACACCTGTGTAGCTTTTTGTTTGTTAATTGACATGAAGACGTGTGTTGATTCGTGTGGCAATGTATGTCCATGCAGGTGTGTCAGTGCGTGTGTCAATGTATACATGTGTTCCTGTGTGTATGTTGATGCATGTGTGTGTGTTTATGTATTTGTGTGTGTCTGTATGCGTGCACGTATGTGTGTATGTGGGTGTGTGTATTCATGCATGTGTGTGTATGAAGATGTGTGTTTGTTTGTCATTGCACTTTAGCTCATAGTGTTTTGTTATACTTGTCTCTTTACGTTTGTTTGAGTCAGTTAGATGTTTTTCCCGCCTGCAGTCTCCTGGATTTGAACCTTCTATCATCTCTGACGGCACCAAATAAATGCGAACGAGGACTAAGGTTGGGCTGCTGTTATGGATTCAGCAGAATGCGTGTCTGGTCATTCATCTGACTCTACAGCCTTTTGGCATCAAAATAAACCGCTGCAATTGATTCAACCTGCAGTTGATTTGTGAGATTCACCAGTTCCTCAGTTCAGTGAAGTGAAAGCTTTGTCAGACGGCGGGTTTGACCTTTTACTTTATTTGGGCCTCAATTATGCAGAGAAACTTCATAGGGATTCTGGTCCGTGTCTGTTATTAATGCTTCATCTATCATCTCATTTAATCCTCGTAAATAATGTGATGATGATGTTTCCAGGTTAGAAAAGTTATGATGTCAAAGTGTTCATATTAAAGGCGGATTTACCTGTCAATCTGGTCTGTATGAGATGTTTGAATGGGATGTACATACAGTAGAACTTCAGCGTGTGTCACTTTCTGATTCATGCCGGAAGATTTCCTTATTTCAAACCCAAACTTGGGGAAATGTGTTTTGCTCGTTCTCTCGAGCTGATCTGAAGGAGGCGCTCACACAGACAAAAGAGCCGTTGGAGACGTTCTTGGTCCGATTTCAAAAGCATCAAAAGAAACAGAAGTGTCGTGCAAACTCTGCAGCTTTAATGTTGCTGCTCCAGTGGAACACACAGGCAGTTTAGATGCTCGTCGTGAGGAACTTCAGCTGCAGCGCCGGGAGATGTTCTGCTCAGAGTTTCACCTTTTGAAATAGTTTTTAAAAATGTATTTTTTCATGTTGAAGACATTTTGTCTTTTATCTTAGAACCTTTCTCAATTCTAAATCAAACTTGTAGAGATCTGGTTTTTACAGATATTTCAGAGGGACAAGCCGCATGAGTAATGGTGACAGCGAAGTGACCAAAACAAAGACCTGAGTAGTTTCAGGTCACTTTGACCTGCTGGCAGTCCATTGAGAGGCACTGAGGGTTGTTATGAGTCGGTTAAGGAGACCTTTGTGCTCGGCTGGAATGAGATGGCGAGGGACAGTTGTTACCCTCCGCCCGATTAGCCCCTTCAAGTGTTAAAGACCTGGGAGGTTTTGTTAGGAAACAGTCAGGAAGTTAAGTCACTAAAGATGCACACAGTTAGTATATGTGAGCAGACATGAATGGAAACTCATAAGTAAAAATTCTGGAGGATTTTCATGAAAAACAATTGCATTCAAATATTCAGGAGTAGAGGCGTGGACTTTTTTAAGCCTTGATGAAGGGATCTTGACTTGAAAGTTGAGCTCTCAGACTATTTGTTTTTATCTCCGAGCATCAGAACAAAATTGAACTAAAACTGTTTAAATGTGTTGTAGTGACAAACATGTATTCTAGTGAAGGAAAAAGAATATTAATTCTGAAAATTATCAATTAAAAGTCTGACTAATGTTTTTCTCTAATGTTGACATCATCAAGAAACGGAAAATTCAGCCTGAACATCAAACCCATTCTGACTCCCACCTGGTCATGTATGGACGTGTGGTTCGGGTCACTTTTTGATGTTTTTGGTTTCCCCAATTTGTTCTTTTTTGACGTGCTGGCTGGTACCATTGAATCAGCCTCCGGACTAATTACTGGTACCGGTCCAAGGGGTACCGGGCCATATACAGGGAAAATGCATATGCTAATCAGTGTTCCCAAAACACCTAAGACACGGACTGGTACCCTAACCCGGTACCAGTTACGCGTCCGTTACCGTGTCTAGTACCCTATCTAGTACCGCATCTAATACCGCGTCTAGTCCCACATTTAGTTCCACATCTACTACCCAGTTTAGGACTGCCTCTAGTACGGCTTCTAGTACCGCATCTGATACAGCGTCTTGTAACGCATCTAGTACCACGTCTGATATTGCGTCTTGTATCACGACTAGTACTACGTCTGATACCGCGTCTTGTATCGCATCTAGTACCACGTCTAGTATCGTATCTAGAACCACATCTAGTATAGCGTTTAGTACCGCGTCTCATCTAGTATCTAGTTCCCCGTCTAGTACCAAGTCTACTTACGCATCTAGTACCCCGTCTGATATCGTGTCTTGTATCGCATCTAGTGCCACGTATGATATTGTGTCTTGTATCACCACTAGTACCACGTCTGATACCGCGTCTTGTATCATATCTTTTACCACGTTTGGTACCGCATCTAGTACCACGTCTAGTATCGCATCTAGAACCACATCTAGTATAGCGTTTAGTACCGCGTCTCGTTCCACATCTAGTTCCCCGTCTAGTACCACGCCTAGTACTGCCTCTAGTACTGCGTCTAGTACTGCATCTGATACCGCGTCTAGTACAGCATCAAGTACTGCATCTAATACCACATCTGGTTTCGTGTCTAGTACCACATCTTAAATAGTCTAGTTAATTTATGCTTTTATTTTGAAGTCAGTATCTTCTGTTCAGAAACAGGAAATGTTTTGTTTCTTTGAGGCATTTTTCTGCTTGTGAATTCTGAATAAATGATTGGACGGTGGAGCCATACAGTTGTTTTAGCATTCGGTAAGGATGGCACCTCTACTGAGTCATTCCTAACAAGTTAAACAGTCTCTTGTTGTCACTAAGGACATTTGAGTTCAGGGTTAAAATGAACGAAACAAGAAAATTCAAAGAAGATGAAAGTTTAATGAAGAAAACTCTACAAGATATGATGAGTTGGGAGTGAGAATGTGTTGGAACATCTGAATCTGATGCAGCACTTTCTAAACCTGCGTTCATTTGACAGATCTATCTTTAAGCTGAAAGTGGAACTCTCTGTTTTCATGGCTGCAGTCATCATAAGAGCCAGAAGGATGTAGGTGTTAATGTGCACAAAACGGAACACACACTCAGGTGTCTTTATCGGGCTCTCTCCAGGATCGGATTTGCGGTAATGAGCAGAACTTGTGGGCACTTACATTTGTAATTGTTCTGGAATGAAAGTGCCAGCGTTTCTGTTGAAGTCGTAGGTGTTTAAGCCATTCTGAGCCGCTGCCTGGTCCAGACGGCGCGTTGCGGGGTTTCCCTGAGTTAATAGATTTCAGTCCCTAGCGCTTTTAGCGTATTGATATCCTGCTGACAGGTTCACACCCCGCCTTAAGCACATAGGCTGAGTCCTGGCTTGGAACAGAGCCTCCTTAACTCTGCAAGTGTTTGGTTAATGTACCTCATTACTCCCCTTTGAGCTGATTTTCACTTTTTATTCACTTGCTGGCTGAAAAAGCACCGCTGCAACTCCACGTCTCGCACGGGCCATTGATGCTTATGCTTGCAGATGCACTTTGTTTCATTCCACACAGACGCATTTGTATCCTAATTTCCTCACTCAAAGCAAGTATAGGGAGCAGGGGATGCATAAGAGAAAGGCTGGTATTAATTAGACTGTGTGTTCTTTCTTAATTTTCTCCTCTCATGGTCTGTGACTCTGTGTGCTTGTTTCCATCACAGAAGCTCCCATCATCTTTGGTTCTGTTGTGTTGTGCTGCTTCCTGTGACTCCCCAGAGCCCCCGTTTTTGGGTCGTCTGTTAAGGATCAGACGATGCTCTGCATCCCTCTTCTCCAGCCTCAGCATCTTTCTGTCCCTGAGCAGATACTCCTGTATCCGTGGCTACACACACTTGTCCTTGCACTGTGGGCAGCACATACGTGCACAAAAGCACCTGAGATAACTTTTTCACACAGGTAAGCCACTTAGCATCCTGTCGCGTTTGGTGTGAATGCACCATAATATCATGTATTTTTCTAAAGTTGGCATAATTAAATGAAAAATTTAGCTAATTTAGTCCCAACTTGTTTTTTTAAGGTGCTGGCTGATCCTATTAAATCAGGGGTACCCAGCCTTCGGGCCGTGAATCAGAACTGGTCCGATGGCCGCTTGGTACCGGGCCACAGACAGGGAAAAAATGCAAACACTATTCAGGGGTCACCAACTCTCGGGGCACGACCTGGTACCATTATCCTTACCTAGTACTGTTTTTCATCTAGTTCAGGATCGAGTACCACATCTTGTACCATGTCTTGTTTTGCGTCTACTTTTGTGTCTAGTACAGGGTCTAGTTCCAGGTCTAATACCATGTCTAGTACAACGTCTAGTTCAGCATCTAGTACCACATCCAGTACCACGTCTGGTTCCGCGTCTAGTACAACATTTAGTTCCGCGTCTTATTCCACATATAGTTCCACATCTTGTTAATCATCTAGTACCATGTCTAGTACCACATTTAGTACCACGTCTAGTTCCGCATCTAGTTCAACATCTAGCAACATGTCTAGTACCATGTTTAGTACCATGTCAAGTACCACATCTAGTTTTACGTCTAGTACAACATCTAGTTCTTTGCTCACTTCCACATCTATTACCACGTCTAGTCCCGCGTCTAGTTCCGCGCTTAGTTCCATGTCTAGCACAACGTCTAGTACCACATCTAGTTCCATGTCTAGTAGAACATCTAGTTTCTGCTTCTACTTCTTCGTCTAGTACTACATCTAGTTCCGTTTCTAGTTCTGCATCTATTTCTGCGTCTAGCACCACATCTAGTTACACGTCTACTTCTGCATCTAGTATTATGTCTAGTTCCGCATCTAGTTCCCCATCTAGTACAATCTCTAGTTCCGCGTCTACTTCCGCATCTAGTACCACGTCTAGTCCCATGTCTAGTTCCATGTCTAGTTACACGTCTAGTTCCCCATCTAGCACCACGTCTAGTTCCGCACCTAGCACCACGTCTAGTACCACGTCTAGTTCAACGTCTATTACAACATCTAGTTCCACGTCTACTTCTGCGTCTAGTAGAACGTCTAGTTTTGCGTCTTGCACCACGTCTAGTATCTCGTAAAGAGTAAATACTTGTATGGCCCTTTCTACCTTCCTTCGAGGGCCCAAGGCGCTTCACAGTCACAGACCCATTCACCCATTCACACACACATTCACACACTGGTGGTGGCTCCCCTGTCAAACACTGGCGCCAACCTCCCACCAGAGGCAATTTGGCAGAGGTGG
>NC_050517.1:34032414-34047634 GCF_002922805.2 Oryzias melastigma | reverse complement strand
CACCTCTGCAATTTGGGGTTAGGTGTCTTCCCCAAGGACACTTTGACATATGGGCGAGCAAAGCGGGAATCAAACCTCCAATCTTCTGATCAGGAGTCGACCGGCTTACCGCTGCACCACGGCCGCCAATACGTCTGGTTCATCATCTAGCACCACGTCTAGTTCTGTTATGTTGTGCTGCTTCCTGTGACTCTCCTGAGCCCCCGTTTTTGGGTCGTCTGTTAAGGATCAGACGATGCTCTGCATCCCTCTTCTCCAGCCTCAGCATCTTTCTGTCCCTGTGCAGATACTCCTGTATCTGTGGATACACACACACACACACACTTGTCCTTGCACTGTGGGCAGCACATACGTGCACAAAAGCACTTGAGACAACTTTTTCATACAGGCAAGCCACTTAGCAGCTTTATATAGCAAGTACCCAAGGAGAGGATTAGCAGCAGGAAACATCAACAGAATGGCCTGCAGTGAGGAGGGAAAATTCACACACATCCGTGCACAAACTCACAAAGGGTGCAGACACACCACATCCATTGTGCTCACTAAGCCTCGGTCTGCCACATACTGCACCCATATATTCCAACTTTTCTTTTTTATATAAAATATTGGTATGGTAATCATCCAGCAGAGGCTTTATTCTTTCGGGATTGTGTGCCGCAGAATGTTCTCGTGGCGGCGAGCGACCTCGAACCTGTGATGCTTCATCACCTCGGTGCTCCTGGTCCTGTTAGTGCTCAGTCACTGCCAGATGATTGGGAAAAGTTCAGCTTTCTCCGTCTCTCCACGATGGCATCACACCAACATGCATCTGCATGCATACTCTTACGTTCTTCATTATCTTTCCTGAGCTGATAGGCTCTAATTATCTGCCTTGGCTCTGATTAGTCTCTCTGTAACAAGCTAATTAGATGGAGCCTTGTAAAATCATCTCCAGCATTACCACAGAGACACGGTTTGGGAAAGACACCAACAAGCAGGAAGCAACGAACATGTCGCCATCCAAAGATTTGACGGTTAACTAAATGTTAAGTGCAGGAGCTCTGATTTCTTTTCGATGAACCCACTTCTACTTAGGAAAAAAAAGTCCTCATTATTCATCACATGAGGATTGGTTGGTCTTACTGGGCAGGATGATCTGGCTTAAAGTGCATAAATTGTCGCTGTCAACGATAGGATCTCGGCATTGATTGGTTCCTCAGCCCCCACAACACAGTGGCTATTTATCCAGAAGCGAGCGGCGTGACACCCCAGCCTGAACTTTTTTCCTCGCCAGCAGAGCAACTTTAAAGCCTGAGCAGAAAGCCAGATTAATTCTCCCGTCCAGCTTCTTCCTCCCTGTGTTATTATCCTCCTAACAATCCTTTTAGGAACTGTCACACACTTTGTAGCTATTGTGTTTTAGCGGTGAAGGCCCCAGCCCATTCTACACTGCATTTTTCCATTCAAACATAAAGATGAAAATGAGAAAAAACAGGAACTGGAAATGCTGCACATATTTTTCTCTAAACAAAAACACGGCAGAGAAAAGGAGTCCTGCAGCAGAAAGGATATGGGGTCAAATCAGGATCAGTTTCACCCTTGTGCTCCTATATGGGGTCCAGATGACCCCGCCCTTACATTGATGTGTGATCCCTCCCATGAGGAAGGTGGACAAAGGTGAACAGGATTTTATGCAACAGACACCAGTGAAGATAATGAATCCTTGAACGAAAAAAATCAGTGTGCTGTCTCGTGGGGTTCAGATGACCCCACTTTTAATGTAAACATGCCAAGTATGGCACAGGGGTTAGAGTGACCAAAAAACTGATGGAACATTTGAGAAACAGAATAGTAACTGAAACATTTCTTTTGGAAAAATTGAAAACAAGACATTGTAAAAAAAAATAAAATAAAATAAAATAAAACTTGAAATAAAACTTGAAAACTAAAACAATATATTGTAAATTTGAAAACAAAAAATACTGAAAACTTGAGTTACAAAAAAACCACAACTGTAAAATTAGCATTGAAAAATAATGTATCCATTAGTACCAGTTGCTGTTTTGAATTTTTTATTTTTTTTGCTTTTCTGAATTATCACTTTCAGTTTTCTGTTTTCAATTTCAATTCAGAGTTTTCGTTTTTCGTCTAGTGGCCAATGAGCTCAAAGCCCCGCCCCCATGTAAAATTAGGATCAACTCAGCAGGGAAAACTTCCAAACTCTGAATTGAAACTGAAAACAGAGAACTGAAAGCAAAGAGGGAAAACAAAAATAAGGACATTTGAAAAAAAAAAAAATAATTGGTTGCACTTTTAGTTATTTTTTATTCGAGTTTCAAATGTAATATTTTTTTCACATTTTCAACATTTATTTCACGTTTTCAATATTATTTTTTCAAATGTTCAATTTTATTTTATTTTTTTCAGATTTTCAATAATTCCTTCAAGTTACAATATTTATTTTCAAGTTTAAACTGCTTTCAAATGTTCAGTCTTGTTTTTCATTCCCAGTGAGCTGATCCTGACTTGACCCCATAAAAGGAGCTTGCTCTGTCTGTGCACGCTCACTTCTAAAGTTTAATTCCTCGGCTGTAATGGACTTTTGTGGGAGTAGAGGTTTATTAAGCAGAACTGCTATGTTCATTATTTGTTCAGTCAGGTGCTTCCAGGCTGCAGCAGACTGCCTGCTGTTTGGATGAAGAAGCACATGAAGTATATAGCCTATGGCCACAGTCACGGGCTTGTTACATAATGGGATTTGGAACTACTTTTAGCTCTTAAGTAGCTCACCTCTGTACACAAGTGTCCACTGGTGCGTGATTGAACAGAAACACGGGAGGACACGGCTTTTATTGTCTCACCAAAACAACACAGATGACCCCGTTTCACTTTTAGTATAAAATCTGACACACAGCAGCGAAAATGCCAGCAAAGATGATAAAAAAACAATTGTTTTCAGTCTGGGGAGGTTTATTTGTCAGTTTCCCAAAAGTTAGATGCTTTTATTCCACAGGAGAAAATATGATTGACTCATGAAAAACAATGAAGACAGCTGTCAGTCTTTGCAGGGATGAGGTCTCCTGAAGTTCGACCGAACATCAGATCACGTAGAGTTTAGGAGAGACATGAAAGCTCTGCTCTTAAGACGTGAATGTCAAAGTTCATGATGAGTGGAATCGTTATAATTTCAGTAGAAATCAAATGTTTCACAAAGACTGAGAGGATTGTGAACTTTGGTTTGGTTTTTGTCTGTGTTCTGAACTCCCCCATGTCCCCTCCTGCCAAGTGTTTTTGGGCATCTGGGATCTGGCCTTTTGGGGAGGGGTACTGTGAGGGTCGTGAACTTTGATTTGTTTTTGGTCAGTTATGGGAGTTTGGTCATGTTCTGTTTTGAATTGTCCATCAGTCACATCAGTTTCAGGAGTTTTGTCTCCTCCATGTCCCGTCCTGCCAGGTGTTTTGTTTTTGGGCATCTGGGATCTGCCATTTTGAGGAGGGGTACTGTGAGAATTGTGAACTTTGATTTGGTTTCTGCCAGTTATGTTACAGGTTTCTGGTCATGTTGTATTTTATTTGTCCCTCCATCACATCAGTTTCAGGCTTTTTTTCTCCTCCATGTCTCCTCCTGCCAGGTGTGTTTTTTTGGGGGGGGGGGTTCTGGAATCTGCCCTTTTGGGGAGATGTATTTGAGGATTGTGAGCTGTGGTTTGTTTTTTTTCTGTGTTCTGGGCTTTTTTGTCTCCTCCATGTCACCTCCTGCCAAGTGTTTTGTTTTTGGGCATCTGGTATCTGGCCTTTTGGGGAGGGGTACTGTGAGGATAGTGAACTCTGCTTTGGTTTTTGTCTGTTTTCTGGACTTTTTATTCCTCCTCCATGTCCACCCCTGAGAATTGTTTTGTTTTTGGGCATCTGGGATCTGGCCTTTTGAGGAGGGTCAGTGAGTATTGTGAACTTTGATTTTGTTTTTGTCAGTTATGTTATGGGAGTTTGGTCATGTTCTGTTTTGAATTGTCCATCAGTCACATCGGTTTCAGGCTTTTTTTCTCCTCCATGTCTCCTCCTGCCAGGTGTGTTTTTTTTGGGGGGGGGGTTCTGGAATCTGCCCTTTTGGGGAGATGTATTTGAGGATTGTGAGCTGTGGTTTGTTTTTTTTCTGTGTTCTGGGCTTTTTTGTCTCCTCCATGTCACCTCCTGCCAAGTGTTTTGTTTTTGGGCATCTGGTATCTGTCCTTTTTAGGAGGGGTACTATGAGGGTTGTGAACTCTGCTTTGGTTTTTGTCTGTTTTCTGGACTTTTTATTCCTCCTCCATGTCCACCCCTGAGAATTGTTTTGTTTTGGGGCATTTGGGATCCGGTCTTTTGGAGAGGGGTACCGTGAGGATTGTGAACTTTGCTTTGGTTTTTGTCTGTGTTCTGGACGTTTTTTTCTCCTCCATGTCGCCTCCTGCCAAGTGTTTTGTTTTGGGGCATCTGGGATCTGGCTTTTTGGGGAGGGGTACTGTGAGGGATGTGAACTTCGATTTGGTTATATTATGGGTTTTTGGTCATGTTCTGTTTTGAATTGTCTCTCTGTTACATCAGTTTCAGGCTTGTCAAGACTCACAGCTGAATTAATTTCAGTTTCTGCCACCAAGCCCGCTCTCCAGCTTTTGGTTTCTCCACCACCAGTTCCCGACAAAGACACTGGAAATAAAAAATATTTTTTTTTGTTAAATCTGGTTCTGAATTTAATTAAAAATTCTAATGTTTTTTATCCTGATTTTTTTAAATTAAAAACTTATAGGTGGTTTGTGTTTTTTGTGTTTTCATGTTGTTGTTGTGTGTTTATCATATTTGCCATCAATCATCAGAGCGAGTGTTGCATCTTCATGCAGAGCTTCGGCTCATGTCACCCTGCGGGGGGTTCTTCTTCTCTGGTGGGGGTGCAGATGGCCTCCATGGATCCCCCTGAACTGCTTGGCAGCTCTTCTGACGTTCGCTCGCTCGCGCCCCACCTGATCACAGCCGTTATTTGCCGGGAAAAGCATCTTAAGTCAGAAGTTCTGTGACTCCTTCCAATTTGCAGCAACAGATCTGGCTGTCCCACATTTCCCGCCGCAACGTTTTTTGTGAACACGGTTTCCTGACTGTGTCACTGCGTCTAATGTGGATAATGATCCCCCTACTAAAAATTCAGGCAGAATTTGCGCTGCTCCTCTGTCCTCAGGTGCTGCTGCTGCGCTCGCTTGTATTCTGCCTTGACTTAGACTGAGCGAGTTGGTAATTGGATTCCTGGAATCTTCTTATTCACTTCAGTTAGGCTGTGTGCAGGCGACAAAGTGCCTGCTGTCTTCAGGCATCATCCCTGCACCCCTGTGGGAAGATCAAGGTAGATTTACCCAGACCTGGTGGATTAGACCTCGGCTAAGACTTCCTTCCATGGTAACACGGATGCCTGGATGGGAGCCCTAATGGAGAAGGGGTGGATGATGTCACAGGCGGCCGCCCCCGCAGTGATGAAGGAGGCTGCTGACATCTCCAAAACAATCGTTTTTGTACACTTTAACAGAAAGATGTAGATTGAGGGTGATTGTGTTGTTTAAAGTCATTTCCGTTCATCTGAGATCATTTCTGCGTGAACAAAAGCATGGCCGTTCATTAGAATATTGCTCTTGCGAGGAATCATATCTCACATACATCGACGCTGGCTTGACTTGCTGTCTGACGGAGCTTCATCCTTGGCTGCTCGTCTCTCCCCTGAACACACAGTTACATGACAGCTGTCACTTTCAGTAATCACAGCTCTGTCACTATCTCTGCTCTCTCCCCCAGGCCCGGACTGGTACCTGAACAAGGTGAAGCTGAAAATCATTGATGTCAACGACAATGTTCCTGAGTGGAGTATGAAGCCGTATCCGTACTTGGCTGTTGTTCCTCCCGATGCCCCCATGGGAACGTTTGTCTACCAGCTCCAGGCTCGTGACGGGGATGAGGGCAGGAGCGGGGAAGTGGAATATTTCCTGTCAGACGGTAAGCCTTCTGTTGCTCGCATATAAACATGCATTTGAGGGAAATAAAAAAAAAAAATGCTGCTTTGTTGATGAAAAAAGCTTCCGGATTATCGAGCTCTGGAAATGAATACAAGCGGGCCGACACCCGCGCAGTCGCTCAGACACACCGCCACGGGCAGTCGCAAGTTCATTCATGCATTTATGGACTCTTTAGGTGTCCATTAGATTCTCCCTCTTTCAGAGTTCCTCTCTTTCTTTCTCTTTGTCCCCCCCCACTCTTTCCTTCGCACAGAAACACACACAGTCACACAATCAGACACTCCCACACACAGCCAGAGGCCTTCACACATTTGTTTATTCACTTTTCATTCTCTCTTGTCTGTCTGCAGACACACAATCCTGTAGTACACATTCAGTGGTGCACAAACACATGCGGCGGGCTGTTGGAGCTCCGCCAGAGCCCCGGCCCCCCCGGTGCTTGAAGGAATAAAGGCTTTTTGGCAGAGATTTCAGCTTGTGCTCGTGTCATGGATTACTAGATTCCATCTAACTAATATTCTAATGATTCTGTCAAACCACATTCACCAACGAGTCAACAATTTGAAAAACATCCTCCAGTGGAGGAAAGAAGTGATCATTGGAGGATTTTGAGGGTTTTCCCGTTTAAAAAGTATAGAGTCATTCTTTAGGTCGGGGGTCCTCAAAATACGGCCCACATTATCTCAATCTGGCCGATCGAGACCCACAAAGAATGTGACTTTATTCCACCCTTTTGGGGTTTGAACCTTGACAGAGAGCAGACTAGTTATTGGTTTAATACTGTTTCAGTTTTATAGTGATTCACTTTTTCTGTATTTCTTTGAAATTATTATTATTTTTCTTCTGTACATTTTTTGGACGTCCATAACTCTTTAGCTCTTTAGCTCATTTAGTTGTTAAGATATTTTTTTTATGCTAGCTTTTTACTGCTTTGGCAGTTACTAAGGATTTCAAGGCTAATTTGGAATTCAGCTAATATTTCAGCTACATGCTAGCTGTTTTGGCTAATTTAGAGCCTTTTCTGTTTTGAGGCTACTTTGGATTTTAGCTAATATTTCAGCTGCATGCTAGCTGTTTTGGCTAATTGAGGCTTTTTTTAGTTGTTTCAGGGCTATTTGGAAGTTTAGCCAATATTTCAGCTACATCCTAGTTAATTAGCTAAATGCCTTGTTAGCTAGAAAAAATTGTAAATGTTTATTAAGCCAAAACAGCTAGCATAAGGCTAAAATATTATCTAAACTCCAAATTAGCCTAAAAAACTGTAAAAGTCTAAATTAGCGAAAACAGCTAGCATAGATGAAATATTAGCTAAACTCCAAAATATTCTCCAAAAATCTTGGCAAATGCACAAATAGTCCAAAAATCTAGCAGGATGCCAATTTTTTAAAACTTTAAAACCGTAAGTTTTTAACATAATTATAAATAATAAAAAGGCAAGAATATTATTCCAGAATAAATCAACTTAAACCTTAAATAACTTTTTAATAGTTCACTGTTCATAAAATTATACTTTGTCAAAATTGTACAAGTTAGAAATGGGAGGTAACTTATAATAATACAATTAAATGATCTGGAGGGCCGCATAGAATCACCAGGAGGGCTAGATCCGGCCCCCGGGCCTTGACTTTTACACATGTGTTTCTAAGGGAACTTATTCCCACTTACAAATAAATGTATTAAATCCTCTTTGAAGTTGATTTCTGGATTTCCTCACTGTTTAAATGAACCAACCATTAGGAGGACAAAATGTCACTTTCTCTTAGTGGGCAAACCTACACGATCAGGAAGGGGTTAAATACTTTCTACTCCACTGCACGTTTATTTGAAGTAAAAACCTTAAAGACTCATTAATGACAGGAGAGTTTCTACCCTTAAGACGGCAGCAGTCTGCCCCCCAAACGGAGTTACGGCGCGGCGGGGGAGGAGCCAGGGTGCCCCGCGGAGTTTGCTTGTGAACAAAGATAACCAACTGTGTTAATTAAATTGGGACGGGCTCTCCGGGGCTCAGCCATATGCTTTGTCATCTTGAGATCCTCCCTATAACAGTTATTTTAACACTTCCCTCAGACTGCAGCTACAGTTTCTGTCAGCGCTCGCAGACTCAAAGCTCAAATTTAGCCTTTCTTCCTTCATCCTGTCAGCCTGTGTTTACGGAGTCTTGATGGGAGTCGCAGAGCTGTTGCTTCCTTTCTTCTGTGCTCTGGAGCGGGATGTCAAGTGTGGCTGGAGAAGATCTGTGAACGCACACTTAAGGAATCCATACATGTAGATGAAGCGCATCGACAGATGGGACATGTTTTGTACTTAGAGTGGAGGAGATGAATGAAGTGAAGCTCAAATATCTGGAGTCCACATCTCTCTGCAGAGGATCTCTCCAGCTCATCTGTTCGTTTACTAAAACACACCAAAGACCGGTTGTCTGGCTGCCGCTGACTCAGCTCCTACCAGCCATGCCCCTCGGGATGCTGGGGGTCACATGGTCTTCCAGCAGAGCAAGGGGCTCCTCCTCAGAGATGGAGCTGGTGTTAACAGATTTAAGGAAAATGGGACGTTTGCTGCCCCGTCGTCACCGAGCGCTCAGTGGAGCAGAATTCACCCCCACACCTCATTTATAACAAGCTCCTTTTAGAATATTTCTGTTGGGATGCTGGTCCATCATCCAGCCTGGAGGCGGATTTATCTTCCTCTTCAGTTGTGTTTGGCTGGATGACAAACAGCTCTTTTAGTTACCGCCACCTTGTGGCTGGAAACAGTTAAGATGAAAGTTATGAATTCTACTGTATTTAAGACCTTTTTCGAAAGGTGGACTCCTAAATAGAACACTAGAAGGTTCCAAAACCAATCAGTGGCCTAGTGGTAGAGTGTCTGCCCTGAGACTGGTAGGTTGTTGGTCCAAATTCACAGTTGAGTCCTACCAAAGATTAGAAATGGGACGGTTTCCACTGCTGTACGACTACAGCGAAAACTAGTAACAACAATGGAGGTCGTGCTGGAGCCTCTTTTTTTCATATTTAGGTTCTGTTTTTTTTATATGCAAAGAATTTCATATTATTTGCAACCAACTCAAAGACAACAACTGAATGTTTGGAAACGTTGCTGCTGGTCGGACGCTTTCTACTGTCCTAATGACCTCTGCCAATTATCGGATGTGATGGTGTGACGACAGAAGCTCCGCCCCAACTGGTGTGTTCCATATTTCTATGGACCTAAAACTAACGGTGAACCAAAATAGTACACATTGGTCCTGATTAATGGATCCATTTTATCATGGAAACCTCAAAGTACCGGTCCAGTCTGGTCCGCTAAGTGGAAACAAGGCAAAACTGTTCCTGCTTGACACTCGGCATCCATCCATTCATCCATCCATCTTCTTGGCCGCTTCTTCCCTTTTGGGGTCGCGGGGTGCCGGAGCCTATCCCGGCTACCGAAGGTTGCCAGTCTGTCACAGAGCCTCATTCACACACCCATTCACTCTCACATTCACACCCAGGGGCAATTTAGAGTCACCAATCAACCTATGAGGCATGTTTTTGGACGGTGGGAGACACTCGGCATCAAGGTCTCAAATTGGGAGTTAAACCCTCGATGCCAAGAGGATCTGGCCATAGGGAAAAATATGGCACCTGAAAATGAATTGCTGGAAGTCCCGCCCCCTGCCGGAGCCAGCCACCAAAAAATGTAATTTGCGCCCGAAATTATTGGCCGGATTTTTACCATTTCTTCTGTCTTTTCTTGTCGTTTTTTTCTCTCTGTCACAGCATTTCGACGTTTTTTTCTTCTGAGGTAAACGTTGTGGTTATACAAAATAAAACGATGAACGTTCTCTGTCGCATTTGAAGCTCATCTTGCACACTAAACTGCTAAACAGTTACAGTTTATTCTCATTTAAAAGCGTAAAGGTTGATTGTTGTGAAAAGTTTTTAAAATATCATTTTTGAAAGGGTTTCCTAAAGTTTAGGAAATG
This sequence comes from Oryzias melastigma, assembly GCF_002922805.2. Taxonomy (NCBI): domain Eukaryota; kingdom Metazoa; phylum Chordata; class Actinopteri; order Beloniformes; family Adrianichthyidae; genus Oryzias; species Oryzias melastigma. The sequence continues at coordinate 34,037,662 of NC_050517.1, read as the reverse complement.
TCCACTTACGCAACCGGCTACAGTTATGAAGTTATTCCGCCTACATATTGATTCTGGCGCCATCTTGCATGTGACCAGAGGCCCCTCATCAGTGCTCTTCCAGGGGAGGGGTCCATTGTGGAGAACAAACATAGACATATAATATTTCACTGGACAAAGCCCTAACTCCGGCCCTCAAAGAATCATGCCAGAATTGTCACTGTGACTTCCTGATACGGCTGCCGCCATTTTGAAACCGGTCCACAGCGATTGGTCTGAGTCACGTTTTTAGAGGAAATACCTCTTTCGCCAATCATGAGTAATCTTGTTGGAAGTCCACACGCCTTCCACTTGAATCGAGCTCAGGAGAAGCTGTCAAACAAACGTCGGGGGTTGGGCCAGCGGGAACCACATTCTTTTACTGAGGCGTCTGATTGGTCAGTTTATAACTTGAATAACTTGAGATAAAGAAAATATATCTTTTAAAAAATGTAGGATTAGAAAGAAAATGTTAAGATGTTCCTGTTTGGAACGCGAGAGGGGAGAGGTTGAGCAGTCCAGTGAATATACAGTCAATGAGAACAAACATGGATCTAGTCGATTAGATGCATCAGAATGGGGCGGAGCTTGTGGCCCGCCCAGCAGATCTTCTGTCACAAATAAGCTCTTTTTCATACCGCATTGTTCTTATCTTATGATTCACCATTTAATTAAAAATACTCAGAAATAAAGTTTTCAGCCTCATTTTATTTAAAAATGTCCTTTATTGTGAGAAAAATGCCACAAAAAATGTTAAAAGCAGCATTTTCATCGGAGTAAAATTAACCAAAAGCTAAAAAAATCAAATTAACTCAACTGTCCAAACTGGTTTTATTACATGAATCTAGAAGTCAAGGAGAAGAACTTCTTCATTGTGTTCAGAGGAATTGGTTTAAAAAACCCGACAATCCCGTCAAGTATGTCAGTTGGAGTTCCTTCTCCAGTCTGCAGACGGCTGCAGATCCTCAGAGTTCTGCAGATCTAAGGAATAAACACTTGAATGAATCAGTGTTTAATGTGTCACATATTGCTTCATCACTATAAACATTGACACGGCGCCTCATTCTGGGCCGTAAACTGTCTCGCTGCTCATCAGGCGAGCCTTAATCGGAATCAGAGAATAGCCTCCAACCAAAGCGCTGGTTTGAGTAATGTTCCCAAAACTCATCAGTGCCAAGCTGTTTTAATAAATTAGTATTTTCCTTTAATGTCTATTATATTGTTTCTATTTAACTCGCAAGCTATTTAGAAACGTCTCTGCCTTCACAGAGAACAGATGGGATTTGGCCTGAGAGTCGAGGCCGAGCAGACAGACGACTACAAAGTCTGTCTGGTCTTTTAACGTTTGCTGACAGCATGAATAATATGATTTTATCAGCTTATGGTATGAAGTGCAGGAAGAGCATCTCCAAAGACACTTGAGAAGAAAGAGGACAGAAGGAAGAAAGGGAGGATGGCAGAAGGAGAAAGAAAGAAAAAAAAGAAAAAAAGGAAGGAAAGAAGAATGGATGGAAGGAAGGAAGGCAAATAGGAAGCAAGGATGGAAGAATGGATGGAAGGAAGGATGGAAGAAAAGGAGGATGGACGGAAAGAGTAAGAAGGGAGGAAGGAGGGACGGACAGAGAAAGAAAGAGACAAAGACGAAAAGATGATGGAAGGAAGGATGAACCGGACAGACGGACGGATAGAGGAAGAAGTAAGGAAGGAAGGATAATGGAAGGAACAAAAAAGGGAAAGAAGGAAATGAAGAAAGGAAGGAAACATGGAAAGCAGGAAGGAGGGGGGGACGTTGGAAGGAAAGAAGGATGGATGGATGGATGGAAGAAGAAGGAAGGAAGTTAGGACGGACAGTGAAAGGAGGAAGGAAAGAAGGAAGGATGATGGAGGGAAGGAAGGAAGGAAGGAGGGACGGACAGAGGAAGAAGGAAACAAAGACGGAAAGATAATGAAAGGAAGGACGAAAGGACAGACGGACGGACAGAGGAAGAAGTAGGGAAGGAAGGAAAGGAAGAGGGAACAAAGGAAATGAAGAAAGGAAGGAAGGCGGGAAGGCAGATAGAAAGGGAAGGAAGGATGGAAAGCATTAAGGAAGGGGGACGTTGGAAGGAAGTAAGGACTAAGGAAGGTACAAAGGATGGACGGGCAGACGGATGGAAGAAGAAGGAAGGAAGTTAGGACGGACAGTGAAAGGAGGAAGGAAAGAAGGAAGGATGATGGAAGGAAGGAGGGAAGGAAGAAGGGAAGGCAGGAATACGAGAACAGGGAGGAGGAAGGAATGTAGGAAGAACAGATGGACGGAGGAAAAATAAATGAAGGACGGCAAAAAAAACAAAGAAGATGGAAGGAAGGATGGAAGGATGAATAGAAGGAAGGAAGCAAAGAAGGAAGAAAGGAAGGAAGAAGGGAAGGCAGTAAGGAGGAAGGAAGGTAGAAAGGACAGATGGGCGGAGGAAGAATGAATGAAGGAAGGGAGGACGGGCGTCGAAAAAAACAAAGAAGAAGGAAGAAAGAAAAATAGGAAGGAAGGATGGATTTCTATACATTAATTACTCATTAATCCCGTTCATTACTTTCACATTCGAGTCAGTGAATGAAGCAGGTAGGACTGTTAGTTCTTGGAGTGAAAGGTGTGATTGAGCTGTAAACTGATGGTTTTTGTGTGAAAATCTGAGACAAATTGAATTCAGTTTTCTTTCTCCAGCTCTAAATCACAACAAAAGTCATCTGAAGGCGCTTTCAGAGAAAAGCTCAGCCATTCTCTTTGAGCGGATACTTGGCGACTCTCAGTCCTCACCATTCAACCAAAAAAGACTTTCATGCAGACACCAGCCGCTTTGATGAGTTTCTGTTCATCGGCCTTCAGATAAAACCTCACAAAAAGACTCTTCTTCTACAGAATGAAACTGTTTCACACATCAGAGGCAGAAGAACACGTGAGCTCTAGAACATTTCAAATTCTTGTTGTTCTGTTTTGTTTTAAGAGATGAATGAGTTTCTAAGTTCTCCTGGAACAGTCAGGGACTGAAAGCTGCAGGTATTTCAGTCTTTGAAGGAACTTTTTGGAGTCCAGTAAACTTAAACCAGATATTTGGAGCAGTTTCTGGAGGTTCTTGTCCGACGAACCATTTCAGGGAATCCACGTCCTTCACTGAGCAGCTGGAGAGCAGTAAAGATCTGATCTCTCTTCTCACTTTCATGTAGACTCCTTATGTTCCAACTCCACAAATATCCACCAGCAAATTCTCTTTCTGATGTACATATTGTGGGCTGCACTGGTGTAGTGGTCAGCACTGCCATCTCACAGTGAGAGGGTTCAAATCCCAGCTCAGGTCCTCTCCGTGAGGAGTTTGCATGTTCTCCTCGTGAATGAATGCGTGGCTTTTCTTCAGCTTCCTTCCACAGTCCTAAAACATGCTTCAAAGTAGGACTGTGTACTGAAGAGTGTCTGTGAACGCGATCACAAAATCATGAAATCATGATATCCTGATGTGATTCATACATCCTGGGATGTGATATATATCACAATATCACGATCCAATACATATCACGATCCTGGGATGTGATATATATCACAATATCACGATCCTGGGATGTGATATATATCACAATATCACGATCCAATACATATCACAATCCTGGGATGTGGTATATATCACAATATCACAATCCTGGGATGTGATATATATCACAATATCACGATCCAATACATATCACGATCCTGGGATGTGATATATATCACAATATCACGATCCAATACATATCATGATCCTGGGATGTGATATATATATCACAATATCACGATCCTGGGATGTGATATATATCACAATATCACGATCCAATACATATCATGATCCTGGGATGTGATATATATCAGAATATTACGATCCAATTCATATCAAGATGTCATGATACAATACATATCACAATATCATAGTACAATACATTCCAAGACTGTACCAGATACAAAATATCACCATTTTTTAAAAGAGTTTACTTTACAAACTTGGAACACTAACACACCTTTCACATAAACAAGTTTGTACAAAACACATTTATTTATTTATAAGAATACTCTAACTTTGCTTTAACCAAAGCAAATTCCAAGTGATTTTCTTTTACTACAATATGAAATGTTTTCACAACAAAACATTTTTCCGAATAAAAAAACCCCAAAGCTTAATAAACAATCTCCATTAATCTGCTCATGTCAGTTCCAAGTGAGTCGCATAGATGCTATTAAACTGTGGAACAACAACCATGAGAGGAACGAGTGAACGTCTCTCCAGGTCTTCCTGTAGTTTTAGTGCTAACAGAGGTGCTTTCCTTCATTTAGTGGAGAAACTATTCAGCTTCCAAATAGGGATTCAAGTCAGGGGTCCCCAAATTTTTTCTTGTTTGGGCCACATTCATTTTTTCTTCACTAATGACTGGGGTCAGTTTGTAGGCTAACAGAAAAAGTCTTTTCTGATAGCAGTTCTGCGATTGATGCTATCAGTGTTTTCTGTTGGTTTCAATTCCTAGTTGGTGCCAATTTCAGTACTTCGCTCCACACCCCGCGCTCCCTGGTTCCCGCCCTGCACTCCGCGGTCCCAGTTCCGCGGCCCGTGCTCCCCGCAGTGGCTCTCTCTCTCTCCCGGCGTGGGGAGCGGGCGAGCCCCGCTGGTCCTGGAGGCTGTCTGGCTGCAGCCAGTGAACTGCCGCGCTGCGGCAGGACAAAAACACTTGTATTGAATTACAAATATTTTGTAGTATTTTGTAAGTATTTTGTATATTTATTCAGTGACCTGTCAAACTTCAGGTTTGGCTGCGCCACATGATTCGCTCCTCGCCGCTCAAATCGAGCTGCAGGCAGACCTTCACACCGTGCCGCGCCGCGGGACTTCAATTCACCTCAGAGCGCATCTGGACCATTGATTAACATCGGAGCTGCCTAACCTGCGATAATGCTAGTGGGAATGCTATAAGCTGAATTTGGCCGCTGAAGATGCTGAAATTGATAGCTGAAATGCTGAAGCTGATAGCTGTAATCGCTGAAGCTGATAGCTGAAAATGCTGAAGCTGATAGCTAGCCAGCTAAAATGTTAGCTAAATACAAAAAATACTGAAATACTAAATACTAAAAACAAAAAAAAGCTTAAGTTAGCCAAAACAGCTAGCATGTAGCTGAAAAAATTGCTAAACTTCAAAATAGCCTAACAAACCTAAATACAAAAACCTAAATAAATGCCAA
>NC_050517.1:33990501-34031973 GCF_002922805.2 Oryzias melastigma | reverse complement strand
AGTGCTGCCACAAACGATTATTTTAATAGTCGACTAATCACCGATTATTTTTTCAGATTAGTCGACTGATCGGGTCATGCACAAACTGGATGTAAAGCACACATCTTAACCATCATTAGCTTTAAACTAAATAAAAACTAGATAAAAAGCATTACCTGCGATAATGCTAGTGGGAATCCTGTAAGCTGAATTTTGCCGCTGAAGATGCTGAAATTGATAGCTGAAATAGCTGAAGCTGATAGCTGAAAAACGCTGAAGCTGATAGCTGAAATAGCTGAAGCTGATACCTGAAAATGCTGAAGCTGATAGCTGAAATAGCTGAAGCTGATAGCTGAAATAGCTGAAGCTGATAGCCGAAAAACGCTGAAGCTGATAGCTGAAAATGCTGAAGCTGATAGCTAGCCAGCTAAAATGTTAGCTAAATACAAAAAATACTGAAATACCAAATACTAAATAACAAAAAAAAGCTTAAGTTAGCCAAAACAGCTAGCATGTAGCTGAAAAAATGGCTAACATAGCCTAACAAACCTAAAAACAAAAAATCTTAATCAATGCCAAAATACTCCAAAAAGCTGCTGAATGTCATTATAACTTACAACTTTACACTCTGACTCCATATAATATAAAGTAACGACTAATCAACTATTAAATTAGTCATCGACTATTTTAATAGTCGATTAGTCGTCAATTAGTCGACTAGTCGTGGACACCCTCGTGTGAATGCACCATAAGAGAGGGTGAATTTCCCTTCAGCCTCTAGGATAGGCTCCAGCATCCTGTGACCACCAAACAGGAATCTAGCAGGCTTGGAAAGTAGATAAATGGACGGCATTTTGTTTGGGTTCCCTTTTACTCAATTCCAGAAAAAACTATGTTGGTGTCTGCTCAAATTTGTTCTCTAAGAAGTGATTTTGTTCTGCAGCCACAGTTAAAAATCTAATTGTATTTTTGAGTCCATTCTTGCAAATCAGACAGTTTATTTTGTTCATTTCAGTGAAACTTTATTTGTCCCCAGAGGAAAATTAAACGTCTCCAGTATGAACTGGTGATAATAACGAGAGCAAATATTCATTACAGTAAAGAGCACTCGTGTTGAGTTTGTGCTGCAGGCGGGAGTGACCTCGTGGACGGGTCTGGCAGCAGCCAATAGGAAGAGTCCTCGGACTGATACGGCGTTATCCAAACCCCACGCTTCTCCGAGGACGTGCTGCGTCCTCAAGAGTCTCTCACAACTTATGCAACAATCAGCTGTAGGGGCTCCTGAATCATCCTCGGCGTGGAGGCTACCTTCATCGTCTGTGTTTCTACTCGCCTTAGATCGCTGCTTCTTCTGTTGCTCCACAACACGGGTTAAAAAAAGCCTCTCCGCCGCAGAGCTGCAGGGAACTCAAACATCTGACTCTGTGAGCTGCCTCTGCATTCATGTCTGGCTGCTTTCTGATGGGTCTTTACTTCTCCACGGGCTCGATCTTTTCGCTAGAACCAAAGTCACGTAAAATCATCTTTGTTTAACCCTTTAACACCTGTGCATCGTTGATGACTCTTAAACACAAAACCTTTAAGCATAATGTAACTTTTCAACCGTAAACATGATCGTTCCAGTAGATTCTGAAGGAGAAAAGCGACTCGATCGAGTCCAGCCCAAAGGAACAACGTGGGATCACCCACCCCCTGCAGGAGAACTCAGAAGGTGGTTTGGGTGGCAGTCGAAACCTCCTCTTCCATCCTTCATCAACCAGTTCTACGTCAGAACTTTTCGAGGTCTGGATGACTTTGTTTACTGGACTGTCATTCAGAGTGAGCATCAGTCCTCCTTGTCTTCTCTGGATGACTGGTTAGCTCCTCCTAACTTCTCCGCCTCCTTCCAGAACTTCTCCTCAGTGGCCTCGCCCTGTCAGGAACATCCAGCTCTTCCCTGAAAGATAAAGTTGGTTGAATTCTCCTGGTTCTGAATCACTGCTCTTTTTGGGTCCAAAGTTTAGGATGGACTCTGTTTGGGATGGTCCTGGGGGTGGGTGTTGTATGACGTTAGGACAGTGGCTCCATCTTCACTGCAGACGGACGGATGGAAGTTTATGACAACAGAAACAAGACGGAACCTTCCTCAAAACACTGGAGCCAAATTTGGACTCAGGTTGAGTCCAATTATCCCAGATTAGTGGCAGATTTTGGGCTTCAGCACGTCCGGTCCAGTACCGTCTGGACCTGCAGTTTAGCTTTAGAATGCTGGAGAAACAGAGATGGAAAAGGGCAGATCAGATGGGATTTTTGCTCTTTCAGTTGTTAGAAAGATTCTGACTTTTCTATTCATTTTTAAACAACTTTGCAGTCTTAAAAAAAAAAAAAAACTCTCACAGAAACCTAAAAAAATGATTTTCTGAAAAATATTCAAGACCTTTTCACACAGGAACTTGTCATGTTTGCTGCAGCTGTTGCAAAAAATATGTTTTGAAAATCAAATTTTATTCTATAAATTTATTGTTAAATATATAATAAATCTTTGTCTTTAGGATGCGTCTTTTAGTGGGCGCCACAGCGAATCATCCGTCTCCATTTAACGCTGTTCCCTGCATCCTCATCACCTCCTCTGGACCTCTTTCCTGGTATCTCCAACCTCCTTATCCTTTTCCCATCATCCTCTCTGTTCCTCCTCTCAACGAGTCCATCTACCTCTCCAGAACGTCTATGATCTGTTCCTCTGATGGATTCATTCTCCTGTAGAGAATCTCGGCATCTTCATCTCTGCCTCTATGGAGCTAAACTGGGGCCAACATTATCTGAAACCCAAATAAAACAAATTGAAAAAAATATTGATATTTGGCCAAAAAATGTTAACATATCAGAAACATTTTGCTATTATAAAATAAACTTTATTATTTTGAGCTTCAAATATTCTGTTTTTGGGTTTCAAATTTGAATAAATATAAATATTTCATGACGTTTATTTATGACTTCACTGTGTTCTGATGATGAAAATTTTGATCGTTTATTCAAAACTACATTTAAACTATTTTTTTTGTTCAAAATTGTTCGACTGCAATGCATTGTGGTCTATATTCGCTAATCTAGTGAGCATCGATGCACACTAGTTTTTCGCAAAGACTTCTGGGGAATTTCTAGTGCACTCAGTTTTAGAATTAGTAGATTTGGACAGCACTAGAAAATGGCGAACACACTATATAGTGAAAACGAAAAAAAAAGTTAAAAGTGAAAAAAAGATTTTAAACTGGAAAAAATTGAAATTTTGGGTTTTGAAACCAAAAAAACAGAACATTTGAAGCTGAAAAAGATCAAGTTTATTGCAGAATAGCAAAACGTTTTGGACATTTAAACATTTTGTTTGTGGCCAAACACCTACTTTTTTTTCTTAATTTGTTTTATTTGGGTTTTAAATAATATAGGCCCCAATTTGGCTCCATAGAATTGTCTGCACTATCATAGTCTAAAGGAAAAAGCAGAGTTTTATCGTGTACAAAGCCCGCCCCAACCCGCCACAACGGGGCCAGAAGTTTTGAAACAGAAATTTTCAGATTCATAAACAAAAAAAGAGTTGAAAGTAAAAAAAAATAAAATAAAATTTGAAACTGGAAAAATGTTTTGAAATTGAGATTTTGAGTTTAGAAATCTAAAAAACAGAACGTTTGAAGCTAAAAATAATTAAGTTTATTTTAAAATAGTAAAAAGTTTCTACATTTGAAATCTTTTAATATTTTTTTCAATTTTTTTTATTTGGGTTTTAAATAATATTGGCCCTAAGTTAGCTCCATATACCTCCTGTCTCTAATCTAGCAACATGGCTACTCTCTCCACATTGTTTTAAACACATAATAATTACAGTTAAATATTCTTCTGGTTCTGTTTCATGTTTTCTAGATCTATTGATTTAGTGCTTGTGAACTCCACTCTGACTCCTTTCCGTCCACGTCTGGTCTCTGTTGGAGGCCTAAACAGCATCAATGTGTTTTTCTGCAGGGGGGGACGGCTGCTTCGCCGTTGACAAGAAGACAGGCCAGGTGGTGACCACAGGACTGGTGTTTCAGAAGGACCGCGAGTACTTGTTAAGCGTGGTGGCCCTCGACGGCATGGGGAGCCACAGCGTGCCGGCCATGCTCTCCGTCGTGGCGGGGGCCAGGCCGCCACAGTTCACCAACAGCAGCTACTCCATCTCCATACCAGAGAACACGCCTGAAGGACAGCCGTGAGTGCTGCATACGTTAGCATACGCTCACACACACGATGGAGGCAGCATCCACAAACACATCCACACGTGTCGGGAGGCTGCAGCCACATCTGCTTTCCCTTTGATTTGTATTCCTGCTACATGCCACTCATACAAGATTGAACACAAAATGACATCACTTAATCATAGACCATCATGCTTTGCTCTGGAGATAAAATTGCACATACGAGGGATTACATTAGCAAAGACCCTAATTCAGAGACGCCATTAGAGCTCGAATTCTGATATCATCCAAAAGCATTATTAATTTCTCTGCTTGAAGGAACCTGGGCTGGACTGTCTCATAAAATAGATTAAATGTGTGTTGAGGTCTGACAAACCAATTATTCCAATCATTCTTGCAAAGATATGCTCATGCTCTGGACCAAAGACAAAAGGGATGGGAGGGCCACCGGGGTCCTCGATGGGAGCAAATCTCTGCCACCAGCAGCAGCTCTGATTGCAGCACTGATGCTAAATAGTGTATAGACGTTTTAGAGCAGCACACCCCGACTCCTGGATGCCATCTTTTCCAGGAAACTTCATGCATCTTTCATCAGAATAATGCAAAACAAGTTTCTTCACGTGCTGCAAGAAGAGGAAGACTAAAAATAGGAGAAAAAGCTTCAGAAGAAAATCACTAAAGTAGCGAAATGATCCGTCCAGGCAGCAATTTTTACGTAAAATGATAGAAATTAAAATTTAGAAAGGAGTTTTACACAAGCTTCCAACTAGGAAGGTTGCATTACCTGCGATAATGCTAGTGTGAATGCTTTTTGTTGAAAGTAGTCACTGAAGAGGCTGAAAATGGTGACACAATTGACTTTAATCGCTGTAGGGTTTTTCTGAAAATGCAAAAACTATTTGTAAAATGTTAAATTTGCTAAAAGACTGGAAATTTCTATAAAAAACTACAAAGAGCGCAGAAGTTGACCCAGATTTTCAAAAGATTTGTAGTAAAATTGCTAAAGAATCTCTAATAAATTCCAATTTTGCAAATATTTTTAGTGTCTTGGTTACATATGAGCTAAACTCCAAAATATGTATAAGCTAAAAAAAAATGCAGTTCGACAGAATTATGTGAATGATTTACAGCAATCACCCTAAAGTGATTCTCCTGTTCTTTCTGTACATTTTTTGGCACATAAAAACTCACTTTCGGTGATTTCAACAATCTTGGAAAAAGATTGAAGTTTTTGCCTAATTTAGTTTACTGAGAAATTTTGGGCTGTTTTGAAGTTTAGCTTCAATTTAAGCTGCGTGCTAGCTTTTTGGCTAATTTGTTATCTACTGGGATTTTTTAAAGGGTAATTTTGAGTTTAGCTTCTGTTTTAGCAACATGCTAACTTCTTGACTAATTTAGCTTACCGAGGAATTTTAGGCAGTTTGGGAGTTTAGCAAGTATTTAAGCAACACACTGCTTTTTTTGATAATTTGGCATCCACTGAAGTTTTTATGCTAGTTTGCAGTTTAGCCTAATATTTTAGCAACATGCTAACGTTTTTGGCTAATTTGTTATATTTTGAGGTAATAATAAGGTAGTATAGAGTTTAGCTTCTATTTTAGCAAGAGGCCAATGTCTTTGACTAATTTAGATTACTGAGAAATTTTGAGCTGCTTTGAAGTTTAGCTAGCATATAAGCAACGAGCTAGCTTTTTTGGCTAATTTGTTACCCACTGAGATTTTTAATGCTAATTTGGAGTTTATGTAATATTTGACAAAATGCTAATGTTTTTTGGCTAATTTGTTATCTACTGAGGTTTTTATAGGCTAATTTAGAGTTCAGTTTCTATTTTAGCAATGTGCTAACATTTTTGACTAATTTAGCTTACCAAAGAATTTATGGGTATTTTGGACTTTAGCTGGTACTTAGCCAATGTGCTAGCTTTTTGGCTAATTTGTTATCTACTAAGGTTTTTTTTTAAAGCTAATTTAGAGTTTAGTTGGTATTTCAGCAACATGTTAGCTGTTTGGCTAATTTGTTATCTACTGTTTTTATAAGCTAATTTAGAGTTTAGCTTCTATTTTAGCAACATGCTAACATTTTTTACTTATTTAGTTTACTGAGGAATTTTGGGCTATTTTGGAGTTTAGCTAGTTCTTAGCAACAAGCTCGTGTTTCTGGTTAATTTGGAATCAAGTTTTTTTGGGCTAGTTTAGAGTTTTGTTCATTTTTAAGCAACACGCTAAACATTCAACATGTTTGCAAATTGACATGTATTAGAGATTTTAGGCAATCTTATTATAATTTTTTAGAAATTTAGGTCAACTTCAGCGCTCTTTTATAGTTCTTTGACAAAATGTCCAGTCTTTTGCATCCCTACAGTGATTAAAATAAATTGCTTCACCAAATTCAGCAAAAAGGTTCAGCATCTTCAGCTACTACTCTCAACAATAAGCATTCACATTAGCATTATTGCAGGTAATGCACCTGTTCTAGTTCCTTTTGAGGTTATACACTGAAAAAAAAATATTTTTTGTTAGTTCTGAGCAAATAGTTTGTAATTTTTTGTTTGGTTTTATGAATCCAAGTGCAGTTTATTGTGATTAGTGACAATAAACGAGAGTAATTTGTAGAAATTAGTCATTTTTGAGCAAAATGTGAATCTTAGTCCAAGTTTTTCCATCTTAATAAACCGTCATCAAATCTAAAGCGATTCTTAGAGCACAAATCTGCTTTTGGTTTCCAAAACAATGACAAAGAATACAATTATCAGATTTTTGACATTTAAATTAACTTCCTTAAAATTGAATAAAAAATGACAGTGAAAATGTCTATTTTTAATGTTTAAATCAACGTTTCTACTGTCAAGAAATTGAAACAAATGGATTTAGACTCATTTTCAAAATGATTTCCTTATTTCTATCTCCTAATGATATACAATATTCTGAAAATGTTCTGATTTTGAGAAAAACTTGTAAAAAAGATGTAAAGCAAAGAGAAGTAAAAAACGAACCTAAACACAACGTCCTCGGTTTCTTCTGAGCCAGGATTCTCTTGAACACAAAACAAAGAAAATCCAGCAAAAATACATTTGATTGGATTTCACAGGAGACTCAAGTTTAGCAGAAAATGACAATAAAACAAATGCATGTAAACACAGCATCGCTCAACAAATGAAACGGCGTCATGGAGGCTCAACATTATGCTGATGAGCTGATTCACAGGAGCCGGTTTGGTGTTTGTTTATGTTAAAGATCTGCAAACACAAATCTAAGAATAAACCATTTGGGGCATTTCTGAAACTGACACAACATGTCAAGTGTTAGTTTTTAAAACTTGTGTTAATTGGTGGTAATATATTCAAACCATAAGCATAGAATCCATCATCACACCGTATAATATGATCCTGTCGTTTAACTGAAGTTTGACCTTTTTTTGTTTTTAAACGTCACATTTTTACCACTTTTTAACAATAATCAATATTAACTAAAAGGACTGAAGCATTATGGTTATTGAGGCCCATCAAAGAAAAAAAAATAAGGAGCCAGAAACAAAAAGTTTTTCTTGTCTGTTTAGTTGAGCAATCTGCTACTGTTTAAATTTATGACAGACTTTCTGTTTTTGTACAATTAACAGAATGAAGATCAATGAGACAATTGTTTCGTGATATTGGGCTATATCTGCGGCCTGCGGCTCCGGAGCCACTTGTGGCTCTTTTACCTCTCCATAGTGGCTCTCTGGCTAAAGAAAAACAAAATAATTGCCTTTTTTTTCAAGTAAGGGTTCATAAATTAGCATTTTTAGTTAATTTAGATTACTGGGATGGCACAAGATGTCTTTTATTTTGAAAGGAAATCATATGAGCTTCTGTCAAATGTAAAAAAGAAATCACATTCTAGTTCATTTTTATATTTCTGTTTTAATTCATGCCACAAAAGAAGCCTAATTCATATTTATTTTTAAAAATAATAATACACATGACTATCAAAATAAGACTTTGCAGCTCCTGCTAAGTTTTGATCAGTAGAAAAAAAGCCTAAATAGCTCTTTTACTCTAAAGGTTGGAGACCTCTGGGACATATAAATGACAATTAATTGAAATTAATTGTACATCAAGTTGATAAATATATCACAAACACTATCAAAACACTTAATTGCATGCATATTTATTTACACATACTTACATTTACACTAATACATTTCACTAATGTCTGCTGAGTATCGACATTTTATCAGTAATTTATGATTATTATTTATTTTTACAATATTATAGTTTAAGATATTTATCCAAACAATCCAAAGTTTTGCTTTAAAAGCAGAAGAACATTTCCTCATAAAAATACTTCACCAATTCAAATGTTCATCCCTGCTTTTAATAAATAACGGCACTCTTGAGAACTTCTAAAGGCACGAAGATACTAAGATTTGATGTAACAGCACATTTGTAGGTTCACAAAATTGTAATTTTTAGATCAATATTTGTTTTTTACGTTTCCCCCTTAATTTAACTACAATACTGGAAGTTTGGTTGAATTATTGTTGAATAGAAAGTGCTGGAATTTTTTTTAAAACTCTTTAGTTTCTTTTAGTTTTGAGCATTTTACTTATAGTTTTAGGTATTTTTTTTTTCATATTTTAGATGTAATTTCTTTCTAAACTGAAGTTCATAATCTGGAGTCTTTTTTAGCTTTTTTTCCAATTTTATATATTTTTTTATTTAATTAGGAAAATCAAATCCCATTGAGATCCACAGATCTCTTTTTCAAGATGCAAAACATTTCTCTAATAATTCATCTTTTTTCAGTTTTTTGCAGCAATTCTTAATGTCCATTTATTTGTTACGACCCCGGCTTCTTTTTTAGCAGTTATTTTTTCATTTTTTGTACAACGGACGGAAAACTTTCAAGTAGGAACTTTTGCCAAATTCAAAACTGAGATTAGTTTATTTAATTTTCATAGCACAGAACAAAAACATTCATAATACTGTTGTCCTTGGTGAAAATGAAAGTGAAGAGAAAGAAGAAAACGTATTGTCTCTAACCCATTTAACTAACTCAATCAAGGTATTCTAACTAAATCTATCTCTTTATGTTGTAACATAAATATGTCAAACGGCTGTCAACAACAACAAAAGCAGATAAATAAAAAAACAGCAAAAGCAACAATAGGAATCAACAAGAAAATAAATCAAATACATCATTGTTTTTTATTTAACCCATTCCTAATGAGCTTACAATTCTTTTTTTTTTTTTATATATGTAATAATTAAACTTTTATTGATCTTTCAAGATTATTCCAGAGTCTGACACCCTGCACCCAAACACTTTCTTCCTTCATTTTTGTTCTGAATTCATTCACTTTTAATGTTAAATAACTAAAATCAAATGTGGAGCGACAAAATAAAAATGTTTAAATCCAAAAACCAACATAAGATGAGGTCAAAACAAAGTGAAAACCAAACTAAACGAAATTCCTGGCATTTATTCCAAGAGGAATCAGAAATATACGTCATACATCTTGATATGTTTGCAAAAATTATTAACTGTTTTAGACCTTCATGTTACACTGAAAACATTACTAATGCTGATGTGAAGAATGGGATTTCTAAACTCACCGGTGAGTTCAAAGACTGAAGTCTGAAAACAGAAGAAAAGATCATTTTATTCCGATTCGACCTCTTCTCTGACCCCTTACTGTCGCTGCTGCAGCTTCCTGGTGGTGTCGGCCGTTTCCTTCCAGAAGCTCCAGATCAGCTACAGCCTCCTGATCAATCCCAGCAGCCTTTTCAGCATCCGCCCGGAGACGGGCGAGATCAGCCTGACCCGGACGCTGGATTACGAGAGCGACCAGCGGCGCTACCTCCTGATGGTGCGAGCCAGGGAGGAGGTCCCCGACAGCCTGAGCACAGCCACAGAGGTGAGCGCGATGAGACGGTGATGCAGAGCGGCCGTGGACTCATGGAGGGGTTCAGTCTGCACAGGTTCTGTCATTTATCTGTTAAACAGCTTCATCTCGATGGATTAAATGCACTCAGATTAAATCTGCAGGTTAGCTGACATTTCTGAAAGTATGTTTCCGTCATTAAACGTGTCACTCTGAGATGGGATTTGTAGATTCATTTAAGAAACAAGTTTTTCTAAATGTCGGAATCAATGGGCGCTTTTCCTGCAACGCTTAATGTGTTTTTGACAAACGGGATCTTCCAGCTGTAGTTTATGCAAACATCAGTGCTGCTGGTCGTCTCTGCAGGTCCTGTCATGCATGTCAAGTGAGCCGTCAGGCCTCCTCTTCTCTGCACCTTTCCACGCTTTTAATGAGCCTCATTCATTCTCACTGTACACACGCCTCGGCTTAAGTGACAGCGCTAGCTAAGAGGCTCACGCTAATCATGGACATCAGGATCCTCCTCACCTCCGTCTCCCAGGCAGGTGGCCTCTGGGATTTCTGAGCGGAATCCGAGTCTTCTATAAACGGGAGTCAACTTCTGATGGAAAACGTCTTTCTCTGATTTCTTAAAAACATTTTCAGAAGACGGTGAAGTTTTTAGAACTTCAGACTGACTGAAGGTCACCACCATGCTGGATTTGATAGCCCCCCCCCCTCAGAGACAAGTCCAAAATTCTTAGAATTTGAAATACTTTCTTCAAATAAACAAAAACAATCAGTCAATGGAGTGATTTTAAAAATGGTCTTACCTCCTTTTATTAAACTGAAATTATTTTGGAAAAGTTTCTTTAAAAGATTATTTTTCATGCAAAAAGGAAATGAATACAATTCGTCTTATAAGCATTTTTTTAATTTAAGCCTTTAACACCTGAGGCGTTACCGTGACACTTAACACAAAATCTTTGACATACTGTAACTTTTCACCCGTTGACACGATCATTCCAGATGGAATCACATTGATCGTGTCAACGGGTGAAAAGTTACAGTATGTCAAAGAACCAAAACACTGGAGCTCCAATGTTACAGGGTTGAGGATATTATTTTAAAAGCCAATTTTGCAAAAATATTTAGTGTGATTGTGATTGATTATGAGCTAAAATCCAAATTAGTCTAAAATAACCTTGATTCCAAATTAGCCAAAAAAAGCTAGCTTAAATATTAGCTAACTCTATAATAACCTAGAATTCCTCATATTTGTTGTACATTAATTAACAAAATCATCACATAAAAAACGATAAAATTGTAAAAAAAGAAATTGAAGCATTAGATTAAGAATAAATGTAACTTTAATTCACTTTGACTGTTGAATACATTTTTTAAAATTTGTTTTTGGTGTTTTATTACTCCTGTTTTTCGTTGTTGTTTTTTTTTAATTTAACAACAGTATACAACAACAAAATGAAATTCTAACAATTAATAAATGGAATGGGACGGAAAGAAGAAAACTTATCGTGAAATCAATAAATGTAATTAAAAGTACATCAAATAAAATAATAAAATAAATTAATTCAAAGAAAATAAAAGTGATCTTTTTACATAATATTATTAAATATGTGAAGTAATTGTGAATTCTATGAACTAATTTTAAATATTTGATCAAATAAAACCAAAATAATTCCATTAAATCAGAAAGTTGAGGTTTTCCGAATGTCTTTCCTCCAAACAGCGTTTTATGGTCTCCACACAGTAAGAACGTCGTCCTGTTCTGGGTCTTATCATACATGGATGTGAAGCGTCTCCATTTTTTTGTTTCTTGACACATTTATTCACTTGTGGAAACAAACGCGCCCAACCTCCCTGTCCAAATCTCTGCATTCTGATTGGATGTCTCTGTATTTCCTCCCGCCTCCGGGAGCTTTAATGGAAGCTCCGTTTGCTTCCGAAGCGTCTTTCATGTCTTCTGCTAATGGCTTTGGTGCCTCACATCTTCCTCCTCACATTATGGGACATTCTCTGTGGGGGTTTAGGTCATGTGACCCGATCGGTGACCTCTAAACCAGAACTTGGTGCTTTTGTCTGCGTGGACAGCTGCCACTTCCTGCAGCTTATCCGTACAGCTGAGCAGAAGAAGGAAGAAGCTGACCTGGACCTTTCCTCTCTTCCTCCTGAAAGCTTTTCCGTGGAAAGAGGAGGACACTCGAAGCTTCTGGGGTTCTTTGAAGCTCAGTTTCTCCCCAATTCTTCACCATCTCTGTTCTGGACGCTCGTTTTTTATGGTCACGTCTTTCTTCCATTCACTTCTCCATCAGCATCATTTACCTTTTTAAAATATTTACTGAAATAAATGAACAGTTTAGATGATATTCCAAAATAATTACATTTATTACAAATACTTTCTCCCACAGGTAATGCAAAAAACTGCAATGTTTTATAGTTTCCATTCTTTCCTTTTCAAATGTTTTTTTCTGTTTTATCTGTTTCAACGTCTTTGTTTTTCTTTACTCCGGTTTATTATTTTTTCCTCCTTGTTGAGTTTTTTTTTTTTTTATCAAATGTTTTAGCATTTCTCCTCCCGGGGGCCGTGCACGGCGCTGCTTTAGCTGTAAAGATTAAAAGTGGCGGCGGACCTGTTGACTTTCCAGTGCTTGGTGATAACCTCAGAGGAGGAGCAGCCGAGTTTGTCATCAAGTGCTGCAGCGGCATGGCTGGCTGCTTTTGAATTGTTATCAAGTCGAGCAGTGGGCGTTCAGACTTCTTTCTCTGTGTTTCACGTCGGGCTCTTTCATTGCTGTGCACAGGGCTTTCTCACATGAGCATGCTGCAGAGATGAAGACTAAGCTGAGCTTTAACAGAACAGCAGAATTTTAAGCATGCTCTCAGGCACAAACCTCAAAGTCTGAAATCTTTATTTACAAATATGTACCATATTTTCTGGAGTATAAGTCACACAGGAGTATGAGTCACAAGATCAAAAAATGTCTAATCAAAAAGAAGAAAACCATATATATAAGTCGCTCTGGAGTATAAGTTACAGCGGAGTGTAAGTCATACCGGAGTATAAGTCGCACCAGAGTATAAGTCATAGCGGAGTATAAGTCATACCTGAGTATAAGTCACAGCGGAGTATAAGTCATACCGGAGTATAAGTCATACCGGAGTATAAGTCACACCAGAGTATAAGTCATAGCGGAGTATAAGTCATACCTGAGTATAAGTCACACCAGAGTATAAGTCATACCTGAGTATAAGTCACACCAGAGTATAAGTCATACCGGAGTATAAGTCGCACCAGAGTATAAGTCACAGCGGAGTATAAGTCGCTCTGGAGTATAAGTCGCACCAGAGTATACGTCGCTCTGGAGTATAAGTCGCTCTGGAGTATAAATCGCACCAGAGTATAAGTCGCACTGGAGTATAAGTCGCCCCGGAATATAAATCGCTCTGGAGTATAAGTCGCTCTGGAGTATAAATCATAAGCCCCAAAAATGTCTTATCAAGAAGAAGAAAACCATTTAGAAGTCGCACCGGAGTTGTTGCTTTGGAGTATAAGTCGCAAGAGCAAAAAATGTCTAATCAAGAAAAAGAAAACCTTTAATATGTCAGTAGCAAAAACTTATACTCCTCTAGAGGTTGTTAGAGAAAACAACCTAGAAAAGACAACTGGTGTTTACTGTGAAAATAACAAATATATGAGCCTATTTACGTAAAAAAAGAAAAAAAATCCACACAAATAAGTCGCTCCTGAGTATAAGTCGCACCCCATGGGGTCTGTAACCTGCACCCCAGGAGCCACATGTAGCTCTCTGACCTCTCCATTGAGGCTCTCTGGTTAAAATAAAATATAAAATTTTTAATTTAAAAAATATAACTTTGGTAACAAGTAAAAAAGTAGTGAATAAAAAACGTAAACTAACTCGGATTTTATACAACTCATTTACAAACAGCAAAAGGACAAAGTCACTCCACGAGGCTCCTGACTACAGTACCCATAATGCACCCATAATCCATCAAGGAGTTCATCTTTGTAGTTTACCAAGGTCATACTAGAACAGATTTCTTAGCACAGTTTACAGCAGAAAACCATTTTGAGGTCAGTAAAACACAACCATTTATATTTTGGAAGAAATGTAAGGATTTTTGTTTCTCCTTATGATTCAAAAAATGTGTTCATGGTCACTGAATTAGCGCTGATTTATTTCATGTAGATTCTACCAATTTTGGCTGAGATGCACCGCAAGTGGTAAAATAAAACACGTCTTTTATTACCTGCTGCATTGAAAAGATCCTTTGTGGTACAAGCTGTTTTTATTTTGAAATGTATTCCTGTAGACCTCTGTGAACATTTTTAAACTGTTTCATTTTTTTAATTAAAAAAGGCTATTTTCACTGTATTTTTATGCTTTTTTATGCCAAAAACACCAATTCCAGTGGTAATTTATAGTTATCATTAACACTGACATAAATACAAATCCGTATTTTATTTTTCTAAAGGATTAAATAAGACTTTGCGGCCCCTACGAAGTATTGGTCAGTGAGAAATTGACCTGCAAGTGTTGAAGGTTACAGACCACTGAAATAGTCTGATATCTCAAAAGAATTTCCTTATTGGGCTAAACGCCGGTCATTTACAGAAGCAGAAGGTCAGTCATAAAATGTAAACAAAAGCTAAAAACTAAACAGACTAAATAAAACTGGTTATCCCTATGCTTAGGCCAATCCTTCCCGGTAAGGTAAAACTCCTAAAAAATCTGATTCAGGAAAAAAGAAGAAACCTCTCCCAGGACGGACAGGTGATTTACCAGGACTGTTAAAGAGGAATTAGCTTATCTAACTCTACAACGACATATTTGAATGAAGTTTATCCAGAGAAGACTGGAGGACAGGTGAGGGCGAGGTCCACAGCCAAGAACAGAGGATCCACCTGGAATCTGAACTCTCTCCCGCTCTCCTGGAGAGTGAGAAAGAGAAACAACACGTGAATCACACTGCACCAAACAGAAGCACGTGAGGAGTAAATATAATAAATAATAAATAGGAAAGGTGAAGTAAATGAGAATAAAGAACAGACCCCAGAGCTGATGTGGAAAAAAAACTTTGACTTATACTCCGGAAAATATGGTATTCCTGGTTAAACTGTTTATAAATTCAATTTTGAGTAAATAATTCACCTGAAAATGTTTCCCCATTACCCGGCTGCAGTCTCACATTCTGAGTCTCCTCCTTGTGCGGCTGGAAAACAGGAGACGGAGACGAGGAAAACCTATCCCGGCTATTTCAGGATTATTACTCAGCTGTCACTTCACACTTTACACAGTGTGGTGACAGGGAGCTTGTAGGACGGAGGACAGCTAAGGACTCTGTCAAAAACACACACACACTGAGGGACTCACATCCTCCAAACCCTTCTATTTTTAAAAACTTCCATCTTTGCAGATCATTTGAATGTCTCCAATAAACAGAGATGTTTTTCCTTTCTGACGGCGTGCTCTCTCCCCGTGTCTGTAATCAGGTTCAGGTGTTCATAACGGATGAGAATGATTGTGTCCCGGAGTTCTTCCAGTCCATCTACAGCGTGGATGGAGTCCCTGAGACCGTAACCACGGCAACGTCCCTGCTGCAGGGTGAGTCTCCTCCAACAACCCCACGTTCCATTCTCGTCTGTTTTTTTTTTTATAATATGAGTGGGAAGTGATCAAAAGGGGTCAAAGAACAGCCGGTGTAAATCACCTTTCACCTTCATCGATTCTCCTTTTTTGTTCTCCTTCCTCGGAAAAATTAACTAATAGCTACTTGGATGTTCTTATTGAGTTTTTGATCCTGGTGCTCAGCGTGACTGATGGTTTTTATTTATGATCAATTACGCCGTCAGACGTCTCACAAAGAAAAAAAATGACTTTTTTAAGAAAAAAACAAGTATTTTCAAACTAAATAAGAAGAATCTGTTTTTTCTGTCCCGATAGGCCAAAGAGAAAATAAAATAAACATTAATAAGTATTGAAGCGGAAAACATTTTAACCTTTTAACACCTGAGGCGTCGCCACTGATGCTTAAACACAAAATCTTTAAAATACTGTAACTTTTCAACCATTTACACAATA
The DNA here is from genome assembly GCF_002922805.2 of Oryzias melastigma. Taxonomy (NCBI): domain Eukaryota; kingdom Metazoa; phylum Chordata; class Actinopteri; order Beloniformes; family Adrianichthyidae; genus Oryzias; species Oryzias melastigma. The sequence continues at coordinate 34,015,825 of NC_050517.1, read as the reverse complement.
ATTCCAGTAGAAAGCTGGAATGCTGTTGATCATGGATGGATGGATGGATGGATGGATGGGCGGACGGAAGGATGGATGGATGGACGGATGGACTGATGATGGATGGATGGGTGGATGGATAGATGAACAAATTGACTGATGGATGAATGGGTGGACAGATGGATGGATGGACGGATGGATGGATGGATGGATGGACTGATGATGGATGGATGGATGGACGGATGGATGGATAGACTGATGATGGATGGATGGACTGATGATGGATTGGTGGATGATGGATTGGTGGATGATGGATGGATGGATGGATGGATGGATGGAATAATGATGGATGGATGGACTGATGATGGATGGATGGACTGATGATGGATTGGTGGATGGATTGGTGGATGATGGATAGATGGATGGATGGATGGATGGATGGATGGTTACATTTTTTATATTTTTCCATCAAAATAAAAAGACTAAAAGACTTTAAATTTTCACTCTTCAACAGTCAATTGTTTATTCCCTAGAACTCCTATAGATTCTAAATAAAGACGCGTTCACTCTTAAAGTTCACGCTTAGATCACAGAATCTGAAGGTCTTGCGTGGAAAGTGTCACATGACCTCCTCCCTCATGCTGCAGTAGGACTTCCTGTCTCGAGGTCCCACAGAGCTGCTGCTGCTGCAGGAGCAGACTGAGCTTCAACCTGTCAGGACTGAACTTCAATAAAACTAAATGTGTCTCCGCATCATCGGAATGATGTGAAAGAGTTTAGATTTGAAATGATTTACGGGAGAACTCTGCAGAAAACTCCAGTATAGACGTAAATAAACAGAGTGTTGCATCTCTCTCTTCAAGAGCTTTTCTTCTTGAAAATGTTCACTTATGGTCGCTGATGAAGACGAAGAGTCTCAGCTTTGGACCGGTTCTGTCGGAGCTGTCGTGTTCCACGCTTTCATTCGTGTTGCCAATTAGTGGCTCCTCTCGTCACACGACTCCGCCGTCTCCCTGCTGTCTGTTCATGTAACGTCGTTAACTCTCGTTACGGAGATGAAGGCCGACCACGAGTCGCGTTTGAGACGATCCGAGGAAGACGAAGCCCCAGACACCGCCGGGGCGTCCACCTGGACGGGCTGACACAAAGAGAAGCAAAAGGAAGAGAAAGTGCAATTTGTGTGTCAGGAAAACAGAAGCGAAAGGCGTCAGAGGAGGGCATCTCCCTCATGACGAGAGGTGAGCGCGGGGGCGGAGAATCCACCTGCGCGTGTGGCTGCTCCCACTTCCATTTGTGCTCTTTTACGCTGATGTGTTAATCAGCGTGCGGTGCAGGCGTGTTCCCCGTCGGCTGATAATCGCAGGTTGCAGCAGCGATCGCACTACAGGGCAATCAGCCTAAATACCTCACATTGTCAGATAATTACCCTGCTGGAGCCAGACCCAACAGCAGAGTCTGACGCGGGAATCCTTCCTGTTGGTCAGCTGAGGGACGTTTTGAATAACCTTTATTTAAACCCCGAGGCTCCAGAGAGACACTTTTATTCCTACATTATGGCTCTTTGGTTTTAAAGGTAAAGTTAAAGATTTTAATGAAGAAATGATGTTATTTTGGTTTATTTTTTTTGTTAACTAATTTAATATTTTCATTGCAGACATTTGAGCTGGATTCTGGATGTTTATATTCCATATGTAAATTAATAAAAGGATAAGGGCGTATCAGAGTCATAATATTAGAAAATGTTATATTTAACCTCTGTCAAAGAAGAATTCTTTTTTTTTCCACAAAGTGTGTTTTATTTTGAAAGGAACTTATTTCTGATGCTTTCAAAAAGAAAATCAAATATAGACAAACATAACTCTGCTATAATTTATTATTATTAGGGCTGTGAAAGACGTTAACATTAACTCACCTGATTAATCGAAACAGTTAGTACGTTAGTATTTATTAACATTAGTATTTATTAACGTTAATATTTATTGTCAGATCAGTGTAATTTTTCTTTTTCTTATTATTTCTTAAGAGATAATACAACATTTATTTGTAGTTTTTGGACAAAGCGATCTTTTATTTTAATAAATCAGCGGAATCCGACAGCTGCAGCGAAGAGTGGAAACACTGCTGTGGTGGGCGGAGCCTAACACAGCTATCTGCTATCAGAAATCCAACAACGAGGAAACCGATCATTTTTTATAGTAATTTAAAAAATATATTGGGATTGAGCTGTTGTATTAGCATTATGTTAGCTCATTTGGGTAACTTGGCATCTACTGAGGTTAATTTTTATGCTATTTTTGAGTTCAGCTCATATGTTAGCAGCATGCTAACGCTTTTGGCTAATTTGTCATCTACTGCGGTTTTTCACTCATTTAAAGTTTAGCCTCTATAAACCTTTTCCGACAGTTAATTTCCCATTGACCGATCTGCAGAAATAATGCGATTTATTTTTTCGTTAATTGGGCAATTTACGCTTTTGGCTAATTTGCTATCAACTGAGGTTTTTTAATGCTAATTTGGAAGTTTGGCTTATATTTTAGCAACATGCTAACGTTTTTGGCTAATTTGTTATCTACTGAGGTTTTTATGGACTAATTTAGAGTTTGGAGTTAGACTACTTTGGAGTTTAGCTAGTATTTGAGAAACTAGCAATTTTTTGGCTAATTTAGCATTGACTACATTTTTTGGGGCTAATTTAGAGTTTAGCTTCTATTTTAGCAACATGCTAACGTTTTTGACTAGTTTAGTTTACTGAGCAATTTCAGGCTATTTTGGAGTTTAGCTAATATTGAAGCGACACGCTAATTATTTTTTACAATATTTAAGCAATTTTACTAATAATGTGTCAAAAAAGGTCAACTTCAGCGCTCTTTAAATAGTTTTTTTAAACAAAATTTCCAGCCTTTTAGCAAATTTAACATTTTGCAAATAGCTTTTGCATTTTCAGCAAATCCTTTTAGCAATTAAAGTAAATTGTGTTACCATTTTTAGCTAAAAGTTTCTGCATCTTCAGTGACTATTTTCAGTAAAAAGCATTTACACTAGTATATTTAAAGTCGTAAATAAAAGGTTCAATGATCACAAAATTATAAATAATGTGTATTTATATCAGAACTGTGGGAGTTGGTTTTTGGTTAGTAAGAAACTGAGCCACATGGCTCTTTTAGTGTTGAAAGTTGCAGACCTTTGATTCAAACCAAATGATCTCAAATGGATTGTCTCCCAGACAGAATCACAGACTTGATGCCTTCATTAATTTAGCCAGTTTTTGGACACACATCAGTTTGGCTGAGCTGCCATGAGGCCGCCCTTTAACTTTTCTTTTTCTAAATCATGCGGCTGATTCTCCTGTTTCTGCTCAACTTTGAGAAAAAAAAAAAAAACACCAATTAAGACGAGAATTGCGTTCAAGGAAATGTATAAAATTTCCATTTCAACACACATTTGTTTTACAGCGCGTGAGCCTGTTCTCCATGAAAAGATATTCTGACACTTGCCTCTGGTACTTTGCTCCCTGAAAGAAGCTGCACCTCTGATTGCTCTCGAGAGATTCCAGCGTTTCAATGTTGTGGCGCTCAAGTTTCCTCGCAGTTTTCAACCCGAGACTCTGATTAGGTACCTGAACACTTTTCCCCAAGTTTTTCAATTGTATTTTATGGAGATTGCTCAAAGTTTTCAGACGTGATTCCCTCCAAAACGTAATGACAGAACATGTAGCTTATATCGTTTAACACCGGAGCTCCAGTGTTTCTGTTCTTTGATTTACTGTAACGTATCAACCGGTAGCATGATCAATCCAGTCGATTCTGATGGACAAAAGCAGCGTGAGTGTAGCTAATATTTTAGCAACATGCTAATGTTTTTGGCTAATTTGTTACGTACTGAGGGTTTTATAGGCTAATTTAGTTTAGCTAATATTTTAGCAACATGCTAACGTTTTTGGCTAATTTGTTACCTACTGGGGTTTTTATAGGCTAATTTAGAGTTTAGCTAATTTTTTGGTAACATGCTAACGTTTTTTGCTAATTTGTTTGCTACTGAAGTTTTCATAGGCTAATTTAGGTATAAGCTAATATTCTAGCAACATGCTAATGTTTTTTGCTAATTTGTTACATACTGAGGTTTTTATGGGCTAATTTAGTTTAGCTAATATTTTAGCAACATGTTATTTTTTCTAATTTGTTACATACTGAGGGTTTTATAGGCTAATTTAGTGTAGCTAATATTTTAGCAACATGCTAACGTTTTTGGCTAATTTGTTACGTACTGAGGTTTTTATTGGCTAATTTAGAGTTAAGCCAATATTTTACCAACATGCTAACATTTTTTGCTAATTTGTCACCTACTGAGGGTTTTATAGGCTAATTTAGTTTAGCTAATATTTTAGCAACATGCTAACGTTTTTGGCTAGTTTGTTACATACTGAGGTTTTTGTAGGTTAATTTAGAGTTTAACTAATATTTTAGCAACATGCTAACTTTTTTGGCTAATTTGTTACCTACTGGGGTTTCCATAGGTTAACTTAGAGTTTCTTTTATTTTAGTAACATGCTAACGTTTTTGACTAATTTAGTTTACTGAGGAATTTGGGGCTATTTTGGAGTTTAGCTAATATTTCAGTAATGAGCTAGCTCTTTAGGCTAATTTGAAATCAAGTTCTATGTCAGAATTCCCTTCCTAACCCCTTAAAACTAAAAAACTATATAGTCCTCTGGATTTAAAAAGCAATTCGGACACGATGCTAACTACTTTTCTTTTGTTTTTCTAATCGCCGAATATGACGTCACAGATTTCACAAAGGTAAATTTAAATTAATACAAACATTTCACACCGTCTATTTATGACTCCACTGTGTTCTGATGATGAAAACGTGGATGTTTTATTGAAAAATTACATTTAAACACTTTTTTGGTAAAACTATCGACCACAGAGGATTGTGGTCTATAGTTGTTGATGTAGTGAGCATTGATGCACGCTAGCTTTTTTGCAAAGACTTATGGGAAATTTGTAGTGCACTTGATTTTGGAATTGTAGATTTTGACAGCACTAGAAAATTGAAAACGCACTATATAGTGAGTAGTGAAGAAATTCAGAGACAGCCGTTGATTTCTATAGAGACATAACTGTTACTCAGTCATTCTTTTGGTCAAAATGACCATCCAGGTTATTCAAGTTATAAACCGACCAATCATATCTCTCAATAAAAGCGTCCCCATGTCAGACATTAAAAACATTTGACAGATTTTGTGTAGCACAAGTGTTAGGGGTGTGGCCTTCCAACAAGCTCACTCCTGATTGGTGATACTGGTTGCCACAGAAACAAGGACTCCAACATGGTGAAAAAATGGCGAGAGAATTGACTTCATTTGGTTGGAGCTGGAAGTAAAGCATTTTCTATGGATGATGTCACTCTCAGTCCAGTTCTCAGACACAGTCAATTGTCTAAATTTGATGGAGAAAATGAAAAAAGGTTGAATTCTGAACAAACATGACCAAAGGAGGTCCAAACAAAGACTGAGGGAGTGGAGACATGAACCCGTTCAGCTTCAGGCTCAGCCTTGCATGACAACGACACACTCCAGCACGTTTACGGCGTACGTGACCTGTCAGGTTGTCTGACCCAAGCGTGAACTTCAGTTGTTTCCAGGCAAATGTGAACAAACTTTGGATTTAAGCCCCCCAGATAAATGTAATATGCATGAAGATTCTTCTATTGTGGTGCTCATTCGCCGTCCGCAGAGCACTTTCTCGTACAGTACTTCTCGCTGGCAGGCTGATGAGCACACTCTGGGAGCCAGGCGGGGTTAAGTGTTTGCTTAAGAACTCGGTAGGAGGCCAGGAAATGAAGGATCAGACAACCGCAGCACCTCCAGAGTTACACCGCCCCCAATATGAGCTCCGCCACCACAAAGCGGAAGCATGTCGGAGGAAAAACCCAAGAAAAGTTCAAAATGACCTCAGCTTTTATTTTAATGGGCAGAAAGCCATAAAGGCCTGTAATGGACTGAATCTGCTGGACTGCTGGGATAATTAATGAATTGTTAAAATCTTTTGAGGCACCGAGGAAGCAGAAAGCCTCTTGTGCTTTCAGCGAGAAGACGAAGACTCACCGAGGTTGGCAGCAAATGAGATAAAAACGGAGCCGAACTTGTCAGGTTGACGCTTAAATCAGACGCAGCATTTCAATCCCTCTAACTCCGAGTAAGTGACACCGCATTTCAGGGGCTAAATGAAAAGTGCGTGGAGTGTATTACTGATCATAAACCGTTTTAGAAGATGGAGGGAAATGGAGGCGTCTGCATGCAGCGCCTGACATGCGGCAAACAAACACATCAAAGAAATTGGTTGTAGATTTCTGCCGGGGGGGAAAACTGTGAGCTTAAGTGAAAGCCATGATGATTGTAAATGTAGACTCAAAAATAAAGACAACAAATAAAGCCATTTTTGTGTAATCACCTGGTCCGGCGATGGTTCCCATCACCGTTCTCGCTCGTTTCTTGTTTTCATGCTCCTTTTTGTTAATTGTTTTGGCAGAGCCCAGTTTGTCTTCTGATAATTGCAGCTGTCTAAGCTCATGATTTATGACACGTTTAGCAGGGCCATAAAGAGATAATGATCCCCACAGATGTCAACATATTCATCGGCTGATGCCGCCTCATCGGCTCTTTTGGATTAACCCATAATTGATGATCCTTGTGTTCTCCCCGTCGACAGTTCTGGCCACCGACTGCGACTCGGGGTTAAACGCCGAGCTCACTTATTACACCCTGAGCCCGGATTTCAGCATTTCCCCCCACGGGACCATTTTCCCCGCGAGGCGGCTGGACTTCGAGAGGCCCAACCATCTGTACGAGTTTGTGGTGATGGCGGTGGACGGAGGCGACGAGCCGCACTCGGGAACGGCGACGGTCCGCGTGAGGATGGCCAACGTCAACGACGAGGCTCCGGAATTCTCCCAGCCCGTGTGAGTGACCGTCTCCTTTTTTGGACTTGTTTTTTAACATTTAGTGCAAATCAGTAGTCAAACCATGCAAAAATTACAAAAATATATACAAATGCTTTTCTTCAGGTGGATGTAAATGCAGTCAAATCAAAGATGGAGGTTCTGTCGAATATTTAGATGTTCACAATGGCAAATTTCTACCTATAGTTGTGTACTTTTACAATCATAGGTACCTTCCCACTATGGTTCAAGAAAATGAAACAAAAAACACATGAAAACTCAATGTCTATTTTTACAAGAGCTCCCCATTCCTTTGAAATGTTTGAACTAGGAACCATTTATCCCTAAATTGGGAAAAAAAACTGCCTCTTTTCCATCATTTGCACATTTTTTCACTCAAAGATGAATCATTTAATTCTGATGCAGTTTTGCACCAATATGCAACACATTCCGAACATAAAGTTGCTTATCGGTGACAGAATCAGCCGATTTATGTTGGATATTAGCATTAGGCTGCTAAACGGTTGAATAGTTGTGTTGGTTGAAAGGCTGTCACCAAAGCTTTGATATTAAAGTGTTAAACTAAACCAGAGATCTGCGACCTGCAGCTCCAGATCCACTTGTGGCTCTTTTATCTCTCTTTGGCCAAACATAGAATAAGTGTCGTATAAAGATGCCGTTTCCGTGTCGTGTGAAAGGTTTAGACGTTTCTTCGTGCTCTGAAGGTTGAACACGAGTTGCTTCAGGTCGTTACAGGTTAACGGCGGCGTAGAGTTCAGCTTCGGTCTCTTTGATTCAGTTATTTTTAACACTCAGCATCTTATTTTATTTCAGCTGCTCATCTTGGACAGATGGATCAATAACGTTTTTTTAGTCTGTGGTTCTCTTTACTCACTCAGGACAGGAGAAGGTGACAGAACAGGCAATCATGCACTCCCTCTGTATTCATACCAAAACATGCACTTTCCCTGAATAAAATTATGCGTTTCATTGATTCCAATCCCTGCAAATAAAAAAAAGCTTGTTTTGTTGTATTTTTGCAGCTTTTATTCCTAACATTCTTCTGTAGTTTTTAAAAGGATCAAATTAGCAAAAAGGAAATGAAAAAGAAACAGCCTGTTGTTGTTTTTTTAATGGAAATATTATTAATTATCTGCAAACTTTTACCAGTTTGAAATAAATGAGTGTACTGGTGAAATGTGTGTGACTCAATGCTGCATATTAAAGAGCCGGAGTCCTCCCCTCATCCTCTCCATTAATGAACATTAATGGTAAACAGAATCTGGATGCTTCACCCTCAATTTGTGCTGCTGAAGAACAAAACTAATGTGGAACTTTGGTAAACAACCAGCCATCTCAAATCGAAATCATTTTCAATGAGGCAGCAAAAATAGTTAAAAAAAAAAAAAATGCAGCTGAGGCAGAAAAACGGTTAACTAAGAAAAAAAAGTGAGGATCTGGCAGGAAACGGAGAATTAAGGCTTGTTTGAGCTGCGCAGGATCATGGTAAACAAAAGCAGCTGCAGCGTCAGTGAAACGCGATGAAAAACTTTTCATCATTTGTCACAAATCAGAAAATGGCTTTGATTGATAACTTATACTTGTTGGGAAGGGACTGCTAATGAACATGTGTAAAAGAAACTCCCCGAATGTCCTCTGCCGATGTTCTTCTGCTGGTTACGCTTTCATTTTTATAGTACAGATATAAGTAAAAATTAGAAAAGTTGAATTACCTGCGATAATGCTAGTGTGAATGTTGTTTGCTGAAAGTAGTCGCTGCAGCTTTTTGCTGAAAATCATGAAGCAATTTACTATAATTGCTGCAATTGCAAAAGATGTTTGTAAAATGTTACATTTGCTTAAAGACTGGAAGTTTTGCTTAAATATAAGCTATCCAAATAAGCCCAATAAACCTTAATAGATGCCAAATTAGCCAAAAATCCTAGCATATTTCTTAAATGTTATCTAAACTCCAAAATAGCCTAAAATTCCTCTGTAAACTAAATTAGTCAAAAGTGTTGCTAAAATAGAAGCTGAACTCCAAATTAGTCTAAAAAAAAAAAAAAAAACAGTAAATAACAAATTAGCCAAAAAGTTGTTATGTTTCTAAAATATTAGCTAATCTCCAAATTGGCATAAAAAAGCCTCAGTAGATGCCAAATTAGCCTATAAACTAGCACATTGCTTAAATACTAGCTAACCTCCAAAATAGCCTATTATTAATCATCAAACTAAATTAGCCAAAAACGTTAGCCTGATACTAAAATAGAAGCTAAACTCTAAATTAGCCTAAAAGCCCCAGTAGACAAAAAATTAGCCATACACATTAGCATGTTGCTAAATTATTGATTAAACCCCAATTTAAAAAAAAATTACTTTAAAATATTAAAACACAGCCGTGAATATATTTAAAAGCTTGTTGCTAATCTACTTAAAATTTTCAAATTTGATGACTTTCTCGTTTATTTTTTATGGGGCGTATATTGCTTAATATTTCAAAAACTATAAAGTTTATGAAAACCAAAAATACAAGTAGTAATGTTCTCTATGTAATAAAAAAAAATATATTTTGACACTTTAAGCCTCAACACTGCAGTGCTCATTTCTCTTTTTGTGTGTTTTTCAGGCTGCAGCAAAAATGTTTATTATTTTCTTTTTCTTAAGACTGTTTTAGGCTTAGTGAATAAGATCTTGAAGTGTTGACAGTTATTGGTCTGTGATGAAATATCATGACCTTCATTCTTTAAAGATTTGAGGAATCGATAGGAACCACATCAAGCTGTCACTAATCAATAACTGATAACAGGGTTGCAGCAGCGGATCACCGCGGGACTCCGGGTGAAGCCCAGAACCCTCCTCACAAATTCTATTTTGATATTTTGGACAGAAAAGTCTTCGTTAGTTCTTGTTCAGATCTCAGGTTCATGAGGCTTCTGGGACGAACGTTCACAAAACAGAAAGAAGTGTTGCAGGCAGATAAATCCTCACTGATGCTTCTGTCTGAAGAACAAGATGGAGGAACGCTCGCCGCGAGCTTTAGACCCAAAACAATGTCCAGAAACCATAAAATAAACATTTGAAGCTGTGATGTCATACACATAATATTCAGAAACAAGAATGAATTGTTTACCATTAGAAAGAATGAATATCTTTATTATTACAGACTCCATTAGCTACAAGAAACACAAAACAAATACTTTAGGAATATAAAAATAAAACCATTCACAATAATACAAGTTCAAAAACACAATAGCATAAAATGACATTCTTGAACAAATGTCCAAGATATTTTACTTTGTGAGAGACATCAAGCTCAGAATCAGAGAATTTAAACGCAGGAAAATTCAATGTTACATCTTACTTTGTTCAAATTTTATGCTGGAACTTTATAAAATGTAATTATTAATACCAGATTCAGACATTTAAACATTTAAAAGTTGTTGCATTTGGAGCTGCTGGGGAAAACAACTAAGTCATCTGCATACATTCAGATCCTTTGACAGGTCAAAAGAAAGGTAAAAAGTAAAAAACATCTGGGTATAGAATAATTTATTTTCTTACCTATTGACATAAATAGAAATGGACAAAACAAGGCAATTAAAATACCGAATACCTTGGGTTCCAATGGAAGTCACTTCAGTTGCCATTTTTCCACGGTACGGATCACGCCCGATTTCACCATTTTGGGACCAGTCGACATCAGTAAGCAGTGATTGGTCAGATAATCTGTTAATTTGAATGTTTGAGGAAGGGCCAACTGGCACCACATGCTCTTACTGAGGCATCTGATTGGCCAGTTTATAACTTGAATTACTTGTACTAAAGAAAATAAATAATAAAAAAAAAAAAATAGGTTTAGCAAGAAAATGTTCAAAAGAGACACCAGATCAAGAATGACTAGGTAATGGCTGTTCATTTCTCAATAGAAGTCTATGGGATTTTGACTTTCACTTCCTGTTTAGAACATGAGGGGGGAGGGGCTGATCGGTTCAGTTCTCTCTATGTACTGTCTATGGTCATACCATACAGAGAAGATACTCTTGATCTTCACCTAACCATCATTTTCTGATGGGCACACCAGAAGGCTGGTAGTCTTATAGGATCCCATGATACATCCCAAATTTAAATTTTCTTAAGAAGAAATACAAAATGACATTTAACCCTTTAACATCAGAGACATCGACGGTAACGCCTACATGACGTACCGGCGCAAAGAACCTTTTCTCCGTTACAGAATGAGTTGGTTTACGTTAATTCCATGAACACTGCACCACTATAAAGTGTTGCATGTCAGCGTAAGGCTGCTGTCCTCTTTGTCAGTCTGCTGGGATCGTGGTTGATGAGGAAACGGTTCACACTGAAAATAAAATTAACTCAACTTTGGAGTTGGGTTAAAAATAGGACCCAACTCCCAAGTTAGAAAGAGACAAACCTTTTTTTTTTTCATAAAAAAGTTTTCATGAAAAATATTTACCACAATGGCAGCCAGAGATAATCAGATTCATCTATCCATCCATCATCCATCCCTCCCTCCCTCCTCCCCTCCCTCCATCCATCCATCATCCATCCATCCAACCATCTATCCATTTTTCGTTCATCTATCCTTCTTTCCATACGTTCATTTACCTGTCCATCTATACATCTATCCATCCTATTCGTCCATCTGTCTGTTCTTCTTTCTTTATATCCGTCCTTTTGTCCATCCGTTCATCCATCAATCCAACCATCGTCCATCTATCCATCCATTCATCTATTCATGCATCCATCCCTCCATCCATCATCCATTCATCCATCATCAATCCATCCATTTGTCCACTCATAAATCCTTCTCTCCATCCACCGATGATCCATCCATCCATCCATCCATCCAACCATCCATCCATCCATCCATCCATCCATCCATCCATCCATCCATCTATCCATCCATCCATCCATCCATCCATCTATCCATCATTCCATCCATCTTTTTTTTAACCCGTTTTGTCCATTTCAGGGTCTCAGGGCGTTTCAGGGTGATAATGAGAAGGAAAAAAATAAATTTATATTCCCACAAATTGGGTTAAAGTTCAAACCACCATAACCCTCACCCAGAATAGTCTTACTCCAAACAGTTGCCCAAAAATATTTGCCACCTTGCTCACTGAAGTACTGGAATGAAGAGTCATAGTAGTCAGAATAAAGTAGAGCTAAAGTTCTGGTGCTAAAGGGTTAAACAGTAATTAGCTGTTAATCAAAATGCCTCATTTGTGTAAATTTAATCCCGTTTGGGATTTTCAGACTCAAATTAGCAGGAATGGAATCTATAAAATGCAGTAAATGAAGCATGAGCCATCAAACAAACCTGTTTTGGTTTTTCTGTGTCTTCGATGGGCGGATGGCGCTTAAATTAGCGTCTTAAGCAGAAAAACTATAATGTGAGTCGGTGCAATGATGAGTTGATGTGAAGCTCCGTTCCTGATCCGCCTGCAGATCCCGCCTGATTACATGAGAGCTTTGCTCTTTGAGCAGACAGCGTCACAGAGGGACAGCTCGTTTCATCATTCATTTCAGACACGCCTCCTTCAGGCCATCCATTGCAGTCATATTTGAAGCCGGCCGTCTCGTCATAAACAGTGTGGGATGTAAATTCTGAGCGGCTGAGATAAAGGCAATATGTTCGCTGGGTATTTCCGTCTGTGGAGCCCCAACTTTCCACACATTAATCACACATGAAAATGATTGTAGCATTTAAACCAGGGGTGTCAAACTCAATCACACAAGGGGACAAAATCCAAAACACACCTTATGTGCGGCGGTAGAGCGGGTCAGCCAATGATCGAAGGATAGGCGGTTCGATTCCGGCTCCCACCAGCCAAATGTCGTTGTGTCCTTGGGCAAGGCACTTAACCCTACTTGCCTCCAGTGTGGCTCCACTGGTGTGTGAATGTGTTTGAATGTTCCGGTGATGGTCAGACGGGCTGTAGGCGCGTACTGGCAGCCACGCCTCTGTCAGCCTGCCCAGGGCAGCTGTGGCTACAGTAGTAGGTAGGTAGGTACTAGCTTACCATCACCAAGTAGGAATGAATAATGGATACACAATGTAAGCACTTTGAGCGTCTGGAAAAGCGCAGATAAATCTAATCCATTATTATTATTTTTTTTATTATTATTATGTCACGGGGCAAACAGGATAAACATTTATTGAACACTATAAAACTACATTTTTAAAACCGTAACTTTTTAACATAATTACGAACTAAATATATAGCATTACCTGTGACAATGCTAGTGTGAATGCTGTAAGCTGAACTTGGCCGCTAAAAATGCTAATGCTGATAGCTAGAGATTCTGAAATTGAAAACACTGAAGCTGATAGCCAGCTAAAATATTGGCTAAATGAAAAATTAACCTAAAAAAGGAAAAAAAAAAAATTTAGGTTAGCCAAAACGGCTAGCATGTAGCTGAAAAATAGCTACACTTCAAAATATCCTAGAGCGTGTAAATATTAGCCTAACTCCAAAACAGCCAAAAAATTTTTAAATAAAAGCCTAAATTACCCAAAACAGCTAGCATGTAGCTGAAATATAAGCTAAACCCCCAAACTGTATAAAAAAACTTAAAAATAAAAGCCTAAATTAGTCAAAGTAGCTAGCATGTAGCTGAAATACTAGCTAAACTCCAAAATAGCCTAAAAAAATCATAGTAAATGCAAAAATAGCCTAAAAAGCTAGCAGAATGAGAATTTTTTAAACTTTAAAACTGTAATTTATTAACATAATTTTGAATAATATAAAAAGGCAGAAATATTATTCCAGAATAAATCAACTTAAACCTTAAATAACTTTCAATATTTTACTCTCTATAAAAATATATTTTGTCAAAATTATACAAATTAGAAATGACCGCAATATAACATCGAGTTATTAATAACAATAAAATCAAATTGATCTGGAGGGCCGGTTTTGGCCCCCGGGCCTTGACTTTGACACGTGACTTAAACAATTCATATTTAGCCTTTTCTAAGGTGCACTGTCAACTGGCATTTGGATGCGATCCAGCGTGTCACCACACGGCGTTTTGACAAAGCTGCATGAGTGGGTGGGCCGCGACTGTCACCGCGACTCCGCCGCATTTATTTCCCAGAGCGGGTAATCTTCTTGTCCTGTCAGCCAATTTTAGCGTCCTTCATAGAATAATGATGTGGACCTGCGTGATGCGCTCCTCTCCTCCGGCCGGTGTCAGTCTCGCCGGCTGGATGGACGCACAAACAGGTGGGGGCAGGAAACGCTGAGGCTAAAAAACAACATGCTGAAACACGGACGCTGGACAAGTCAGTGGAGAATACCAAAACAGACACGGCGAGCAGCCAGGAGACGGGCAGTCAGATATGCAGATAAACAGAGCAGCCTGTCAGCAGTCAAACAGCACTCACTGCAGGCTCTGTCATTTTCCCCGAGATGCAGGTAGAATCCTGCGAGGGATGACGAGGACATGATGTTCCAAACCATGCATGGAAGTAGAGAGGGACGCACACAATAACATTGATCAAATGACTCTTCCATTCAAACTGATTACTTGAGGAGGAAAGTGCTCGCCATGTCCTGTCAGTTCACGTCTGAATAAGACGTAGGGAGGCGAAACTGACGGCGGTGATGGAAGGACGGGCGCGCAGTCCATGAAAATGCAAACAGACACACATGCAGCCAGAAGACGAACGGACGGGCGGGTGGCGGGCGGCGGGGAGGCGCGCGCCGCCTGAGCTTCACACTTCACTGAGATGCAGCGAGACGCTTTGGGAAGGGAAGCAGAGGGAGTGAATATGTCTCATCCCGCAGAGCTTGGGAGAGGTGGCCTCTGAGCCGGGTGACAGATTATAGGTCACCGGCGGTGCCACGGAGATTTCTCCGGCTGGCTGAGATGAATCACCCATCAGCATTCTTCTGTAAACCATCAATCACCTCTGACTTCTCACCACAGACACCCAGGCCCCGCCCCCCCTACGCGCTCACAAACACACATTAGCAGTGGATATGGTGTGAAATCTCACAGCGGAGGAGTTCTGCTGACAGATCAAGCCCCCTCCTCCTCTGTTTTCCCCACACATCACTCTGCCATTTCTGTGGCAGCCTCCGTCTTTGTCACCTGCTCCTCCCTCAACCTTTTCTTCCCATTTTTCTACATCCGTGCTTCCTCTTAGCTCCAGAGGTTATCTCCTCCCCGTAGCTCTTTGTGCCTCGGCGGTATGTCATCCTCCAGTGTCTCGCCGGGCATCTGGCTGCCGAGCACAACAGAGAAGGCAAATCACTGCTGACATTTTAAAAGGTACTGGATCAAATGACCCACAGTGGGCTGAGCATGAGGAAGCACCATTTGTTCAATGACTTCAGCTTCTCAGCAAACATAATCATCTGTCTTTGGTCTGGCCGGCTAAGAGGATCCGCTAAATCTCAGTGACAAGTGGAAGCCACGGCTATAAGTCTAATCAGTTTGCTTTGGACTCTTTAGTGATTCACAATACGTTGTTAAGGTGTGTCACCCCGACTACTGTAGAAAACAAAAGCTTTGAGTCTTCAAATGGAGCTGTTACTCGTCTCCAGCTTCTTTCACTTCTCTGCCTGGAACGGCAAAGCGCACACACACCTGTCTGCAGCAGCCTGTAACATCTCACTGAGGATGAGCGAGTGGAAAAGCCAGACAAGTCGAGAATTAAACAGAGAACTGCCAGACAGCTTCCTGTAAAGTACAGATCTGAGAAAGAGTACAATAACGATTCTGCTGCATGTAAAGTGGCAGTCGGCACAGGAGCCTCAGTCATCCTGAAAGGAGAGCTCCAGCAGCCCTCCCGTCCAATGAAACGGGCTCAAACGGGTATTCAACATGAAACGCCCCTTTGTTTACTGAAACATATGGTGCACAGCTCCACCAGTCAGTCTTTATAGGTGTCGAGGCGAGACGTTAAAAGCAAATATCTGCAGCTTTTTCTCTTCAAAATGCAGCTGAGATAGAGCATGTTTCTGCAGCAGTGTGTGGAGGAAAGAGTCTCCAAAATACTGATGACGACAGTACTGTCAGGACTGTGAACTGAGTTTTTTGGGGTCTTTTTCCACTTACGTCTGTCTGGCTGTAGTACCACTAAACTGTGTCCTAGACTTCTTTTGTTTTTTTGGGTTTTTTGGGGGGCCCATGTCCCCTCCTCTTATGTGTTTTTGAGCATCTGGGATCTGCCCTTTAGGGGAGGGGTACTATGAGGATTGTGAACTGTGGTCTGAGTTTTTGTGGGTCTTTGTCCCCTTACGTCTGTCTGACTGTAGTACCACTAAACTGTGTCCTAGACTTCTTTTGTTTGTTTTTTTTGGGCCCATGTCCCCTCCTCCAGGTCTTTTTTGGGCATCTGGGATCTGCCCTTTCAGGGAGGGGTACTGTCAGGACTGTGAACTTTGGTTTGGTTTTTGACTGTGTTCTGGACTTTTTTTCTCCTCCATGTCCCCACCTGTCAAATGTTTTGTTTTTGGGCATCTGGGATCTGCCTTTTTGGGGAGGGGTACTATGAGGATTGTGAACTTTGGTCTGAGTTTTTTGGGGTCTTTGTCCCCTTATATCCGTCTGGCTGTAGTACCACTAAACTGTGTCCCAGACTTCTTGTGTTTGTTTGTTTTTGGGCCCATGTCCCCTCCTCCAGGTGTTTCTGGGCATCTGTGATCTGCCCTTTCGGGGAGGGGTACTGTCAGAACTGTGAGTTTTGGTTTGGTTTTTGTCTGTGTTCTGGACATTTTTTTCTCCTCCATGTCCCCACCAGTCAAATGTTTTGTTTTTTGGGCATCTGGGATCTGCCCTTTTGGGTAAGGGTACTATGAGGATTGTGAACTTTGGTCTGAGTTTTTGTTAATAGTTAGGATTTTTGGTCATGTTCTGTTTGAAAGGTCCCTAAAGACACACTAGTTTCAGGTTCATGACCCACAGCTGTCTTCAGTTCAGTAAATTGCTCCCTGCCTATTTAAGTCTCTGATTTTCAGTTTATCCCTGTTTTTTTGAGCCCATGTCCCCTCCTCTATGTGTTTTTGGACATCTGGGATCTGCCTTTTTGGGTAGGGGTACTGTCAGGACTGTGAACTGTGGTCTGAGTTTTTTTGGGTCTTTGTCCCCTTACGTCTGTCTGGCTGTAGTACCACAAAACTGTGTCCTAGACTTCTTTTGTTTGTTTGTTTTAGGGCCCATGTCTCCTCCTCTTATATGTTTTTGGGCATCTGGGATCTGCCCTTTTGGGGAGGGGTACTGTCAGGACTGTAAACTTTGGTTTGGTTTTTGTCTGTGTTCTGGACTTTTTACTCCTCCATGTCCCCACCTGTTAAATGTTTTGTTTTTGGGCATCTGGGATCTGCCCTTTTGGGGAGGGGTACTATGAGGATTGTGAACTTTGGTCTGAGTTTTTGTTAGTATTTAGGATTTTTGGTCATGTTCTGTTTGAAAGGTCCCTAAAGACACACTAGTTTCAGGTTCATGACCCACAGCTGTCTTAAGTTCAGTAAAGTGCTCTCAGCCTATTTAAGTGTCTGGTTTTCAGTTCATACCTGTTGTTTTGGGTCCATGTCCCCCCCTGCCAGGTGTTTTTGTTTCTGGGCATCTGGTATCTGCCTTTTTGGGGAGGGGTACTGTCAGGACTGTGAAGCAAATTTACTACAAAACTTTCCAGAAATTTAGGTCAACTTCAGCGCTCCTGCAGCAAAATTTCCAGTCTTTTAGCAAATGTGACATCTTGTGAATCGCTTTGGCATGATCAAGAAAGTCCCTTCAGCATTTTCCGCAGCTACTTTCAGCAAAAATCCTTCACACTAGCATTATCGCAGGTAATACAACTTTTCTAGTGAATCAAATATCGTCTTGTCAGGATTTTAAATTGATAAAAGTATCACCAAACTGATTTATCCCTACACCCCTCCAAAGCAGAAACGTTTCTCAAAACATTTAACTGTAAGTTTTTAACCCCGTCTCTCTTCGCAGATACCGAACGTTCGTCTCCGAGGACGCCGGCCCCAACACGCTTGTTGCAACAGTTTTGGCCAAAGATCCAGATGGAGATGGCATCACATACTCCATAACAGCCGGCAACGAGGAAGCAAACTTCGTCATTGACAGCCTGAAAGGTGATGCTGTTTAGTATTTCAGCTTGGTTTGATGCTCGTGCTCCTCACACTAATTGGCAGTCTTGGCAAACCGTGAGCCTAATTTTATCAAAAGCAGTCTTGCTTGAGTGCTGTGCATTGAATGCTCCCTCTTTTTTCAAAGTCAAAGAGGAAAGATATTGAAAGTTGATATTAAAAGCAGCACTTAATTATATATGTGTCGCTCTCTCTAATTAGGGTTATAAATATAATGTCCGGCATTAGTTTTTGACATTTGCCGTCTGGGTTTTTCTGCTGGCAGCTCCGAGGAGGAATGATCCATGTGTTTCCCGGCTTTCTAACATTTGTGGCTGCACAGTTTATCTTTTTTATTTACCCTTTGATCCGAAACCAGTTGCAATCGCTGTGACATTTGTCACCCAACCCTTTCAATTCAATTTCACAACAACTGCTCTATCGTAGCTCACAATCTTTGGGTGTCTCTGCCAGCTCCTCTTCCTTTTGTGTCCTCTCCTTCATCCTTTCTTCACACAGAGAATCAGAAAGGGAAGGGCTTATACCTCTGTCTCACAGATACCTCTAATTCCTTCTCTAATGCTTACTTATATCATCGAGCTGCTGCTGCTCTAAACTGGGTTGACATTTAAGGCGGTCGCCGTTTCAATGTGGTGTCACAGTAACGTCAGACGTCGTCATTAGGAATTCGGGACATCAGGAATCAGGAGCGATGTGGAGGAAGGCAGAATCAGGCTGATGTGTGTATCAGCACGAGTGTTTCCCTAATCAAGTGCATTGAAAGTGATGAATAGAACCCCAACGAGAGAACAAAAACACGGCTCCCCATCCTCACACTTCAATGGCTCTCCCACACATCACAGGCTAGTGCTGGTCCTGCAGTCTCTGATGCTTTTTGTGTTTCTGTTGACGAGAAACATGTTGACTCAGGCGCTCCATCCTTTATCCGACCTTTTATCTCGGCTGGAACATGAAAGCAGACAAAAGATGCAAGAGGAACGCCTAATAGGCATGTGCTGAGCCAGGTTAACTTCCAACCGTGTTCTCCAACCTTTCCCCCCTCAGGTGTGTTTGTGCTGGATGAGCATGTTTAGGAGGAAAGTTATTTAAAACCTGTTTTTGGTTTTAACACCTGAGGCGTCAGCGGCGACTCTTAAACACAAAATCTTTAACATGATAAAACTTCTTAACCGTCAACACGATCAACGTAATTCCAGCAGATTCTGAAAGAGAAAAGAGGTGCGAGTGTAGCTAAAATTTTAGCAACATGCTAATGTTTATGGTTAATTTGTCATCTACTGAGGTCTTTATATGCTAATTTTGAGTTTAGCTTTTTTTTTTAGGAACAGGCTAACGTTTTTGGCTAATTTAGTTTACTGAGGAATTGTGGGCTATTTGGGAGTTTAGCTAATAGCATTGAGCTACCTTTTTTGGAGTTTTTTGTGCTAGTTTGGAGTTGAGTTAATAATTTAGCAACATGCAAACATTTTTGGCTAATTTGTTATCTATTTGAGTTTTTATTGGCTAATTTAGGGTGTAGCTTGTATTTTAGCAACAGGCTAACGTTTTTGACTAATTTAGTTTACTGGGGAATTCTAGGCTATTTTGGAGTTTATCTAGTATTTAAAGAGTCCATACAATGAAAATAAATTCTACTTTTTAAAGTTTTAAGTGCATTATACTGTCCATTCTTCTCTATAAAGAACCCAACGCCTTATTTTGATCAGTTCATGCATTTAAGAGTAATATCCTAAAAACCTGCGCTCTCAGCAGCAGCCCCTCCCATACCCATGAAAATGAGTTGCTTGTATTGTGCATCACGATGTGAACCCCTCCCTCCAGGAATAATCTTCTCTGCCAGCACCGCCCCCAGTCTAACACCAACACTCAATTTCTCCACTGAGCTAGCGGTGATCAGCAAAAGAACTTTCATTTTAGATGCAGAATTTCGTATATCTTCCAACTGTGTCCTGTTTTCAATAAATTCTGGCTCAAACAGATGTTCGTTGCTTTAGACGCGTAGCTTCTTTAAGACAGAACTTTAAGACAGCCACATGGTGTGTGCATCCATGTTTGAAGAAATTTGGATAAACAAAGAAAGAAAAGCTCTAGGATGACGTCATGAAATGGACAGCAGCCACACACAGCGGCAGGCGGAGCTTCAAGAATCGAGTCGTTTTATTTCCGGGTTGGAAAAAGCTCACAAAAAATAACGAATATTCATTAATAATTGTTTTTTTAGTATTCCAAAGGTAATATATGGTCATATCTATGGATAGAGTTTACTCTAAAAGGCTCAAGAAAATCAGACTATTGCCCCTGTAAGCAATGAGCTAGCTTTTTTTTTGGCAAATTTGGCATCTATTGAGGTTTTTTTTTTTTTTTTGCTGATTTAGAGTTTAGCTAATATTTTAGCAACTGGTTAGGTTTTTTGGCTAATTTGAAGTATAGCTCATTTTTAAGCGACACACTAAATGTGTTTGTGAAATTGGCATGTATTAGGGATTTTTAAGCAATTTCTTTTTTTGCAATTTTTTCCGAAATTTAGGTCAGTACAATTTCACAGTTCTTTAGGGATTTGCCGAAAATGCCTTTCTGCAAATCTCTTTAGTAATTAAATTAAATTGCGTCACCATTTTCAGCAAAAAGCTTCAGCATCTTCAGCGACTTCTTTCAGGAAAAAGCATTCACACTAACATTATTGCCGGTAATGCAACTTTTCTATTTACTTTTAATATAAGGCTAGTCATTTTTTTTTGCTAGTTCTGAGCAAAAACGTTGTATTTTTAAGGGTTTTTATGAACCTGTATGAGCGGCTTTTCTCCTTCAGAATCTACTGGAATGATCCTGTTAACGGTTGAAACGTTACCATAAATCAAAGAACAAAAACACTGGATCTCTGGTGTAAAAGGGTTAAATGAGGTCTTTACTTGTCAGAGCAATCTTGTGGAACTGGATTGTAGCAAGCAGTCACTTTTGAGTTCTGGAATGACGAGCAGCAAAAAGCTCTTTTTCTGACGGATGAGTCCTCACGACGGAAGGCCACAGCGGCGCTGACATCATGCTTGATGATGGGCGCCGCGCTCTGTTCGGATGGAGCATGGTGATCTATGTAATGACGAGTTGTGCTCTCTGCAGGGCTGATTCGTCTCCGCTCCACGCCCCTGCCAAAGCTCCAAGGTTTGGAGTACGTCCTTAATGTAACAGCCACCGACGACAATGCATCAGGCGGGCCACACCCCCTGTCCTCCACCGCCCGGGTCATCGTCGGAGTCGACGATGTCAACAATAACAAACCTGTTTTTGAGGAGGTGAGTAAAGCTTCAATATGCTGGGGTTCTGTTCTGTAGAGATACGGGTGAAAAATGGTCAAGCCTGCAGGAAATATCAAGGTCATAGACCGCTCAGTAAACCTGTAGAGAGAAAATGTTTTTCTATGGGTATGCTGCGGGAAACAGGTCATAGAGAATACTTATACAACATGGAAGAGTAAGTAGGTGAGACCCAGGCGTGTCGTACTGACTTTTTTAACCCAAATCCTGTGTATAAATCAGAATATATCAGAGTATGGTTTGTATGGCCATCCTACACGTCTTATGGGCACTTGTGTATCACGTGCACACCCCTGGCATGGAGCATTTGAGCCCAGTCAGTAAGGAGTACGTACTCACATCTTACTAACGACTAGAGTACGGTGTAAGGATGCAGTACGCCATAATGATATATCTACCACATTCACGACAATGGTACGTTCCATTATCATGACGTCCCTTAAGGTGGTCGTACGAGCCTCAAGGGAACTGTAAGACACACCTACGCTCCCCCTAAAGATGCAACTGCTCCTCTATGACCCTCTCACCGACGCTGACAACCCAAAAGGGTCATCCCCTTGTATGGCTGCATGTGACTAAGGCTTTTGCTGGTGTAAAACTAGTTAATGTGGCATTTAGTTATCCTTTGTACCCCTGGTGGGGCATAGACCATCAACAACTTGTCTCCATCGTCTTCTCTCTGGGATAAGTTCTGTTTTCAGGACTTCACCTTTAGGTGGCTGTATGAGTCTCAAGGGAACTGAAAGACTTTCGCTCCTCTTAACGCTACGTTCATACCAATTTGTGTGGGAGAGGCGGCCAGTTTCAATGATAAGTCAATGACAGACTAGAATTTGGGTGATCTGAAGTCCCGCGGCACAAATTGAGAAACAGGCGTGGAGGTCTAGCAGCAGCGCAAATTTAGCGAATTGGGCGGCGTGGACAGAATGCAAATATCTGAATATTGGCAGTTTATGTGTCA
This sequence comes from Oryzias melastigma, assembly GCF_002922805.2. Taxonomy (NCBI): domain Eukaryota; kingdom Metazoa; phylum Chordata; class Actinopteri; order Beloniformes; family Adrianichthyidae; genus Oryzias; species Oryzias melastigma. The sequence continues at coordinate 33,993,500 of NC_050517.1, read as the reverse complement.
TGTTTGTTGGTTTAGTTTGGGCACGTGGGGTTTTAAGTGACTCCATCAGCTGGTAGAATACCAATCCAATGAAAGCGTTTTTTGCCCTGAACTTCCATCTTTTTTGTTAACCCACTGGGGTTGCAAGAGCTCGTCCCGACTACTGTTGGGCAAAGGCAAGATACACTCTGGACAGATCACCAATCTTTTACACCCACGGCGGCTCCATGGCAGCATTCAGTATACTCAATATACCAGGAGATAGAGACCGGTAAACTTGTGGAGGCTTCCACGTCAAGTCTCCCTCTTATTTTGACAAAAATAACAAAAAAAGGTCCCCCATTTTTTTTCCATTTTTGTGAAACAAACTCCATCACAGAGACACAGAAACACTGTTACAGCGGCTGTCATAGAAAACTCAACCCCCGGAGTGATAGTGAACTAGCTCACGGAATCTCAGAATGATCTCATGAACCTAGACATCTAGACGTGAAACTGATGTTTTTGTAGAACTCTTCGCAATAAATAAACCTGATTTCTCTGCATCATCCGTGTCTTCCACATATTCACCACTCCATGTAGCGATCAGGCTAAAAACATTAGCGCGTAGCTAATGCAGCACCCGTACAGGTCAAGCCTCAAAACAGGTGACTCAAGCTTCAGGCGGCAGCAACAGATCCTGCTTGTGGAGACCCAGAAACTTCTCAGACAAAAGTAACGTCAACCCGTGGAAGCTTTTCTTGAGTCTTTTATTTTTTGTTCCGTTCTGTCAACTTGAGACTTTTGTTGAAGCTGTCAGTCCCGCCGTGTTTCCAGAGAAAGAATTTAGCATTTAAACAAAGCCTCCTAACATTTCGCAGCCTCTCTCCCACATCGTCACGTGCTCCCGACGTCTTGTAAGTTGCTTGCAGAGATTTGAAAGGTAGCATTTATCCCCCAAACCACAATCTTTTCCTTAATCTTCAAATGTCAGTCTAAATAAGCAAACAAAGGTCTCCAGGCAGGAAAGAGTCCTTAAGCGTCGTTATCCCTCACCTGAACAGCCTTGTTTACCTGTCAAAAGCCTCACTCTCTTGCATGTTCCTCGCCTTTTTGTTCAGGGATAAAAAGGATCTTAAACATCAACAGGAACCAAATGGTGGTGTTTTCTTTTCTAACTGTCTTGTTCATGACCGTCATCTGTTTCTAATGTTCCAGTCGTCTCATTCTTGAAGGAAAGGCGGGTTATTCCTCTCCCTAACGCCCCTCCTCACCTCGTAAAACCCTCGGATTTATTTATTTTGCTGTACTTCTACTCTTTCCTTCACAGTTTTCCCATGAGTTCTGATTACTCCGCACACCCACTCTATCTTTAGGCACTCCACCGGGACTTCAATTAATTTATATAAAAAAAATAAAAAAAAAACCTGCAAATTCATCACAATATTCTACACCTGTTTCATTAACTCTCTCCCTAATTAGGAATGACTTGAACTTCAGCGAAAGACATTCTGACGCAGAGGTCTTCTCAGCCAGCCTGGCAGCGCTTTCACAGCAGAATATATCAAGCTGCACCTCAGAATCACATGGGCTGACCTTATCTCTTATATTATGGGATTTTTATGAACAGCTACCTATTGGCCATGCTGTCTCTGCTTTCAGGTCTTCTGACCTCTTCTATTATTTCTTCAGCTCACATCCTCAATCCATCCTCATCCTTTTCCTCCCCCTCACCTCCTCTTGGTGATTGTTTTTTTTTTTCTGAGGTTTTCTAGTTGCAGCTGACGTTCATGTCTGATTACAAAAAAGGGACGCTTAATGTGGGGCATATTTAAGGGGACTAAATTAAACAGAACCGTCCTCCAGTGGCTCTTAAAAATAAAACAGTTCAAGTGTTTTTATGTTTTTATTGAGCTGATTGACAGCACCTTTGCATGTGGCGTGCACAGCGACCTTCTACTTTATTGTGCGAATAAGCATTACTACATTACATTACTCCTTGTACTTTTGGTATTCATAAACTTTATAGTTTTTGAAATATTCAGCAAAGTTTGCCCCATAGGAAGTTAATGAGAACGTCTTCAAATTGAATAATTTTAAGTAGATTAGCAACAAACCTTCAAATATAGTCATGGGCTATGCTTTCATATTTTATAGCAATTTAAAAAAAATAGTTTATCTAATATTTTAGCAACATGCTAACATTTTTGGCTAATTTGTTATCTACTGGGGTTTTTAAAGAGTAATTTAGAGTTTAGTTTCTTTTTTAGCAACATGCTAACATTTTTGGCTAATTTGTTATCTCCTGGGGTTTTTAGACTAATTTAGAGTTTAGCTTCTCTTTTAGCAACATGCTAACATTTTTGGCTAATTTGTTATCAACTGGGGTTTTTATAGACTAATTTAAAATTTAGCTTCTCTTTTAGCAACATGCTAACATTTTTGGCTAATTTGTTATCTCCTGGGGTTTTTAGACTAATTTAGAGTTTAGCTTCTTTTTTAGCAACATGCTAACATTTTTGGCTAATTTGTTATCAACTGGGGTTTTTAAAGAGTAATTTAGAGTTTAGCTTCTATTTTAGCAACATGCTAACGTTTTTGGCTAATTTGTTATCAACTGGGGTTTTTATAGACTAATTTAAAGTTTAGCTTCTCTTTTAGCAACATGCTAACATTTTTGGCTAATTTGTTATCTCCTGGGGTTTTTAGACTAATTTAGAGTTTAGCTTCTATTTTAGCAACATGCTAACATTTTTGGCTAATTTGTTATCAACTGGGGTTTTTATAGACTAATTTAAAGTTTAGCTTCTATTTTAGCAACATGCTAACGTTTTTGGCTAATTTGTTATCTTCCAAGTTTTTTATAGACTAATTTAGAGTTTATCTTCTATTTTAGAAACAGGCTAACGTTTTTGGCTAGTTTTTTATTTACTGGGTTTTTTTAGGCTAATTTAGTGTATAGCTTCTATTTTAGCAACAGGCTAATGTTTTTGACAAATTTAGTTTACTGTGGAATTCCTGGCTATTTTGGAGTTTAGCTA